>NC_060139.1:22026186-22336186 GCF_021461385.2 Schistocerca piceifrons
AAATGCAGAGAAAAAAATCTTTAATCCTAAATCTTTTTAGGCAATCTGCCTAATTTACCTAGTGCACCAATAGGAAAGTGGTTGTAAAAGCCTGCCTGGAAACAGTGTGACTAGTGTCAGTGATGTTTAGTATTCCATATAAATTGCTTATGTCTTAATTTCTATGTAATGCACTTCTTGGACACCCTCACAGGTGGCACATTTCACACTTTCATGTCCTTATGTTTATGAGCATAACGTCTCTTTTGAGTACAATGAGGTTTTGGTAGATTGGTTCTGCAAAATATACAAAATGTATGAGTATATGCAATGGACACGAGTTACTTGGTACGTTGATTTCTGAAATCTACATAGGTGAAATCAAGTAAACTAGTGACATCATCAACTGCAAGACATATATAGCAATATAGCACAAGACTAGGCATAAATGAAACGTGGCAACATTATAGATTACAAAAAGTGACTAACCTAACGAAAAAATATAGTAATAATTCATGAGACAACAGCATAAATGTCAGCAGTAATACTAGCTTGCATAAGGTGTGCAATAATGGCAAAGTGGAGTAGCATAGCATCACAAAAACTGGCACATTTCATGGTATCAGTAAAGACAAAGTAGCATCTGACATAAATGAACATAAGATATATAGAGGCAATATACGAAATGACACAAATTCTTAATATGAAAAAATGTCTGAGCTACATTTTACAACAGTTAGATTACTCAAAGGATGTGATCGCGTGAAGCAAACCGTCTGGTGTCTTTTATAGGTATGTAGAGCCAAAATAAGCATAAACTGAGATTTACTGTTAATGCAAAAACGACTTCTGCAAGAGAAATGTCAAGTATCATATTTCCCGAAAAGTAGCAAAAAATATATATACAACGATGAAAAGTGTTAAAAAGATATAAAACAGCAGTAGTGTGATGTCTTTAGAATGCCAGAAATAATTTGTTGCTAAAATTGATGCATATCAGTAGTGTAAGAAATTTCGTAGAATAAATGCCATAAAAGTTTCTTCAGAAATTCTTGATGCCGAAATAAGCATGCGTATAATTTCGTTCACAAAACGCAGCCGTATTCTTGGCGCTGGAACTTAACTTATTGGTATTTCAGTAATTTCTCATTATTACTATAGAATGGAAACTAAAATACAGTACATATTCAGGTATTGCATGGCTACAAAAGACGTAAAAAAAGGACAAATTCAGTGTATCAGTGTCAAAATCGTGTGTAACGTCGCAGTCCGGCAAAGCAAAATCGTATAAAAAGTAATTTATATGATGGCAGAATCTGCTATGTTGTATTTACATAGCGCAATGAATTGATCCACCTCTGTGTTTGGCTTGGTATAATATTTTTGAGATGAATGTAGATGTGATTAGTTACGGAAATTGATGTTTTCAAATAAATATGCTTGACCGTTTAGTGCTGGTGATATTGACCCTTGGTTGCTTTATAGTGGTCTGATTTGCTGCTGACGATTTTGCAATTAATTTCACAGGATGTGTACACTGCTGTTAAGTCAGATTGGCTTCGCGAGTAAAAGGAAGTAACTTTGACGTCAGTGGGATTGAAAATGCGGGCAGAGTTTTGTTTTGGTCGGCGTAGCGCTACATTGCTTTGAAATAAGCTGTGGCGTGCCGTTGTTTGTCCCGACCGCCCGGTGGCATTGTTGACCTCGCCGCTGCTGGTTTCAAGGACGCCATGGCATTTCCCTGTTGCAGATATCACATATCCTCTGTCCGTGGCCTCTACATTTTCGACAGGCTGTACTTCCCATTGCCCTTGACCTTGACTAATTTGTAACATTTCAGAAATATTAACGGTATCAGAGTTGTTTGCAGTTTGTGCAGGATAACTGTGCGGGGTCGGTATATCGGAATCTGTGTGTTTGTTTGCATTAATTAAACGGTGAACTGAATATAAAATATTTTCTTCCTCTTGCGTAGTCTGTTGCGCAGATAATTTGGAACTGTTTATGGCATTATCCTGACGGGCTGTCTTGTTAGATAGGACTGGTTGATTGTACACAATAAAATCTTGTTCACACAAAATGACATCAGCATATATACTGGTCTTCTGCATAACCTACGACGTTGCTTTCATGGCTTAGGTTTTTCCGTACTGGTGCTGAAAGTATTACTCTGAGCGGTTTCACAAATGCTATGTGAAGTATGACAACAGTTGCTTGACAGTGTAAGGTCAGCTGTACCAGAAGATATTTTTTTTTTTAAATTTGCTGTCAATTGAAGTTCTCTAACGTAATCAGAGTGAATATGCTGTTCATTAGAATTAGAAGTGGGCTGTTGAAATAAATTCGAACTGTTGTGACCATCATTCATACGACCTGTGACATCAGACTGGTGTGGCTTATTGTCGATAATAAGACTTTGTTTGCTCAAAATAACATCTGAATCCGTGCTGAAATTCTGAATGTGACTTTCACGAAGCTGCTGTAGTAATTGACATAGTCTTTTTGTAGCTGTTAATTTCGCGCTCTGACTGTAGGTTGTCATGATTATACGTAGCTGCTTTGAAAGAGATAAATGGAATAGTGATATATTGCGTGGTTTGACAGGAATCTGTAGTAATAGTAGATCGAACAGAAGTGTTGTTACAAAAATTTTGCTTCTCAGAATGGGATGCTAAGTATGTCAGTGGGCTGTGAGGGAGGTGGGGGGAGGGGGGGAAGGGGTATACGTAACTTCATTTTGTCCAGTATTAGTTGCACAATTCATAGATTCAGTGTACGGGTACCCATCTTGTCCTTCAAAAAATTTAGCCTTGTGACAATCTAATATTTCTGGTATGCGTCACGGAAGGAAACAGAGGCTGTTCTGTGTTGAGACTGAATGTGGCGTCTGATGTTTTGATTGTTCGCATCATTAATCTGAGGGAAATAAAAGTTATTTGTTGAGGTTTGATTTTGCCGTATGAATCTGGTCTGCAAATCGATCGGTGGGGAGTAGCATTTATCAGCACAAATGTTGACTGAAGCAGAAGTGTTCGCACACGATGAAGCGGAAACCCGTGGTGCGATAGGAAGGTTTTCATGACAAAACGCGGCTTTGTGTGTACCATTTTTGGGTTGACAGAAAACTTCTTTACTGTTAGTGTCATCATGCTTAATATGGGGCTCTTTATAAGTTCACTGTTAACCGTTTCAGACGGCATGGATGGATCAACACGGCGGTCATGAGCGGCACTCCAGACGAGATTGTCGTTAGTATCAGTGAAATCTAATGAAATTTCTGACGTTGTAAAATAATCTTTGCTATCAGATTTGGTTGGCACAATGGATTCATTAATGTTTTCCGTGATTATCAAACTGCTGTCGTTGACGGTAGCGTCTGAGGAAAAACTGACAATTTCTTGCCGCTTAATAGAGATTATGGTTAATTTTTCAGTAGAATTTTGCACTGTACTGTCGATGTAATTTGCAATAGGATGTGAGGTTTGCAGCGTGGCAACGTCTGTAACGGACTCCACGGAATTTTTTTCACTGGTCTTAATATCTGTATCTACCTGTTCAAAACGGTTATCAGTCGTTTCTTTGTACGATTTAGGCTCGTCACGTACGAGAGGAAATTGTTCATTGAGCTGTGTGGTGTCGTCATGTTGTTGTTTTTATATGCTGACGAATTATTCATCATTTTTATTAAATCGTTCATTGATCTGAGCAGTGAAGGCATCTTGCTTTTCTCGTATGTTAGCGAACGGGACATTTATTTCATTAAACCATTCATTGAACAGAGTATTTCGTTCAACCATCAACTGCATGAGAGTTTGAAGCATAGCTTCCATATTACTTTGAATTTATGTGTCGAATGTCACTTATGTTGTGCTTTGTGATGTGGACACATCATCTACAACCACGGACGTCTTGTTTGTTGAATTATCTGCATAATTACCGTTAATGAAATGTGATGGTTAAAAAAAAAACAACACAGACTGAGTACTTTGCACTACTGTGTCCCCTGATACATTACTGGCATTCTGATAGACAGTACAAGAATTGGGAAGTTCACGGACATGATTCGATAGAGATCCTTATTGTGACATGTGCGTGTTACCAATATCTACCTCAGCGTCATCCGCAATGCCGAAATCGAGTTTTAGCAGATCGTAAACTAGGTAAAATCAAGCTGTCAGTAAACTGTGCATTACACTGGGAAGCGGAACCCACATTTTCTGCGTTGCTTTCCATCTGTTGCACCGCAGAATAGTTACTATCATTCTCAACATTTTTGTCAATAATCGGGTAATAATCTATTTCGGTATCTCTAGTGTCAGATTGCGCGCCAGAACCATAACATTTTTGCGCGGCATCGTAAATCACATACGGGGTGCAAAACCAAAGACAAAAAAATATTGCACAATCAGGTCAGTGGAAAACAAGGCGGAGCGTAAGAATGCCGATGAACTGTGGAAAATTTTTGTACAAGTTAGTAAAGTGCGTGGCACCAAAAAATATGTAACTACTATTATTGTTACAGAGTGATTGGGAGAACAGAGTATATGTATATATCTATTTTAATATCAAAAATTTCACAAAGCGAACTCGCAATACCAATAAAGAAATAAAGTCACTGCAAAATACATTCAGCCCCTTAGGCACAGAATCCTCTGGTCATGTTCAAAACTAATAACTTTGGTTCCTGTGCACATAACAAATAAATTAAATTGTCTTATCTCTAAAGCAGTAACGGAGTAAAGCGATATATTCTAGTCTCTCGTGAAAAACAAAAATATGCTATCTACAGGTTCACCAGTGTGCAATCCTGGGCATAATACTTGAAATGCACTTTTGGCTGATAAACGAGAACATTTAAGAAAATCCAACATCTTTAAAAAATATATGACCTGAACAGGGAGGCGGTACTGATTATGGTGAATTTATAACACTGAGTTTTCTTTGTTTTTTAGCCAAATTACATTGCAAGTTAAGTTTGTCCTTTCAAAATCATCTTAAAATTGAAATTATATTACTCTTAACTGATTGACAAACAATGAGATTTAAACAGCAAGTATTACCTAACTTTACTAATCCAACATTAATGCACATCATCAAATTACATATATCTCTGTTAATAAACCTTAAAAACATTACAAAAATGAAATATCTAACTAGCCTTTACGTCAAAACAGTTTGCGTACATCCTGGGGTTGCTCAACAATTACAAATTGTCAGCCAACTCATCTATACTAACGCGCTGGCAAAAACAAAAATCATAATTATTTAACCGAGATGACTGGGTGTTTGTGTTGTCCTCTTCATTTCATAACTATTCATTAAAGTGGCAAGATTGGACTGAGCAAAGGTTGGGAATTGGTACGGGTGCTGATGACCGCGCACTTGAGCGCCCCACAAACCAAACATCATCATCATAATTATTTAACATCTTTACCTTGCTTGCATGAAGACTTCTGCTTCCATGTTCAACAATATTGACATAACGAAATTAATCTAACACTTGGTGGCTTCACACAGCACACCACAAAAACAGCCGATGCCATAGTCTTTCTCTCACAGACAGCTACCCACAACTGTGTGCCAAGCGCTCACTTACTCCAACAATATAATAATCTCAGACCAGAAGCAGTATCTTTGGGTCTGCTGCCTTACATAGTCAGAGATATAAAGCCTATCAAAGATATACATCGTCTATAAAATCACATTCGAGTGTCACATACAAATGTGCCTAGTAGACTCTTTTCATTGTACAATGAAGCCATACACGATGAGATGGCGAAAATCATGGGAAGCGAGATGCACGCATACAGATGGTGGTAATATTACGTACACGAGGTATAAAAGGGCAGTGCATTGGCGGAGCCGTCGTGTTTTACTCTGGTGATACATGTGAAAAGTTTTCCGACGTGGTTATGGACGCACCACCCGATTTAACGGACTTTGAAGACGGAATGGTAGCTGGAGCTAGACGCTTGGAACATTCCATTTCGGAAATCGTTAGGAAATTCAATATTCCGGGGTCCATTCTGTCAAGTGTGTGTCAAGAATACCAAATTTCAGGTTTTATCTTTCATCACATACAACGCAGCGGCCGCCGGGATTCATTTAACGACCGAGAGCATTGGTGTTTGCGTAGAGTTGTCAGTGCTAACAGACAAGCAACAGTGCGTGAAATAACCACAGAAATGAATGTCGGACGTATGACGAAAGTATCCGTTAGGTCAGTGAGCCGAAATTTCGCGTTAATGGGCATGGCAGCAGACTAACTACGCGAGTGCCTTTGCTGACAGCACGACGTTATCTGCAGCGCCTCTCCTGGGACGTGACCATATCGATTGGATCCTAGACTACTGGCAAACCGTGGCCTGGTCAGATGAGTCCCGATTTCAGTTGCTAAGAAATGACAGTAGGGTTCGAGTATGGCGCAGACCAGACGAAGCCGTGGACCAGATGGTAAATAACGCACTGTGCAAGTTGGCGGTGTCTCCATATGGGTATGGGCTGCGTTTACAGAGAATGATCCTCTGATCCCACTGAAACGATCATCGACTGGAAAGCGTTATTCTCGGATACTTGGAGAACATTTCAGCCACTCATGGACTTCAAGTTCCCAAAAACCGATGGAATTTTTTTAGACGACAATGCGCCGTGTGACCGGCGACAATTCGCGACTGGTTTGGACATTCTGGACATTCTGAACCTCATATACGGACTGACATGAACCGACAGACATTGTGGAGGGCGGTCCGCATGAAATGAGCGGAAGAAATCATTGTGAGTTATAACCTACTTCCAGTAGTCCAACTAGAGTAATGACTGTGCGGACGGAGTTACAAAAAATGGGGTACAATGCTAAGCTACGCTTGAAGTAGTGTGTCAAGAGCGACAGTGGGTAACTCGAAAAGAGTGATTTGACGTGATGGATCATACTGCATCCTGTGACAATTCGATGGAAAGGGCTGTGTGTGGCGAATGTCAGCAGAACCTTACCTGACATGATAGCGAAGTACAGAGAACGTGATACGACGGTATGGCTGTGTTTTCGTGGTTAGGGTGCGATACCGTCATTGCGTTTAAGAAAACCCTACACGTGGAAGGATAGCAAATAATTTATAGCATGGCGTACTGTGTACAGTAGAAGAACAGTTCGGAGGAGATGACTGTGTCAGCATGACAGTACACATTTTCTCAAAACGGCATCTGCCAGGTAATGGTATGTGGGCAGTGGTGTTCTTGAAACGATCTGCCCGGCGCAGAGTCTAGATCTGAACCTAATGGAACACCTTTGTAACGAGATAGTGGACACCTTCCAGCGTTCAGTGTCCGACCTTCTCTTGTTACAGCTCTTGAGGAAGAATAGGCTGTCATTTCCCCATAGACATTCAGACACCTCACTGAAAGCGTACCCAGAAAAATTCAAGCCATCATAAATGCGAAGGGTGGACACATCCCATATTAATAGGTGTTCGGATGCTTTTGATGAGATAGTATAAGTGCATAATACGTTTCAGCAAAATAATGTTTCATGTATTAAATAAAAAAGTTATTAATTTTGTGAAAAATAGAAAATGTAAGTTTAGAGAAGTGATCTTTACCCGATGGATCACAAAACTATTTCTGAACGTGATCTTATACCATTCGAGAAGGGAAAGTACCATACGTTTCATTTCTGCACCTTTTATCCAGTTGGTGAGAATTTACTAGTGAGTCGCCTGCAGAAGATGGTGAAGTCTTAGGCAAACGCCCATAACGAACAGTGATGATTCTAAGTGATATACTCTGCACGGTGTTTAACGGTGCGTTCAGATGTGTTTAATTTTAGAAATAGTCTCTTTTGTATTGTAGCCTCGGATGCAAGATTTTTGAGGCTATAGAAAGTTCAATATTGCTCGCTCCACAAATTCAACTAGAATGATAGTTATAGAAATGTAATATGACGATCTGGAGGTATATATGTTCTAAGATAAGTCATAATATACGAGTGTGTCGGCTAATTACTGTTCATACGCCTGTGCGTCATCAGAAATGCATCAATATTTTCATTTCTGTAGAAATGTAAGAGGGAAATCAGCTGTAGTTGCGTTTATATTTGTGTAAACTACATTTTGTTTTATAAAAAACTATCATACTGTCATTGTTAATCACTGTGGACTTATCATTTCCTCTTATACTCAGGGTTTGCTTTGAAAATTGTCTTACGTGTTGGTTAATATTTGAACAGTGCGCTCTTCATAAAGCAAATATGGCTAGCCTATTACCATTCTATTGATCTTTTAAAATATCTGAAAAGCTGCAGCTGATAGAACATTTATTAGAATTGCGTACTTACAAAGAATGGTCGTAAAGTTAATATCTTGATGATTAATAGACTTTTAATGACTTGGAACTGTAATTTGAAACAGTTAAAGGTTTACGGTTTATTAGGAAAAGATTCAATAATTCTGAGTAACAAATGTCAAAAAAGTGCTCGCTTGAATCATCTGCGCTTTTACTAAGCAAACGTTTTAAGTCTCATACCAGGTTCAGCAAGTAAAGTTTTAGTCGTTTGTCCAAAATTATTTTTCATTTGTCCCTTCAGGACTGGCGACCTTTTTCTTCCTTATTTGATGTGTTTACACAAAGAGATAAGGTAGTACTGATTTCTGTCCCAGATATGAATTCTGGCACTGTTCTTTGTTGGATAACATAAAGTTATCCGAAATATAACTAAGGCAAACAATGTAATGTTACTGAAAACTGTTTTATCAACAAGATACATTATACCCATTAGCCACTTACAAGAGTCATAATAGCCTTTGTAATAGTTTTGACAGGTGTTGTAACACGGTTAGTCCTTTTCAGAATTAAAAACTGAGCGAGATGGTGAAGTGATTAGCACATTGAACTCGCATTCAGGGGGACGGAGGTTCACATCGCTGTTGGCTCATGCAGAGTTAGATTTTCCGTGATTTCTTTTCATGATCTCTCTAAACCGCTTAGAGCAAATGCCGGGATGGTTCCCTACAA
This sequence comes from Schistocerca piceifrons, assembly GCF_021461385.2. Classification (NCBI taxonomy): domain Eukaryota; kingdom Metazoa; phylum Arthropoda; class Insecta; order Orthoptera; family Acrididae; genus Schistocerca; species Schistocerca piceifrons. The sequence goes on from NC_060139.1 coordinate 22,035,172, forward strand.
AAGTACAGTGCTGGTTTCCTTCCTCATCCCTCCGTAATCAGACTCGGTGCTCCGCCTCTAATGACTGTGCTGCCAACGAGGCATTAAATCTAACTTCATTTCGTTTTCCAAAATTAAAATCATTAAAGTTATAGTTAAATCGATAATAGTTCCATTAAAGGTAATCATCAATGGTGTTACAATGTCATTTTGCAGGATTCCTTGTTCCTTTTACCAGAAAAGGTTATGCATCTGAATAAACTCAAGGCTGAAGCACGGTCACAAAAGTTAGCAGACGCGACTTGATACTGGGGCAGTAATAATTAAAAACAAATAATTTAAAAAACAGTAAAAGTAGTCGTTGCATTCTAAGTAAGGAATATGGTCTCAGAGGAAGCCAAAGAAAGACGGGAGTGTTGAGAAGAAGCAGAAATTAATTTAGCGATAAACTTCACACCAAAATTGTGGACCACGAAGTAGGCGAAGGTGTGGAATTCTGTTACCTTGGGAATAAAATAGCGCATGATGCACAAAGCAAGGAAGGGATGAGAAACAGAACAGCAAAGGCAAAGAGAGAAATCGTTTCCAAACAAGGTTTACTTGTATCCATTTCAACATACGCCTTAATTTGAGAAAGAAATTTCTAGGAATAGGCGTTTGGAGGATGTGAATTATAGAACGTACGAAAACGGGAAAAGTTTGAAATGTAGTGTTCGGAAAGGATGGTGAAAGTGAGGTACCATGATGATAAGGAGTGAGGAGAATTTTCCGTAGAATAGGTGAGGGAACTTATATGTAGAAAAAATTACCTATAAAAAAGATAAGGAGGATAAGATATTTGGTAGTACGTCATACATTACGGGGCTATTACAAATGATTGAAGCGATTTCATAAATTCACTGTAGCTCCATTCATTGACATATGGTCACGACACACTACAGATACGTAGAAAAACTCTTGAAGTTTTGTTCGGCTGAAGCCGCACTTCAGGTTTCTGCCGCCAGAGCGCTCGAGAGCGCAGTGATACAAAATGGCGACAGGAGCCGAGAAAGCGTATGTCGTGCTTGAAATGCACTCACATCAGTCAGTCATAACAGTGCAACGACACTTCAGGACGAAGTTCAACAAAGATCCACCAACTACTAACTCCATTCGGCGATGGCATGCGCAGTTTAAAGCTTCTGCATGCCTCTGTAAGGGGAAATCAACGGGTCGGGCCTGCAGTGAGCGAAGAAACGGTTGAAAGCGTGCGGGCAAGTTTCACGCGTAGCCTGCGGAAGTCGACGAATAAAGCAAGCAGGGAGGTAAACGTACCACAGCCGACGGTTTGCAAAATCTTACGGAAAAGGCTAAAGCAGAAGTCCTACCGTTTACAATTGCTACAAGCCCTGACACCCGATGACAAAGTCAAACGCTTTGAATTTTCGGCGCGGTTGCAACAGCTCATGGAAGAGGTTGCGTTCAGTGCGAAACTTGTTTTCAGTGATGAAGCAACATTTTTTCTTAATGGTGAAGTGAACAGACACAATGTGCGAATCTGGGCGGTAGAGAATCCTCACGCATTCGTGCAGCAAATTCGCAATTCACCAAAAGTTAACGTGTTTTGTGCAATCTCACGGTTTAAAGTTCTTCTGCGAAAAAAATGTTACAGGACACGTGTATCTGGGCATGCTGGAAAATTGGCTCATGCCACAACTGGAGACCGACAGCGCCGACTTCATCTTTCAACAGGATGGTGCTCCACCGCACTTCCATCATGATGTTCGGCATTTCTTAAACAGGAGATTGGAAAACCGATGGATCGGTCGTGGTGGAGATCATGATCAGCAATTCATGTCATGGCCTCCACGCTCTCCCGACTTAACCCCATGCGATTTCTTTCTGTGGGGTTATGTGAAAGATTCAGTGTTTAAACCTCCTCTACCAAGAAACGTGCCAGAACTGCGAGCTCGCATCAACGATGCTTTCGAACTCATTGATGGGGACATGCTGCGCCGAGTGTGGGAGGAACTTGATTATCGGCTTGATGTCTGCCGAATCACTAAAGGGGCACATATCGAACATTTGTGAATGCCTAAAAAAGCTTTTTGAGTTTTTGTATGTGTGTGCAAAGCATTGTGAAAATATCTCAAATAATAAAGTTATTGTAGAGCTGTGAAATCGCTTCAATCATTTGTAATAACCCTGTATATAGGGTACGCAACTGAGTACAGCGGCTGCGTGCGCTACTCTCTTAAGGGATTGATGCAAGAGACGCAATTATGGTAGGCCGCATTAAATTAGTCAGTAGAGAAAGTCATTTAATCTGATCCCTCTCTACGTTTTTACCGGGGAGGGGCTGGGGGGGGGGGGGGAGGGCAGTTTACGTTCACTTGCTGCTCGCGTGTGAAATGAGGACGTAGGATATTTCGGCAGTTTTATTTTGTTCTTACACGTGTTACAGATCGTGGTAACGGAAACGAGCGAGAATTTACTGATATTTGAGATACATTTGTCTCTGTCACATTTGCTCGGTTTGTAATTCTACTTGTATCGACTCCTACGGACCATCGTGAGAACCAGCAGCTTCTTACGAAAGTAACACGTCAGTCATCTAGCGTGTATCTTCGACACTTTAGTCACGCGATTTTAGATGACCTAATTGGTCAAAATACGACCATCTGACGTGTTACTTTAGCAACAAGATGCGGATTCCAATGATGGCTCGAAAGAGTTGAAATAGGTAAATTGGTCACTAGATTCGATCAACACGACTGTACTTTCAGAGGCGGAAGGCGGGATGGTAGATGCCTTTTGCCGCGTGGCAGTGTACCTTACATAAGCCAGATCTGTATAAAATGGGTAGCTGTAACTGACTGTTCCGCTAGTTCTTGGTAGAATATTTTATACATTATAAATGACAATGCCAAAATTATTCTAGCATTAATAAATAGGCGGCGTTTAGATTATGATGGTATGACCGTATCTCATCTACATCACGTCCATCCGTGTGTAATGAAATGTAAACGTATTCGTTATCATAATTCGTACAATGAGTTTTTTCTATGAAAGAGTTTGTTATGCAGATCGTATGTACCGTTTCAGCGAGTGAGGATTATCGCAGCGTCGATCATTGGATTCTGAGAGAGGCAGAGAGCAGCACACAGCTCTTCGCCTTTGTATAAATTAAACCACTGAATTTTAACTGCCGTTCGTTGATGAAGCCGATCCTAGCCGTGTCATTTCTTTGTAGCGCATGCCGCGGCTTTCGTGTGTTCTGGCGCGGTTACGGAGCAACAGCTGGCGGCGCCCTCTCGGAAGCCCGTAGCTCGTCGCCATTTGCATAGATCCATTTGCTAACACGATCCCCAAATACAGTTTCCTGACGCACAGTGTACACACTCTCTCAATCGTCGTAATTAATTTCCTCGCCGACTACAACACACCTCGCCCTGTGTATATATCTGATGACTGCCGTCCCCCGACGTGTAGACCACACTGTCGCGTGCTGCACGCAAACCGTAACATCTCCCCATTCCAATTCTACATGACAGATGTTTGCTGTTATCACAGAACACTTTTTTTTAGTTAAGCAATTTACTACCGGAGCATTCTTCCGGGTAGCTTGAATAATGACACAGATCTACAATACTTCGCAATTTTTTGTCGTCTTAGGCGTTCCTAATGTTTCTTGATTCGCTCAGTTCAGAAGTGCTAGTTTCTCTCCATCACGTAAAGCTTTTTTTCACAAAGTAATAATGAAGATTGCGTAGGTTTCCTCGGCCAGTTAGAGGTGACACAAAAGTTTTATAAATATGGTACCGCGTCAAACTGTTATAAACAATACTGGAGAAACCATAGTTTAGGCCACGGTTGCAGTAGACCTAGAAGAATCGTGGCCGACACGTTGGTTTCTCCAGTATAGTTTTTACAGTATGATGCGGTACCATACATTGAAAACTTTTATTTAAATTGACTCATGCATGGGCAGGAATCATACAACAGAATAGACCCTGAGGAATGCTACTGTAACTGCGCTTGAAACGTTGGCTTCTCTAGTACAGTTTTTTACAGTATGACGAGGTACTATGCTCAGGAAACAGTTATGTCAACTGACTCTATACGCGGAAGCCTACGCAATTATAGCCTGTACTGGCAGGAATCATTACAACAGAGTTGACCCTCAAGAATGCCACTGAAACTGTGGCTAAAACGTTGGTTTCACCGTTATAGATTTTTACATATACATCTACGCGATTACTCTGCTGTTCAGAATAAAGTGCCTGGCAGAGGGTTCAATGAATCGCCTTCAAGCTGTCTCTCTACAGTTCCACTCTCTAAGGGCGCGAGGGAAAGTCGAGCACTTAAATTTTTCTGTGCGATTCCTGATTTCTCTTATTTTATCGTGATGACCAATTCCCCCTACGTAGGTGGGTGCCAACAGAATGTTTTCGAAATCGGGGAAGAAAAGTGGTGATTGTAATTTCATGAGAACATCCCGCAGGAACGAAAAACGCCTTTGTTTTAATTATTGCCACTCCAATTTACGTATCATAACTGTGGCACTATCTCCCCTAATTCTCGATAATACAAAACGAGCCCCCCTTCTTTGTACTTTTTCGATGTCATCCGTCAGTGCCATCTGATGCAGATCCCACACCGCACAGCAATACTCCAGAATAGGGCGGACAAGCGTGGTGTAACCAGTCTCTTTAGTAAACCTGTTGCACCTTCTAAGTGTTCCGCCAATGACTCGCACTCTTTGGTTTGCTCTACCCACAACATTATCTATGTGATCATTCCAGTTTACGTTATTTGTCATTATAATCCCTAAGTATTTATTTGAATTTACAGCCTTCAGATTTGTGTGACTTACAGCGTAATCGAAATTTAGCTGATTTCTTTTAGTACTCATGTGAATCACTTCACACTTTCTTTTATTCACGTTCAAAAATGGTTCAAATGGCTCTGAGCACTATGGGAATTAACATCTCAGGTCATCAGTTTCCTAGAACTTAGAACTACTTAAACCTAACTAACCTAAGGACATCACACATATCCATGCTCGAGGCAGGATTCGAACCTGCGACCGTAGCGGTCGCGCGGTTCCAGACTGAAGCGCCTAGAACCGCTCGGCCATCAACGGCCGGCTATTCAGGTTCAGGTTCAATTGCCACTTTTCACACCATACAGATATCTTATCTAAATCATTTTGTATTTTCTTTTGGTCATCAGATGACTTTACAAGGCGGTAAACAGCATCATCTGCAAACAATTTAAGACAACTACTCAGATTGTCTCCTATGTCGTTAATATACACTCCTGGAAATGGAAAAAAGAACACATTGACACCGGTGTGTCAGACGCACCATACATGCTCCGGACACTGCGAGAGGGCTGTACAAGCAATGATCACACGCACGGCACAGCGGACACACCAGGAACCGCGGTGTTGGCCGTCGAATGGCGCTAGCTGCGCAGCATTTGTGCACCGCCGCCGTCAGTGTCAGCCAGTTTGCCGTGGCATACGGAGCTCCATCGCAGTCTTTAACACTGGTAGCATGCCGCGACAGCGTGGACGTGAACCGTATGTGCAGTTGACGGACTTTGAGCGAGGGCGTATAGTGGGCATGCGGGAGGCCGGGTGGACGTACCGCCGAATTGCTCAACACGTGGGGCGTGAGGTCTCCACAGTACATCGATGTTGTCGCCAGTGGTCGGCGGAAGGTGCACGTGCCCGTCGACCTGGGACCGGACCGCAGCGACGCACGGATGCACGCCAAGACCGTAGGATCCTACGCAGTGCCGTAGGGGACCGCACCGCCACTTCCCAGCAAATTAGGGACACTGTTGCTCCTGGGGTATCGGCGAGGACCATTCGCAACCGTCTCCATGAAGCTGGGCTACGGTCCCGCACACCGTTAGGCCGTCTTCCGCTCACGCCCCAACATCGTGCAGCCCGCCTCCAGTGGTGTCGCGACAGGCGTGAATGGAGGGACGAATGGAGACGTGTCGTCTTCATCGATGAGAGTCGCTTCTGCCTTGGTGCCAATGATGGTCGTATGCGTGTTTGGCGCCGTGCAGGTGAGCGCCACAATCAGGACTGCATACGACCAAGGCACACAGGGCCAACACCCGGCATCATGGTGTGGGGAGCGATCTCCTACACTGGCCGTACACCACTGGTGATCGTAGAGGGGACACTGAATAGTGCACGGTACATCCAAACCGTCATCGAACCCATCGTTCTACCATTCCTAGACCGGCAAGGGAACTTGCTGTTCCAACAGGACAATGCACGTCCGCATGTATCCCGTGCCACCCAACGTGCTCTAGAAGGTGTAAGTCAACTACCCTGGCCAGCAAGATCTCCGGATCTGTCCCCCATTGAGCATGTTTGGGACGGGATGAAGCGTCGTCTCACGCGGTCTGCACGTCCAGCACGAACGCTGGTCCAACTGAGGCGCCAGGTGGAAATGGCATGGCAAGCCGTTCCACAGGACTACATCCAGCATCTCTACGATCGTCTCCATGGGAGAATAGCAGCCTGCATTGCTGCGAAAGGTGGATATACACTGTACTAGTGCCGACATTGTGCATGCTCTGTTGCCTGTGTCTATGTGCCTGTGGGTCTGTCAGTATGATCATGTGATGTATCTGACCCCAGGAATGTGTCAATAAAGTTTCCCCTTCCTGGGACAATGAATTCACGGTGTTCTTATTTCAATTTCCAGGAGTGTATCTGTTGACTCTTCTAGGATGGTGCGCCCTGGAAACTTGAACAGCAAATAAGGCTGAGATGCAGAACGCATCTCGTGCAGCAACTGCCACTGGAGTTCGTTGGGCATCTCCGTGACGCCTTCACGTTTACTAGAGGAATCTGTACCGAAAAGCGCTTTCCTTCTTTTGATCTTGTGTAATTCTTCTATCTGTATCATTTCGTGAGGATCGCAGACTGATAGAGCAATATTCAATAACTGGTGAACCGTAAATTTACTTTCAAAATCTTTTCTTAAACAATTTACTTCATGTACTAGCGATTCATCAAGAACATTAACACATTTAATCACACTAGGTGAGCGTGGAAGTAGTTGCCAGGAAGTAGCTGATGGAGAATGAAATTACTTTTAACAAATGCGACTGTTATTCCTAAAAGGTTTTTGAAAAAAAAAAAAAGATTTAAAATTATAAGCAGGAAAGCAGCCTCGAAATATCATGTTACAATTTTATTTAGAGGCAAAAAGAACAATATTAACAGTAGGAGCCTTCGGGCTGAGAAGCTTGCCTGCTCCCTTTCAACACGGCCGTAGTCATGAACGCTCACAACAACCTCCGAAACAGTAAGCTGGCGGAAATCTGCAACACACCAGATTACTTTAAACTAAAAAATTTTTAACAACTCACACAAACACGTAAACTATGCACCCCGTAAAAGGGATGGTAATGGTACAACACACAAATTATTTGCCACGGAAAGTGCAATTTTTTTTAAAGGACTTTTACGGTGGAAGGATGGCAACCTTATAGCCTAAAATGACTATTTAAATCAAACCCATAAATGCAGACTTACATAAAATGTACAACATGCTCTACATTACACATGTACCACCTCGCAAGATGATAGGCAAGATAAAAACATATTTCAAGAATTCGACCTTCAACAAGGCTCTCATTTTCTGGCTTAAAGTTTGATCCAAACGACAGACATACTCGCACTCCGATGACAGACAGACACTAACAGCCGCACAAATGCGAACGAGAGACAGACCAGCAACTGTTGACGCGAGACTGAGCTAGCCTCACTCCAACTGACCAACTGCCGCTGGCGAGCTTATAGCGCCCCTTAAAAGCACGTGAACAGGCAACCTTTCCCCTTTCCCACCAGAGGGAGACACCAAAGCTACGATTGCCACAGCGGCGCCACCGCCAGAAACGGAAGGCGACTTCCTTACATGACGCGCTGCGGCGCGCTCTTCAAAACAGCAAATTTTACCACGGCTCAACTGGTCTAACGAGGGCTTTTGTAAGATACCTCATTTGTGGGTGGAGTGCACTTCCAGAGGATTCTTGCACTGAATCTCAGTCTGCATCTGCCTTACCAGTTCTTGTCTTATACAGCGCCGTACTCTGCCTGTTTACATATCTCTGTATTCCGGTATGCATGCCTGAACTAGTTTCTTTGGGGATTCAGTGAATATGTCGTGGGAGATCGTCACCTTTCTCTTCTTCACCATCAGTCTTTCAATTGAAACTTCCTGGCAGATTAAAACTGTGTGCCCGACCGGGACACGAACTCAGGACCTTTGCCTTTCGCGGGCAAGTGCTGTACCATCTGAGCTACCTAAGCACGACTCACGCCCGGTACTCACAGCTTTACTTCTGCCAGTATCTCGTCTCCTACCTTCCAAACTTTACAGAAGCTCTCCTGCGAACCTTGCAGAACTAGCACTCCTGAAAGATAGGATACAGCGGAGACATGGCTTAGCCACAGCCTGGGGGATGTTTCCAGAATGAGATTTTCACCCTGCAGCGAAGTGTGCGCTACACCTGGATCTGTTAGAAGCGGAGAGCGGCTGCGCGGCGTCTCACCTGCAGCTGCGCCGACCTGCCTGCGACACTGTAGGCTAGGCGGCGCGGCGCGGCCTGCGGCGGGCAGACAGAGAGGGCCGGCGCTCGCTAGCCGCAGCTGCCTGCCTCATTACGGCGAGTTATCGGCCCATCACGGAGGCCGCGACCCGCCAGCCCTGGGCTACGGCCGACCCTAGCATGGCACGGCACAGAACAGCACAGCCCAGCTCCGGCACTGTGCTCGGCGACGAAGCTGCCAGGCAGCCGGGCAGCAGGCGTGGGGGGCTCGTCTGTTTATAAGTGTGTCGAGTATGATGCACTGATGTGAAACACTTCAGGACGAGTCTAAAGTACGCAACGTGTCTCACACCCAATTAACATGAACTACTGGTCATTAAAGATTCTACACCAGGAAGATGACGTGCTACAGATGAGAAATTTAACCGACAGGAAGAAGACGCTGTGATATGCAAATGATTAGCTTTTCAGAGCATTCGCACAAGGTTGGCGCCGGTGGCGACACCTACAACGTGCTGACATGAGGAAAGTTTCCAACCGATTTCTCGTACTCAAACAGCAGTTGAGCGGCGTTGCCTTGTGAAACGTTGTTGTGATACCTCGTGTAAGGGGGAGAAATGCTACCATCACGTTTCTGACTTTGATAAAGGTCGGATTGTAGCCTATCGTGATTGCAGTTTATCGTATCGCGACATTGCTGCTCACGTTGGTCGAGATCCAATGAGTGCTAGCAGAATATGGAATCGGCGGGTTCTGGAGGGTAATAAGGAACGCCGTGCTGGATCCCAACGGCCTCGTATCCCTAGCAGTCGGTATGACAGGCATCTTATCCGCATGGCTGTAACCGATCGTGCAGCCCCGTCTCGATCTCTGAGTCAACAGATGGGGACGTATGCAAGACAACAACCATCTGCACGAACAGTTCGACGACGTTTGCAGCAGCATGGACCATCAGCTCGGAGACCATGGCTGCGGTTATCCTAGACGCTGCATCACAGACAGGAGCGCCTGCGATGTTGTTCTCAACGACGAACCCGGGTGCACGAATGCCAAACGTCATTTTTTCGGATGAATCCAGGTTCTGTTTACAGCATGATGATGGTCGCATCGGTGTTTGGCGACATCGCGGTGAACGCACATTGGAAGCGTGTATTCGTCATCGTCATACTGGCGTATCACCTGGCGTGATGGTATGGGATGCTATTACTTACACGTCTCGGTCACTTCTTGTTCGCATTGACGGCACTTTGAACAGTGGCCGTTACATTTCAGCTGGGTTACGACCCGTGGCTCTACTCTTCATTCGATCCCTGTGAAACCCTACATTTCAGCAGGATAATGCACGACCGCATGTTGCAGGTCCTGGATGCAGAAAATGTTCCACTGCTGCCCTGGCCAGCACGTTCTCCAAATCTCTCACCAACTGAAAACGTATGGTCAATGGTGGGCGAGCAACTGGCTCGTCACAATACGCCAGTCACTACTCTTGATGAACTGTGGTATCGTGTTGAAGCTGCATGGGCAGCTGTACCTGTACGCGCCATCTAAGCTCTGTTTGATTCAATGCCCAGGCGTATCTAGGCCGTTATTACGGTCAGAGGTGGTTGTTCTGGGTACTGATTTCTCAGGATCTATGCATACAAATTACGTGAAAATGTAATCACATGTCAGTTCTAGTATATTATATTTGTCCAATCTGCATTTCTTCTTGGTGTAGCAATTTTAATGGCCAGTAGTGTAAATGAAACTTGCGTCGTACATAGAATGAACTGCTACAGAAGAGTGCGAAAGATAACCGAAAGAAATACGCAGCGAAGATAGACAGATATTCAGCCATCACAGGCTCTGCAGACCACTGTTTCCACAAACTGCCTCCATTCCTTCCTCTTTTGTGCCCGGTTCCTCCAGGTGTCTTCAATTCCCAGGGCTGCTAGGTCCTTGGCCAGGTCGTCCATCCAGCGCTGCCTTGGTCGTCCAGTTTGGTGTTTGGTTTCTCCGCTAGTGCCATCTTCGCCTGTCTTCCATCTGGTTCAAATTGTTCAAATGGCTCTGAGCGCTATGAAACTTAACTTCTAAGGTCATCAGTCCCCTAACTAACCTAAGGACATCACGCAATTCCATGCCCGAAGTAGGATTCGAACCTGCGGTCGTAGCGGTCGTGCGGTTTCAGAATGAAGCGCCTAGAATCGCTCGGCCACACTGGCCGGCCTTCCATCTGGAATACGGGCTACATGACCCACCCATTGTATTCTTTTGCTCTTTATCTTCTGTACGATAGTTGGTTGTCACATCAGAAGGTAGATTTCTTCGTTTTTCCTCCACCTCCATTCTCAATTATCTAATACTGGTCCCCACATCTTCCTCACTACTCTTCTTTCAAATATTAATAGTTTTTCCTTTTCAAGCTTAGTGGTGCTCCATGTTTCTGAACCGTACATTACTGCTGGGCATTTTCATCTTAGTGTTCACTGAGATAGATTTAGAACCAAGCGTCTCTCTGAGGGAATGCATGCATTTGGTTCCCACTGCTATTCTTTCCTTGATGTCCATTTTTATTCTGTGTTCCGTGGTAAACCGAGATCCCAAGTATTTGAACTGGTCTACTCTCTTGAACCTCTTGCCATCTATGTCGCGAAATTCTGCCTACTCTTGTCTTCTTCCTAGTTGCATGAACTCTGTTTTGTCTCGATTCACTTTGAGCCCTACCTTCGGTGCATTATTGTCCATTTTCTGGCACATTTCTTTCAACTCGTGCTTTGATTCACTTAACGCAACGAAACTAACAGAAATTACTCTTTTATTCAAAGACAACAGTTACACTGAAGTGACTGCGATTTATGTTGGTCCCAAAGACATTGAAAAAGACACGACACGGTTCGCAGTAGGTTGCCTGATCACCAAGGCTGACAACGCATGCTCTGCAAAGTGCTCCCATGCAGGCCACAAGCTTCTTGAGGAACGGCGCTCCATTCCTCCACGAAAGTGGTTGACAACTGCCGGATCATCGTGGTACACGGGGACGCGCTGCATTAGGTCTCCCCAACGCATGGGGCTTAAGTCGGGGAACGAACAGGCCAGTCTGTTCGCCATACGTTTTCTCGATCCAATACCTCCTCCATCTGCGCAGTTCGATTGGCCGCGCACTGCCGTCCACCAAAATCACGTCAAGACTTAATCCATTCGTGAAAATGCGCACGTGGGGACGGATTGCAGTGTTACGATAAAGTTGACTTTTGAGTGTACTGTATTCAAAGATTCGGCGTTCAGTACGCCCAGGTAATATTATACCTCCCCATACCATCACTTCACCCCCGTGAACCTTGGACCTTGCCGTTGGTGGGGAGGCTTGCGTGCCTCAGTGATACAGATAGCCGTACCATAGGTGCAACCACAACGGAGGGGTGTCTGTTGAGAGGCCAGACAAACGCGTGGTTCCTGAAGAGGGGCAGCAGCCTTTTCAGTAGTTGTAGGGGTAACAGTCTGGATGATTGACTGATCTGGCCGTGTAACATTAACCAAAACGGCCTTGCTGTGCTGGTACTGCGAACGGCTGAAAGCAAGGGGAAACTACAGCCGTAATTTTTCCCGAGGTCATGCAGCTTTACTGTATCGTTAAATGATGATGGCATCCTCTTGGGTAAAATATTCCGGAGGTAAAATAGTCCCCCATTCGGATCTCTGGGCGTGGACTACCCAAGAGGACGTCGTTATCAGGAGAAAGAAAACCGCCGTTCTACGGATCGGAGCGTGGAATGTCAGATCCCTTAACCGGGCAGGTAGGTTAGAAAGTTTAAAAAGGGAAATGGATAAGTTAAAGTTAGATATAGTGGGAATTAGTGAAGTTCGGTGGCAGGAGGAACAAGACTTCTGGTCAGGTGAATACATCTACATCTACATCTACATTTATACTCCGCAAGCCACCCAACGGTGTGTGGCAGAGGGCACTTTACGTGCCACGGTCATTACCTCCCTTTTCTGTTCCAGTCGCGTATGGTTCGCGGGAAGAACGACTGTCTGAAAGCTTCCGTAGCGCTCGAATCTCTCTAATTTTACATTCGTGATCTCCTCGGGAGGTATAAGTAGGGGGAAGCAATACATTCGATACCTCATCCAGAAACGCACCCTCTCGAAATCTGGCGAGCAAGTTACACCGCGATGCAGAGCGCCTCTCTTGCAGAGTCTGCCACTTGAGTTTGCTAAACATCTCCGTAACGCTATCACGGTTACCAAATAACCCTGTGACGAAACGCGCCGCTCTTCTTTGGATCTTCTCTATCTCCTCCGTCAACCCAATCTGGTTATAAATACAAAATCAAATAGGGGTAATGCAGGAGTAGGATTAATAATGAATAAAAAAAATAGGACTGCGGGTAAGCTACTACAAACAGCATAGTGAACGCATTATTGTGGCCAAGATAGACACGATGCCCACGTACTACAGTAGTACAAGTTTATATGCCAACTAGCTCTGCAGATGAGGAAGAAATTGAAGAAATGTATGATGAGATTAAAGAAATTATTCAGGTAGTGAAGGGAGATGAAAATGTAATAATCATGGGTGAGTGGAATTCAGTAGTAGGAAAGTGGAGAGAAGAAAACGTAGTAGGTGAATATGGATTGGGGCTAAGAAATAAAAGAGGAAGCCGCCTGGTAGAATTTTGCACAGAGCACAACTTAATCATAGCTAACACTTGGTTCAAGAAACATGCAAGAAGGCTGTATACATGGAAGAAGCATGGAGATACTGGGAGGTGTCAGATAGATTATATAATGGTAAGACAGAGATTTAGGAACCAGGTTTTAAATTGTAAGCCATTTCCAGGGGCAGATGTGGACTCTGACCACAATCTATTGGTTATGAACTGTAGATTAATACTGAAGAAACTGCAAAAAGGTGGGTATTTAAGGGGATGGTACCTGGATAAACTTACTAAACCAGAGGTTGTACAGAGTTTCAGGGAGAGCATAAGGGAACTATTGACACGAATGGGGGAAAGAACTACAGTAGAAGAAGAATGGGTAGCTTTGAGGGATCAAGAAGTGAAGGCAGCAGAGGATCAAGTAGGTAAAAGGACGAGGGCTAGTAGAACTCCTTGGGTAACAGAAGAAATATGGAATTTAATTGATGAAAGGAAAAAATATGAAAATGCAGTAAATGAAGCAGGCGAAAACGAGATCGACAGGAAGTGAAAAATGGCTAAGCAGGGATGGCTAGAGGACAAATGTAAGGACGTAGAGGCTTATCTCACTAGGGGTAAGATGGATGCAGCCTACATGAAAATTAAAGAGACCTTCGGAGAAAAGAGAACGACTTGTATGAATATCAAGAGCTCAGATGGAAACCCAGTTCTAAGCAAAGAAGGGAAAGCATAAAGGTGGAAGGAGTATATAGAGGGTCTATACAAGGGCGATGTACTTGAGGACAATATTATGGAAATGGAAGAGGATGTAGATGGAAATGAATTGGGAGATATGATACTGCGTGAAGAGTTTGACAAAGCACTGAAAGACCTAAGTCGAAACAAGGCCCCGGGAGTAGACAACATTCCATTAGAACTACTGACAGCCTTAGGAGGGACTGGCCTGACGAAACTCTACCATCTGGTGAGCAAGATGCATGAGACAGGCGAAATACCCTCAGACTTTGTAAGTAGGCTGTTTATGTTTTCTTATTGGCAACGTTACGTAGCGCTCTGTATGAAAATCACTGGCTGTGCTGTGTGCAGTCTGTAGCTAGTTTGCATTGTTGTCTGCCATTGTAGTGTTGGGCAGCTGGATGTGAACAGCGCGTAGCGTTGCGCAGTTGGAGGTGAGCCGCCAGCAGTGGTGGATGTGGGGAGAGAAATGGCGGAGTTTTGATATTTGTAAGAATGGGTGTTATGAAGTCCTATATGTATTATGACTTTTGATGACTATTAAGGCAAATACATTGTTTGTTCTCTATCAAAATCGTTCAAATGGCTCTGAGCAATATGGGACTCAACTGCGGAGGTCATTAGTCCCCTAGAACTTAGAACTAGTTAAACCTAACTAACCTAAGGACATCACACACATCCATGCCCGAGGCAGGATTCGAACCTGCGACCGTAGCGGTCTCGTGGTTCCAGACTGCAGCGCCAGAACCGCGCGGCCACTTTGGCCGGCTGTTCTCTATCAAAATCTTTCATTTGCTAACTATGCCTATCAGTAGTTAGTGCCTTCCGTAGTTTGAATCTTTTATTTAGCTGGCAGTAGTGGCGCTCGCTGTATTGCAGTAGTTCGAGTAACGAAGATTTTTGTGAGGTAAGGGATTTTTGAAAGTCAGATTGCGTTGCGCTAAAAATATTGTGTGTCAGTTTATGCACAGTCATGTATAATTGTTCAAAGGGGACGTTTCATATTTCGACCCTTAGCCGAGAATACCTCACTGGAATCTTCTGATTTTTTCTTGTAGTTTGTGTAATTAGTGTAGCCTATGTTTATTGCTAGCGCGTAATTATAGAGAGAATTTCCTTTGTAGTTGTAGTTTTTCATTGTTGTACAGTAAAACAGTTGTGGCATGCGTGTATATTTGCAGCAAGTATTTCGCAGTTGCGCTTGCAGTTAATTAGATATTATTTACAGTGCTATGTTAATGTGTTCTCTTATTTTTGCTCTTCAAATTGTGTTTTTCTGTGTTGTCGTGTGAAATATTGTGACAATAATGGCGTGTGAAAAACGTAATACTAGGCTCCAAAGTGAACTGAGAAATGACAGTGAAGACGAAAACAGTGTGTTAGCGCCACCGTGTAATGAATTAACTAATGTTCAACATAGTAATTTGGTAATTGTGCATAGGGAAATGGAGCGGGCGGCAAACAGTGGCGTAGGCAGTGAAACAATTAGTGAACAGGGAAGCATTATCGATCGATCGGTCGGCAATAGCTCGCCTCAGGAATCCGAAATGACAGGACACAATTTTGCAAATACTGTAGATTCAGGTTTTGCGTCCTCACCGTTTTCTCAAATAAGTCAAGACACATTTTCTGCTTGTCAAAATGTGAATGTTGCCAGTGCAAATGCACTGCCGAAAAGCGTAGAGGAACAGATTCCAGACACTAATGCATTGTTATTACAGCTAATGCAACAAATGGAACAAAATCAGAGACAAACACAGCAAAAGCTTCAGAAGTTAGACACAATGGAACAACACCAGAGACAAACACAGCAAAAGCTTCAAAAGTTAGACACAATGGAACAACACCAGAGACAAACACAGCAACAGTTAGACGCAATGGAACAAAATCATCACACCACGCTTGAACAAACACGTGAAGATTTAACTACTGAGTTACATAAAATCGAATGGAAATGTCAAAAAGGCTGTAACGACGTAAAAACACAAATTTGTGAGCAATTTCAACCTATTTTTTCGCGGCATGAAAATGCATTACAGAATCACGAAGCAGCCATAAAAGAACTGCAAACCATTGTTCATGAAAATCATGAGACCTTGTGGGCTAAAATTGACTCAGTTGCATCTACCGATTCGGTTACGCAACTTGCAAAAACTCAAGAAAACTTAAAGGACACAGTAGATTCGATTTCAACACAAATGGACACTCTGAAACTTGGTTCAGAAAAACACACTGATGAAATGTGTTCACTATCGGAGAAAGTAGCCGAACTTTCGGATCAGTTCACTAACTTATCTACGAAGGTAGATGATAATCTGAATGACACAAAACCAGTAGTCTTTAATGACACAGAAGAGTGCGAACAAAGTAGGAAATTCAAACAAAATCAGAATCAAATTAATACGCAACACCAAAGAGAAATCCGGGAAGTACAAGATCAGCTGACTCAGGTAATACAAGAATTACGTATTTCAGAGGCCACTCGCGCTCCAATACGGGAAGAGGGACACAGAAATACGGAACAACCACAAAATAATAACACAGGACACTTCGGAAATTATGAAAGAAATTGGCAAGGCACAACGAATTTTGAGATGGAACCGCCGAAACGACGTAACAATGACCGATATGCTACTCGTCGACACGATGATTTTGACTATAAGCTGATCATTACTACACGTAAATTCAAAACATTTAAGAATTCTGACAACGACATTCATCCACAAGCATGGCTCCATCAATTCTCTCATTGTTTTCCTCCCAACTGGTCATTAGAGCACAGATTAGAATTTATGTGTGGCTATTTAGAGAATGAACCAGCTATAAGAATGCGATCGGTCATTCAAGATTGCCACAGTGAAGGAGAATTTTATCATGCCTTCCTCTCAGCATACTGGTCTCAAGCTACACAAGACCGAGTAAAACATAGCATCATGATGATGAAACACTTTGAACAATCTGAATTTTCCAGTCTTGTCAAATATTTTGAAGACATGTTGCATAAGAATCAATATCTATCAAACCCATACAGCCCTTCAGAACTCATCCGCATTTGCTTAATGAAATTGCCTGAACATTTAAGAAATATTATTTTGGCAGGACGTTGCAAAGACGACATTGAAGCTTTTCAGGGACTCTTACAAGAATTAGAAATTGACACAGACAGTCGCGGGTTGCGAAAACAGGAAAACAATCACTACAGGTCACATCCGTCACAATTCCGTGACGACAGAAACAATAAATGGACGCGACAAGTCTATTCTTACAAAGCAAATCGTGACCAAAACAGACACCACCCATATGACAACCACTGGCAGAGTAATAATAGTTACAGAGAAAGATCGCATTTCTGTAGTAATGAATATGACAGAGATTACCATAGAAACAGACAATATGGGAACAAAAACAATTATTATCAAGGGAGACAGAATAACTTCAGACGCAACAGTTCAGCGCGCAGTTACGATTTAGCGAGAAATTCTCCACCACATGACCGACAAACAAGAAACTATGTAAACTACCGACAAAACGACAGACCTGAATTCCATCAGAACTGGCAGGATTCAAACAGAGCAGGGCACTTTCGACAAGGTGAATTTGAAAATACATTCTGGATTTAAAGTACTTTCTGTGAGATACCAGATGACGCAGTGGTTAGTTTATGTGACAGCTACACGATTTTATCATGACACTACTAATGAGTGACAATTTACAATGTTGCTTTTGCGGTGTTTCTGTTTTATGTCTGCACAGTTTTATGTATTATTCTGGAAAGTAAAACATGTTTTAGTAGTAACTTTTGTGGTATAGCTACAATGAGACAGCCTTTTCTGTAGCACAACAATACGTTCCAGCACAGTACTTTCTTCATCACAGCAATAAGAGTAATAACTAAGATATTTATATGCAAAGCATTTCACTTTCGTTTATGATGAGGTAACTACATTGACTTCAGCATAACTTTGCTTACAGAGGACGATAACTACGACAGTTACACAGAATTATCTTACAGAAAGACGCACAATTAGCGCTAAAGGACGCATTTGAGTGATTAATTTTATACTTATAACATTTATTTTTAAAGATTTTTGAATTACAAAGAAAGTTTTCCGTGATACATTTCATTCCATTGCTGTAATCTGTAACACCTGAGGGTATAATTACATTAATCCTCACGGGGGTACACGCTTACTTTGTGTACTATGTGTCTGGCAAGCACAAGGAGCCCTAGCTAATATGGTATTTGCTTTACAACTTTACACATCGGTACCATATATCTCTAACACATAATTACACAGCTATCTGATCATTTAACTGAGAGAGACAAACATTTTTTTTACTACATCAGTGACAGATGTTTATGCAATTACACAGCTGGATAACTTCACACTTATGAAATTGTATTTTGTCTGTACTTTGTGAACTGTTCATATTTTTTTCGGAAGCATTGTGATACTATGAGAGCTTTGAATGATGTATTTGGTAAGGGAGCATGATTTTAAAGTACGTTTGAGGTAGATGACACTATTGAAATGAGCAGAGAATTTTGTTTTAGGTTTTGACATTATTGCAGAAAGCTACGACGTTTTTGAGATTTGACTGAGGTGTTATGATTTTATTTTTATGACGACGATGTGTATTATGCTGTTGCGGTATGTTTATGATCAATAAGCTGATGCTGTATGAGTTATTTGATTATGCCACATATCTGTTATGATGAAATGTTGAAGAAGTGTCGACGAATAAGGTAAGGAATAATGAGCAGTGGTTAGGGACTCTGGTTTGTGAAAAAGGTTGTTGGAAACCAAGAATCGTACTTTAAGAGTTATGAAATGTATGTAAATGCGTGAATGTATTACAATGCCGACGAAATTTTTTTGGACACTGTTATATTAATACGATTTTGTTTCTACAGATTTGAAACGCAAATTCTCGACATGTGAAATTTTTATATGAGACTGTCACTGTAGCGGAAACTGCTGTCGTAAATATTTCCATAAGAAAGTTAAGTGACCACCTGCACGTAATGCTTCATGGGCAGCTGCGCGTCAGACGCCTGGAGAAAAAGCCATTAGTGTGTGCCTTTTCAGAGGCACAGGTAGAAAAAAAAAGGGAGGCCATTATCCTCACTATTGACATTCCTTTGTAGAAAGCATCGCAAATACGACACGCTCAAACTTGAAAACATTTGATTATACTGTGGAGCTCTTAATTTATGATATTTACTAAAATGCCTAATGAAATGATGAGAAACATTTTACAACTATTGTCTTTCTATTTGAGAGTTTGCTCATTTTGTTTAATATCAACTTTCTAGTTGCAGCAGCATTGGTTAAAATAAAATTTAATAGATGTACTAATATAAATATTTTATGCCTACAGATCCAGAAAGTAATTTTACGATTTATTGAAAAAAAAAACGAAGGAGCATAAAAAGACATTTCCCTTCACAGGAATTGCATATGGAATTTTCTTTTCAACTACTTGGTAATTTTTTTGGTACAATAACTTCTTGTGGTGCACCACTTTAATTACATAGACATTAAGATGTGAATATACATTTCCCTGGTCTGCATTGTTGTCTTTAATGTAATATTTTTTTTGCTTGAGCTATGTCATGTTTAGATTTAAGTTATTTCATTTGCTTCTGCTGTTTGCCAGGCATAGTGCTACTAAATTTCACTTTGTATTACTCAGTTAAGCTAGTTTTACTACTGATGTATTTTTCTTGTTTGCTGCCCAGTGCCTTATATTAGTCGTAATAGTGCAATTGATTTGCCAATGTCCATTTTTTTGTCATTGCTGTTTGTGTTAATTGTTTTGTGTTGCTGCATTGCCTTGTCCCTTAGTTTAGCATATGAGCTCAGTAGATTTAAGTTAGCTTAAGAGGGGGTAGCCTATAAGAGAATGAGTTGGGATGAATTTGAAGGAATGCACTGAGAGGCTATACAAGAAAAGTACAGAAAGCAGGTATAGATACGACTTTTTGGAAATAATGAAGAGCGATGGGAGATCTCCAAGAAGTAAAGAAAGTTTTGTTTGCAAGATACTGCAGTAATACAAACCCTGTCCTTTCCCTTTCTGTTATTCCGCTATGTGTTTGTGTACTCTTGTATATTTGTGTTCTTCCTGTCTTTATGTGTTTATCTGATGAGAGTTACATTGTAGAATTTTCTGATAATATGTTATTTACTTTGTAAATATGTTTAGACATTATTTATTCTGTTCTGTTTTAATGCTCATGTGTGAAGTTGATGCTTCAATAATTATTCTGAACTTTTATGTATTTACTTATGTCATAATTCCTGTAACACTGATGTATATGTTTATTTCTATTCTTTTGTAAAGCCCCTATTACTACAAATGTTACCTGTATTATTATGTTTTTAATGATGTATTTTGTACCTTTGTAATTGTATTCGTATGTTATAAAATTGTAATTGACACCAGTTCATCATATTATTAACTTGTAACTGCATCCATTTCTGTTGGTCATAGTATATGGACAATATGTGAGAAGTAGGGACTGTTAGTGTTTGCACGTGTGTTAATAATTCAGCAAGGGACTGGATAACAGCATTGCTGGTTCTAAGGACAATTCCAAAAACTTTGTGAGTGCACAAGTGGTAGTTATGGACTTGCTATATTATCCGCAAGACTCTTCAATGGTGATTGTGCACCTGCACAGTCACAACAGATGGCTGCTGGCCATTTCTACAAGGACTACAGTGGGTCTACACCTTTGCTGACTCACCAGTACCATTATTTGTACAAGGACTGCAGTGGGTCTGCACCTGTGGTGGCCCACCAATACCATAATCTCTACCAGGACCACAGTGGGTCTGCTCTGTGATGACCTACCTACCAATACTCTTCAAAATTTCGACTGACTCTGCTGTGGGTTTGCTGTGTTGTGGACCAATACCTGTCTACATGTCAAGAGTCAGCACTGTCTTTCCGTTGGAAGGACAACACTACTTCTTCAAGATTGCATGGAAATCCACTACTTCCGTGTGCATTTTCTTTTACTGCTCAGACTTTGAGAAAAACACTGCAATGTTACTGTGATGAATGATCAGGACTGTCTTTATGGACTGTGAGAAAATTTTAGATTTTGACCAACATTGTATCAATAAGTGGGTGCATTTGAT
Source organism: Schistocerca piceifrons (assembly GCF_021461385.2). Lineage (NCBI taxonomy): Eukaryota > Metazoa > Arthropoda > Insecta > Orthoptera > Acrididae > Schistocerca > Schistocerca piceifrons. The sequence continues at coordinate 22,056,242 of NC_060139.1, forward strand.
ATCTTTGTTATTGTAATTATGAAAAATTTTATCAAATCATTATTGGCCACTGCCCAAAACAATTTGTAAAGTTTTTTTGTGGGGAGCATGGGGGCTATGTAAGTAGGCTGTTTATGTTTTCTTATTGGCAACGTTACGTAGCGTTCTGTATGAAAATCACTGGCTGTGCTGTGTGCAGTCTGTGGCTAGTTTGCATTGTTGTCTGCCATTGTAGTGTTGGGTAGCTGGATGTGAACAGCGCGTAGCGTTGCGCAGTTGGAGGTGAACCGCCAGCAGTGGTGGATGTGGGGAGAGAAATGGCGGAGTTTTGATATTTGTAAGAATGGATGTTATGAACTCCTATATATATTAAGACTTTTGATGACTATTAAGGTAAATACATTGTTTGTTCTCTATCAAAATCTTTCATTTGCTAACTATGCCTATCAGTAGTTAGTGCCTTCCGTAGTTTGAATCTTTTATTTAGCTGGCAGTAGTGGCGCTCGCTGTATTGCAGTAGTTCGAGTAACGAAGATTTTTGTGAGGTAAATGATTTGTGAAAGGTATAGGTTAATGTTAGTCAGGGCCATTCTTTTGTAGGGATTTTTGAAAGTCAGATTGCGATGCGCTAAAAATATTGTGTGTCAGTTTAAGCCCAGTCACGTGTATAATTTTTCAAAAGGGACGTTTCATAACTTCAAGAAGAATGTAATAATTCCAATCCCAAAGAAAGCAGGTGTTGACAGATGTGAAAATTACCGAACAATCATTCTAATAAGCCACAGCTGCAAAATACTAACGCTAATTCTTTACAGACGATAGGAAAAACTAGTAGAAGCCGACCTCGGGGAAGATCAGTTTGGATTCCGTAGAAATATTGGAACACATGTGACAATACTGACCCTACGACTTATCTTAGAAGCTAGATTAGGGAAAGGCAAACCTACGTTTCTAGCATTTGTAGACTTAGAGAAAGCTTTTGACAATGTTGACTGGAATACTCTCTTTCAAATTCTGAAGGTGGTAGGGGTAAAATACAGGGAGCGAAAGGCTATTTACAATTTGTACAGGAACCAGATGGTAGTTATAAGAGTCGAGGGGTATGAAAGGGAAGCAGTGGTTGGGAAGGGAGTGAGACAGGGTTGTAGCCTCTCCCTGATGTTATTCAATCTGTATATTGAGCAAGCAGTGAAGGAAACAAAAGAAAAATTCGGAGTAGGTATTAAAATCCATGGGGAATAAATAAAAAATTTGAGGTTCGCCGATGACATTGTAATTATGTCAGAGACAGCAAAGGACTTGGAAGAGGAGCTGAACTGAATGGACAGTGACTTGAAAGGAGGATATAAGATGAACATCAACAACACCAAAACGAGGATAATGGAACGTAGTCGAATTAAGTTGGGTGATGCTGAGGGAATTAGATTAGGAAATGAGGCACTTAAAGTAGTAAAGGAGTTTTGCTATTTGGGGAGTAAAATAACTGATGATAGTCGAAGTAGAGAGGATATAAAATGGCAAGGAAAGCGTTTCTGAAGAAGAGAAATTCGTTAACATCGAGTATAGATTTAAGTGTCAGGAAGTCATTTCTGAAAGTATTTGTATGGAGTGTAGCCATGTATGGAAGTGAAACATGGACGATAAATAGTTTGGACAAGAAGAGAATAGAAGCTTTCGAAATGTGGTGCTACAGAAGAATGCTGAAGATTAGATGGGTAGATCACATAACTAATGAGGAGGTATTGAATAGGATTGGTGAGAAGAGAAGTTTGTGGCACAACTTGACTAGAAGAAGGGATTGGTTGGTAGGACATGTTCTAAGGCATCAAGGTATCACCAATTTAGTATTGGAGGGCAGCGTGGAGGGTAAAAATCGTAGGGGGAGAAGAAGAGATGAATACACTAAGCAGATTCAAAAGGATGTAGGTTGCAGTAGGTACTGGGAGATGAAGAAGCTTTCACAGGATAGAGTAGCATGGAGTGCTGCATCAAACCAGTCTCGGGACTGAAGACCACAGCAACAACCATCACTTGGACCATCAGAACGTCCGACAATGTTCTTGCGTGTTTTACGTGTTCCCACCTCCCGTCACATGAGGCTACATCCAGAATCGTTACGCAGACTGAATGTGCTCTCATTCGAGTAGACCACGTGACACCATTTCTCGTTGCTGGAGTCACTATGTTCTTTGAACCATCGCGAATTTCTGAAAACGTTGCATTTACCGATCAACGCTACTGTGGCACTGTACCCCTTCGGCATGTGCGGCTTTTCGGGGGTGCATTCAGCGCTGACTTCATTTTTATGGATGACAATGCACGACCGAAACAAACAGCACTCGTGGAGGAGGCCTTGGAAAGAGACATTATTCGGCGAAAGGACTGGCCTCCCTGTTCCCAGACTTAAATCCGATTGAGCATATGTGGGATGCGATGGGTCAGAGGTACTGCAGCAGGCGCTGATGGAGGTATGGAAGCATCTACCAAAAGAACTGCATAACATCCCTGTGGCCAAAATGGCGCTGCAGTCATGGACTGTGCGGCTGGTCCCGGCGGAGGTTCGAGTCCTCCCTCGGGCATGGATGTGTGTGTTGGTCCATAGGATAATTGAGGTTAAGTAGTGTGTAAGCTTAGGGACTGATGACCTTAGCAGCTAAGTCCCATACGATTTCACACACATTGTTGGCTAAAATGGGAGCGCGTTGCAGGACATACGTTTCCGTCGGTAGTAATCACACACACCATTAAAAACAATGTCCCGCCCTTTGTAACGCCCAGACGAACACCATAATTTGTGGTGACTTCACTGCAATTAAAAGTGTCATTTCAGTTCATCTCATTGCGTATTTCTTTCAGTTGACTTTTGTATTGTACTTTGGTACTCGTAGTTCCGCGTTTGGTTCATGTAACATCGGCTTATGTTACTTGGCAGCAACACATAATGCGAAAGTTATTTCCGTGCTGAAGTTTTGGACACCAATGTGCTTTATTTTACTTCCTTACTAATGCTAGCTGCAGATAAAATAATTTATTATGTTCAGGCTACAGATTTGAGCGACGAGTACAAAATGGGAACAAACACAAAAATACAGACGTACTAGTTTTTTATAGTGGTCAGCATAAATAAACATAAAAATTGGGGAAACAAAATGGAACAAAATAATACAGATAGAGCCGGTCGTTGTGGCCGAGCGGTTCTAGGCGCTACAGTCTGGAACCGCGCGACCGCTACGGTCGCAGGTTAAAATTCCGCCTCGGGCATGGGTGTGTGTGATGTTCCTAGGTTAGTTAGGTTTAAGTAGTTCTAAGTTCTAGGCGACTGATGACCTCAGAAGTTAAGTCCCTTAGTGCTCAGAGCCATACTGATACACAGGCAGTACGACAACTGTAGGCGGAAGAAGAAAAGAGGACGTACAATAAAAAATTAGAGAAGGAAAGCAAAGTTTATGAATAATAGAAAAATGTGTTGTTCAAAAGAATACGGGAGTGAGGAAAGTGCTGGGTAACGGATGGATTTGGTGCGTACACCGCGTAGCTTTCAAACATAAACAAACAGCAAAAATGAAGTTAAATCACTTAAATATTAGAGGTGTGGTGCAGCAAACGACTGATAAAGATAAAGAGGAGATAAAAAACTACCAACCAGGAAATCCTACAAAGAATGGCAAAGGAAGTCTTTTAGGAGGACAACAGATCCAAGAAGATTGGTCACGTAATACGACACAACCTGTTCATTATAAATGTCCTAGAAGAAACATTACAAGGGAAGAGAGACCTAGGAAGACCACGACCAGCTTCAAACGAGCTGCACGCAATGCGTGACCGTGGTGGTCTAGCGCCAGAGCAGCAGCTTCTAGTCGTGGAAGTTCCGAATTAAATCCTGGAGATGGATCTTGATTTTTCCCGGTTAGAGTCCGTCCAGGGCGGGTCCAGGTCCACTCCTTCTGCTATGATACAAGTGTTGGTTTCCTTCTCGGTTCGGAAAGTCGGCCCACCGCCAGGTGGAACAACCATTTGAAAGGTTGATGATGCAGAGGAAAACAAAGCTTATGTTCCCCAACGGCATATATTTATTTCGTCGCTACAAACCTATATATGTAACCTTACTTCAGGAGGAACATCTCTTCAGAAGATAAACGGAATTTGTTTTTGTATAACTAGACAAAAGTTGTAGTAGTAGTAATAGTAATACACTGTAGCGCCAAAGAAACTGTATAGGCATGCGTATTCAAATACAGAGACATGTACCAGGTAGAATACGGTGCTGCGGTTGGCAAAGCCCGTATAAGACAAGTGTCTGGTGTAGTGTTAGATCGGTTACTGGTGCTGCAATGGCAGGTTATCGAGATTTAAGTGAGTTTGAACATGGTGTTATAGTCGGCGATCGAGCAATGGGGCACAGCATCTCTGAGGTAGCGATGAAGTGGGGATTTTCCCCTAGACCATTTCACGAATGTACCGTGAATATCAGGAATCCGGAAAAACATCAAATTTCCGACATCGCGGCGGCCGGAAAAAGAAAGGAACCAACGACTACTGAAGAGAATCGTTCAACGTGACAGAAGTGAAACCCCCCTGCAAATTGCTACAGATTTCAGTGCTGGGGCATCAACAAGTGTCAGTGGGCGAACCATTCAACGAAACATTGATATTGACTTTCGGAGCTGAAGGCCCACTCGTGTACCCTTGATGACTGCACGACACAAAGCTTTACGCCTCGCCTGGGCCTGCCAACACCGACATTGGACTGTTAATCACTGGAAACATGTTGCCCAGTCGGACGAGTCTCGTTTCAAATTCTGTCGAGCTGTTGGACGTGTGGGGATACGGAGGCAGCCTCATGTATCCTTGGACCGTGGGTGTCAGCAGGGGACTGTTCAAGTTGGTGGAGGCTCTGTAATGGTGTGGGGCGTTTGCAGTTGCAGTGATATGGGACCCCTGACATGACAAGATACGACTCTGACAGGTGATGTAAGCATCCTGTCTGATCACCTGGATCCATTGATGTCCACTGCGCATTCCGACGAACTTGGGAAATTCCAGGAGGCGTCCAGAATTGCTACAGAGTGGCTCCATAAACACACTTCTGAGTTTAAACACTTTCGCTGGCCACTAAATTCTCCAGATATCAACACTGTTAGGACTGTGGGATGCCTTGAAACGTGCTGTTCAGAAGAAATATCCACCGCCTCTTACTCTTACGGATTTATGGGCAGCCCTGCAGGGTTCATGGTCTGAATTCCCTCCAGTACTACTTCAGACATTAGTCGAGTTCATGCCACGTTGTGTGGCGGCAGTTCTGCGTGCTCGCGTGGGCCCTACACTATATTAGGCAGGTGTACCAGTTTACATTGCTCTTCAGTGTTGTAGCAATAGTAGTACACTGCACAGCGGATTTAAAGCATCACTTTCTTGAAACCCGGCAATGGCCTACCATTGCGACGCATAAGTTCGACATTTAGTTCAAAAGTGTTTATAACCTCCATCTGTAATGGTGGAATAGCGTAGCATGGCTGAGGTTTCACACACCAAGCTAAAGATCTTAGATGAGAAGTTCATGTGATGTTTAAAGGGGCTTAATGATCTCCTAAGGCATCAAATTTCACCACAATCCGGCCCAACGCCACTATGGACATATCGCACCCTATCTTATCCGCATTTCATTCCTTCTTTTGACGCCTCTGCGCTGAAGATTAGAACCGAGATGCCTAGAGTCGGAATTACGTGGTTTTCGTATGTGGGTGAGTGGCCGAGGAATCATTTCAGACATTCCGCCACTCAGAATCAACACGAAAAGCCCCCAGGAGTCAGCAGAAAGAACGTTGATTCCTAAAAATTTCGCGGTCGAAAACGTCAGTTTGCGGTGCGATCAGCAACAGCAAAGCGTTCTTGACAATCATGGATACTGCTGGCATCTTCGTGACGCTTCGCCCTTTCCCTAAGAACATGGTGGACGAGGATCTCCACTGAATGTGACCTCATTCTTTTGGAGCGCAGTGTGTGCTTTGGTGTACAGCCCTTGTGAAGCCAACTGAGGAGCTACTTGAGTGACTGCATCCGGTGACGCCTAAGTCTGAGGTGACCCATTGGTACCGTTGGGCCTTCAAGGCCTGTTAGGAATTTTTTTGTACAGGGTGTAATCACTAGGGTCTGTCCAAAACAATTCGACTAAATTTGAATGCTAACTGAAACAGTAAATGGTCCTTATATTTTTTCAATTCTCCTGTTTCAGGTCCTTTTGTGGTATGATATAGGATGGATGTAACATTGACACATGCATGAATCAAACCGCAGAGGGTTCTTCTAAGGCCCCGCAGTTCGGCAGTAACCTCGGTGACATCCCCGACATTTATTGAGAGTTTTAAAAATGTACTTGCACAGGTATGGATTAGGTTGTTGTGTAGGTTGTTCGATGGGCGGTGGAGTACGAGTGAGAGAGGGAGGGGGGGGGGGGGGAACAGAATAGTTGGTAGCAAATTCCTCATTTAAGGACACAATAAGAGGTGGTCAACACTCAGGAGGAGAAAATGGCCGAGTAGGTTCAAACAACATGTAAGTGTTATGAAGATTCTTCAGAAACTCAAATGGGAATCCCTGGAGGGAAGGCGAGGTCCTTTTCGATGAACACTATTGAAAAAATTTAGGAAACCGGAACCGAATGCGGAACAATTCTGTTGCCTCCAACATTGCATGTAAGGACAACAAAAACGAGATACGAGAAATTAGAGCTCACATAGAGGCAAATAGACAGCCGTTTTTCCCTCGTTCTATTTGCAAATGGAACAGGAAAGGAGGTGACTAGTAATGGTAGGGGGGGTACCCTCCGCTATGCACCGTAAGATGGACTGTGGAATACAGACGAAGATTCTGGATTCCTGTAGATAGTCCATGAACAGGGTGGCGTAGGATGGTGCCATGAGAGTGCCCATTGCTGTACCACAGATTTGTTTGTACCTGATGCTTTTAAAGGAGAAGTAATTGTGGTTCAAATGGTTCAAATGGCTCTGAGCACTATGGGACTCAACATCTTAGCTCATAAGTCCCCTATAACTTAGAACTACTTAAACCTAACTAACCTAAGGACGTCACACACACCCATGCCCGAAGCAGGATTCGAACCTGCGACCGTAGCAGTCCCGCGGTTCCGGACTGCAGCGCCAGAACCGCACGGCCACTGCGGCAAGTAATTGTGGATGAGGACATACTTAGTCATGGTCAGGAAGGAGGCTGTATGTTTCTGCTACCCACCAAACCTACACAGTTTCCTTGCCCATCCCTACACAATCCCATCTCCCAACCCATTGCCGCATGGCTGTAATAGATCTAGATGCAAGACTTGGCCCAAAACTCTCCCACGACGACCACCTACTCCAGTACAGTCACTAGCACCACTTATCCCGTCAAAGGCAGATCTATGTGTAAAACCAGTCAGGTGATCTACAAGCGAAGCTGCACCACTTTGCTGTATGGACACAACAACTGACAAGATGCCTGTCTACATGAATGGCCACCAACAAAATGTGGCCAAAAAACAGCTGCCAAGCATGATACCTAACATGACGTTTTTCGTTTCAATGGCTGCTTCACAGCATGTGCCATCTGGATTCTTCCTAGCAACACCAGCTTTTTTGAATCACACTGGTGGGAAAACTCCCTGCAAAATATCGTATGTTCCCATAACCCTCTGGCATCAATCTTCATCAATCATTGTCCTTTACCCTCCAATTACCTTCTCTGTTCCTACTCCAGCGGTACAAAGCTCTCTATTCGACCAACGCACCCAGTCGTTTTACTTCTCTCCTTTTCTGCCCACCGCCCCACCCCTCCATTAAACCTCCTGACTGTACCTAACTGTCCTATCCTCTCTCCGTCTTGTCTCTGTATACTCGCACAAGCAGCACTTTAACATTCCCCACCCCTACCGTGCGATCCCTCCCCCTCCCAACACCAGCCTCCTCCTTACCCCCGCCATCCAGATTGCTTCTACCATCATGTGCAGGTGCTCGCATTGTGACCATGGCAGCCACAGGCAGTGTAAGTTATGTTTGCGTGAATGTGTGTGTATATGTTGTCTAACTCGGAAGAAGGTCTTTTGGCCGAAAGCTTACTTCGGTAACAATGTTTTTGTCATGCCTGTCCGCAGCTCAACGCCTCTGCTATATGGCGAGTAGCAATCAATCCTTTTCTCGGGCAGTAACTTGTGTGAAGTTTAAACCAGTGGGTCAAAGATGGTAAACAGATCCATCTTTGACCCACTGGTTTAAACTTCACACTAGTTACTGCCCGCCATCCATGTGGAATACGTATTGGTCTCACCGCGAACTTCTAGTACTCAGCCACACACAATTGATATCATCAAAGTGTACAGGCTTCAAGATGACGTTGACGCAGCGTCGAAACTAGTAGCCAATAAATATGAAATCTTGCGTAGAGCTGGAGGAGTTTCATTTTTAATAAAAAATACATGTTATGTAGACCATTTTATTCAAATAATTTAAAAAAAATTATTCAGATCATGCAGATCTTACACTTGCATATGAAACAACTAATGGTTGCAGACATTATAATTTCAAAGACATCTCATTCCCCAAACATCTCAATCCACAAATTACAAAAATTCGAGAGGCGGTAATCCTGATTATGCAGTTGATGTTTACAGTCTGTGTGTAGATGGAGATTATTCTGATCATGCACATCTTACAGATACATAGGAAACTACTGTTAACATTAACTACAAAAATTCGAGAGGCGGTAATCCTGATTATGCAGTTGATGTTTACAGTCTGTGTGTAGATGGAGATTATTCTATTCATCCACATCTTACACATACATAGGAAACTACTATTAACATTAACATTTTTTAAATTATTTTTATTTATGAATTTGGACAACTATGGACCACATACAACTTAAGACTTATGGTGTTTCTTTTTCTTCCGTTCTTCCCAGTACTTCATTTTCTCGCCAACTGCTCGTCTCTGCTCCTCTGCCCACACTCTCTTGGGTCGAGGTTTTGGCTCATGTTCTTCATAGTTTGCGTTTCCTATAAGTAGCCTAAAGTTATTCCTGTCACGTATTATTTCTTCTGTAACACCTATTTTGTCGGCATCTTTCTTTACTGCTTCTATCCATCCTACAGTTTTTTTTCAGCTTACTAACGTAACTAAAAATTTTATTTGTAATGCGTGTTTCTTCCATTCTTTTTAAATGTCCATAAAATTTTAGCCGTCTTGTAGGGAAGCAGCCTACTCACGCCATAGTAAATTCATATCAGTCTTTCCATTGTGTGCCAGCCAGTCCGCTGTAACTAGCTCTGACGTCATAAATGTTGCACAATACTTTTAGAATCAAATAAATAACCTAAAATGTTTCTAGCATGTCAGGAATAATACTAAATTAATGTGTGTTAAATATCAGTTCGATAACTTTAGCCATTTTCGAAATTTGGACATTTTTCTGTAAAAATCATTGGCGCAACAGAAAAGAGCTAGAGACTTCAAAATTTATAATTAGATTCCTTTTTCATAAATACTTAATAGAAACAGTCTTCTGGATCTCACAAATTAAGATTTTAATTGAAATTCATGATTTTCTTGCTTTTGTCTTAAAAATTAAGGAAGCAAGGTAGATTAAGTAGGCTAATAAATAAGGCTAGGATGTTTATATTTAAGTAGAATGGAGATCCGCTATAATCATAAGGATGTGAGAAGTTTCATTTGAGTACCTATAAAACTATAGCGATAGCGTATCTCCAAATGGCCAGTTCAGAGCTCGTCTACTGCGTGCATTGTAATTGAATTAATTCTCTCGCCCAAAATATTTAACTTAGCCACGTCAAACTTTTATTATGATTACTTACCTGTGTGCTGAAGGCACATTTAAATTGAGAGCTTCATCGGGCATCAGCAAAAGAAGCTATGATTTATTCAATAACTTAAAGTGGTGCTTTACTAGCCCAGAGGCTAGTCGGGAGAGGCGATTTGATCAGGCGTTCCCTTAGCCGTCCGCACCGCGGCTTTATATATAAGAACGCTGCGCGAGGAAGGAAGGCCCCAGTTCTCTCCAGACGCTGAATAGCACGCCATCTGTGTCGGGAGTCGCGTCGTGTCGGTATCATTGCTACAAACAGCCTCGGATGCCATATTAAGTTACTCGGGATACGCGTAACCATGAAATCATTTTCGAGAGAAGTGTTAATTCTGGGATGACTTTAATGATATATCTTCAGTTTGCGTGTGTCATATTTTCACGTGCCGCCGCGGGACAGATATTCTACCATTATTTAGCGTGGCGTTTGATGAACATTATCATCAAATTATGACGAGCATTCATTTAAATATTTAATTTGGACAGTTATAGTGGTATCAGCGCATTAGACTCTGAACTGCTCTGTTAGCTAGATTGTGTGGATTCGTTTGTTTTCATCTGTGACTTTCAGAATACAGAACGTTTCTTTCACGACCGTTTTTGATTATAAATCCCAGACAATCTCCTAATTCCTCAGAACTATAAGCTGTAACTATAAGTGCATTCTCAGATGAAGTGGGCACTAGGAATTCTAATTACAGGCTTCACGTTTTGCTAATCACTTTCTGGTTGCCAATATTGTAGTTAGAGAGCCAGTGTTGAGAATGGCAAACAACAGCATAAATAATAGGAACATTTAACAACAATAATTCCACCTGCCGCCGCACATATGATTAATCGGCCGGGAAATGAAGTGTTTCTACATTCAAATATATATACTACAGTAAATTTTCTAACCGCCGCCCCACAAATGGTGCATCGGACGGGAAATGTTTCAACATTCAAACATATATTTATACAACAGTAATTTTCTAACCGCCGCCCCACAAATGGTGCATCGGCCGGGAAATACGACTGAGTTAAAGTGAAAGTGATTTTTAAATATTTGGATTCGTGAGCGAAATGCGACACGCAGCTGAGTAATAGAACAGTGAAAGTGTTATGTGTGCATGTGGACGACGCAATTGGATTAACGACGCATCTGGATTGACGGAGCTGGCACTGAGTCAAGCGGCGCTGCCGGCATCGCGAGAAGCCAGTTTCGCCGCACCACAGTCATCCGCCGGAGCAGCCGGAGCCGCGCCTGCAGTTGCGGGCCACGCAAACACACAACAGCCGTCAGAGTGCCGTCTGCATTTCAGCGAGCTGCATCGCATCAGTAATCCTGGTATACCACACTGGCAACGCCATACGTCGTGCAGAAGGAGCTAAGTTAAGTGAAAAGCTGTTAAAAATTTTACTAACCTGCACTAAAAGACCGTCGGCGATGGAACCGCCAAAAGACACTGAGGTTAAACTTAAATCAGAACCTATGTCTGTTGAGGGGACTGTAAGTCCAGACAACGGTTCAAGTGTAAATATGCATGAAAGTAGTAATGTTAAAGTAAAATATGAAGTATTGTCACCTGATAGTAGTGTGGGAAAGGGCAATGATTCAATAATAGAGACCCCTGTAGTAAAGCAGAAATTAGAAATTGTTAATTTATTGGATGATAGTTTATCTGATGAGTTAAAAACGAAACAGTCATCAGAGGTGGTAGAGTTTAAACAGGAGAAGTTAGATATGACTAATCAATCAGAAGTTTCGTTTAGTTTTGATGATTCTGGTGTTGGAGCTAGTTTTTCGTCACCTGAGTGTGATAAAAAGCCAGCTAGTGAGCAACCCAAAGATGCTGGGGCTATTGATTTGAATGTTATATTACAAGCAATAGCTGCCAGTAATGCAAAAATGTCAGCCAGTAATGCTAAAATGACAGCTGAATTAAAATCGGATATAATTGAGGTAAATAACAGGATTGTGGCCAGCCAGACTAATTTTAATAAACGGTTTGAGGTAATGGACAATAAATTAGAATCCAATAAAGCTGAATTAGAAACTTTCTTCAAGGCTAGTTGCAATAAGTTGAAAGAGGATCTGGATAGTTTGAATTATAAAATTGATTACAATCATGAGGATATTAAGAAAAAGGTTGCTCAACAGTTTTCCGAGATGTATAAAACAGTAAAATCCGAAGTTTCTGAGGTTCGCAAAGACTTCCAAATGGAAGATGCGAAGCTGGAGCACAAGTTAACAGAAAAGATCGAGGCGGAGTCTGAACTGTGCTCAGATAGGTTTAAAGATGTTAATATAAAAGTAAACATATGTTGAAACGTCCCCTTTGAACAATTTATATATGAGACTGTGCTTATACTGACACACAATATTTTGTTAGCGCAACGCAATCTGACTTTCAAAATTCCCTACAAAAGAATGGCCCTGACTAACATTAAACTATACCTTTCACAAATCACTTACCTCACAAAAATCTTCGCTGCTCAAGCTACTGCAATACAGCGAGCGCCACTACTGCCAGCTAAATAAAAGATTCAAACTACTGAAGGCACTAACTACTGATAGGGATAGTTAGCAAATGAAAGATATTAATAGAGAACGAACAATGTATTTACCTTGATATCATCATATATAAATATAGCAGTTCATGACAAATTACAAATCTCCGCCATCTCTCTCCCCACATCCACCACTGCTGGCGGCTCACCTCCAACTGCTCAACGCTACGCGCTGTTCACAGCCAGCTGCCTAACACTACAATGGCGAGTATTACAACAATGCAAAGCAGCCACAGACTGCACACAGCACAGCCAGTGATTTTCATATTGAGCGCTACGTAACGTTGCCAATAAGAAAACATAAACAGCCTACTTACATAGAGAAAACATAAACAGCTTACTTACATAGCCCCCATGCTCCCCACAAAAAATTTTACAAATTTTTTTTTGGGCAGTGGCCAATAATGATTTGATAAAATTTTTCATAATTAAAATAACAAAGAAATCAAATGCACACACTTATTGATACAATGTTGGTCAAAAGCTAAAATTGTCTCACAGTCCATAAAGACAGTCCTAATCGTACATAACAGGAGAATAGCAGTGTTTTTCTCAAAGTCTGAGCAGTAAAAGAAAATGCACACGGAAGTAGTGGATTTCCATGGAGTCTTGAAGAAGCAGTGTTGTCCTCCCAACGGAAAGACAGTGCTGACTCTCGACGTGCATACAGGTAATGGGCCACAACAGAGCAAACCCACAGCAGAGTCAGTCATAGTTTGGAAGAATATTGGTAGGTAGGTCATCACAGAACAGACCCAATGTAGTCCTGGTAGAGATTACGGTATTGGTGGGCCACCAGAGGTGCAGACCCACTGCAGTCCTTGTAGAAATAATGGTATTGGTAGGTCATCATAGATGCAGACCCACTGTAGTCCTTGTAGAGATAATGGTATTGGTGGGCCACCAGAGGTGCAGACCCACTGTAGTCCTGGTATAGACGGCCAGCAGCCATCCGTTGCGACTGTGCAGGTGCACAATCACCATCGAAGATTCTTGCAGAGAATATAGCAAGTCCATAAACCACCACTTGTGCACTCAGAAAGTTTTTCTTTTAATTGTCCTTAGAACCAGCAATGCTGTTATCCAGTCCCTTGCTGAATTACCAACACACGTGCAAACACTATCAGTCCCTACTTCTCACATATTGTCCATATACTATGACCAACAGAAACGTGTGCAGTGAAATGTAACTAACAAGTTAATAATATCATGAACTGGTGACAATTACAATTTTATAACATAAGAATACAATAACAAAGGTACAAAATACATCATTAAAAACATAACAATATAGATAACATTTGTAGTACAGGCTTTACAAAAGAATAGAAATAGACATATACATCAGTGTTACAGGAATTATGACATGAGTACATACATAGAAGATCAGAATAACTTGCGAAACATCAACTTCACACATGAGCATTTAAACAGAATGAATAATGTCTAATATCTTTACAAAGTAAATAACATATTATTAATGCCAATTATATTTGAGGATACCAGTATTCCTCATCATAGTGAATGTAGCTTAATATTAAAAGAAGAAAAAATTCTATGAAACTACACAGAGACAGGAAGAAAACAAATACACAAGGGTACACAAACACGTACTGGGATAACACAAAAGGAAAGGACAGGGTTCGTTTTCAGTGTAACATTTGGTACTGCAGTCCAACCTAAAACTTCATATATCTTTCCTTTTATTTCATCTGTTGTTTCCACCAAAAAAATTCTATCTAAGCATGCTTTCTGTATTTAAATGTTCACACATGTCGTACCTCAACATTTATTTCCAAGAAAATCCTACCTAAACCTGTTTTCTCAATGCATTTCTTCCAATTCATCGCAACTCATTCTCTTAGAGGCTACCCCCTCTTAAGCTAACTTAAATCTACTGAGCTCAGATGCTAAACTAAGGGACGAGGCAATGCAGCATCACATAACAAATCAACACAAACAGCAATGCAAAAAAATGCAAATTGGCAAAGCTAGCAGCATAAATGAGCAAAAGTCAAATTCAATAACACTATGCCTGGCAAACAGCAGCAACTTATACCTAAACATGACATAGCGCAAGCAGAAAAAATATTACACTAAAATGGCCATGTCTAATACCTATGTCACATCTTAACATTAGAGTGATGCATCACAAAAACTTACGCTAGTAGATAAGTTACCAAATCGTAAAAAAATTATTTATGCAATTCCTGTGAAGGGAAATTTCTTTTTGTGCTCCCTCATTTGTTTTGGATGGATCATAAAATTATTTACTGGATCTGTAGGCATAAAATATTTATATTAGTACATATATTAAATTTTATTTTAACCATTGCTGCAGTGCAGCTAGAAACTTGATATTAAACAAAATGTGTAAATAAATACATAAAGCAAGCCATATGGCATTTTTCTTAACTAGCAAGACAATAGCTGTGAAATGTTTCTCATCGTTTCATTAGGCATTTCAGTAAATATCATAAATTACGAGCTCCACAGTATGCTTTCAACAAGGAGATGTCAGTAGCGCGTACAATGGCCTTCCCTTTCCTTTTTTTTTCTACCTGTGCCGCTGAAAAGGGCTCGCAATAATGGCTTTTTCTCCAGGCGTCTGACACAGCTGGGTGCCCGCGACGCATTACGTGCAGGTGGTCACTTAACTTTCTTACGGAAATATTTACCGCTAAAGTGACAGTCTGATATAAAAATATTTCACAGGTCAAGAATTTGCGTTACAAATCTGTAGAAACAAAATGCTATTGATATAACAGTGTCCAAAAAAATTTTTCGTCTGCATTGTAATACATTCACGCATATACACACACATTTCATAACTCTTAAAGTACGTTTCTTGGTTTCCAACATCCTTTTCATAAATCAGAGTCCCAAACCACTATTCATTATTCCTTACCTTATTATACATATACATATCCGTCGACACTTCTTCAATATTTCATCCTGAGAAACATGTAGCATAATCAAATTCCTCATATACGGTATCATCATCTTATTGATCATAAACATACCTCAACAGCATAATACACATCGTCGTCGTAATAATAACATCATAACACCTCAGTCAAATCTCAAAAACGTCGTAACTTCCTCCAATAATTTCTAAGCCTAAAAAAATTCTCTGCTCATGTCAAAAGTGTCAGCTGCCTCAAACGTACTTTAAAAATCATGATCTCATACCAAATACATCATTCAAAGCTCTCATAGTATCACAATGATTCCGAAAAAATATGAAGAGTTCACACAGTACAGACAAAATACAATTTCGTAAGTGTGAAGTTATCCAACGGTGTAATTACGTAAACATCTGTCACTGATATAGTAAAATAAACGTTTGTCTCTCTCAGTTACATGACCAGATAGCTGTGTAATTTGTGTGTTAGAGAAATATGGTACCGATGTGTAAAGTTGTATAAGCAAATACCATATTAGCTAGGGTTCCTTGTGGTTGCCACACACGTGGTACACAAAGTAAGCATGTACCCCCCTGAGGATTAATGTAATTATACCCTCAGGTGTTACAGATTACAGGAATAGAATGAAATATATCACGGAAAACTTTCTTTGTAATTCAAAAATCTTGAAAAATAAATGGCTTAAGTACAAAATCTCTCAAATGCGTGTCCTGTAGCGCTAAATGTGCGTCTTGCTGTAAGATAATTCTGTGGAAGTGTCGTACTTATCGTCCTCCGAAAGCCAAGTTCTGCAGAAGTCAATGTACTTACCTCATGATAAACAAAAGTGAAATGCTTTATGTATAGATATCTTAGTTATTACGCTTATTGCCGTGATGAAGAAAGCACTGTGCTGTAACGTATTGTTGTGCTACGGAAAAGGCAGTCTCATTGTAGCTATACCACAAAGGTTACTACTAAAACCTGTTTTACTTTCCAGAAGAATTCAGAAAAACTGTGCAGATATAAAACAGATACACCGCAAAAGCAACATTGTAAATTGTTACTCATTAGTAGCGTCGTGATAAAACCGTGTAGTTGTCACATAAACTAACCACTGTGTCGTCTGGTATCTCACAGAAAGTACTTTAAATCCAGAATATATTTTCAAGTAAACCAAAATGTTGCATTAAAATCTCATTAGCAGTACTGGTAAATGTTCTAAGTATGTAAGCCTTATAGTCGTTCCATAATCGTGCAACTAACAAGCAAGAATGTACAAATACAACACTGTGTCGTCTGTTCACTATAACAATCCATTCGTAATTTCTGTTTAAAAATGTTCCCTAGGTTCTAGACTGGATATTTAACTTCAAACGTTGTTGTATGTTAACAGTTTCTTAAGTCTGACACAGCATCCTAGTAATGTAAAGTGAAAAGTTATATGGCAAAGACAAAGTTAAAAAGCAGATTATCTTTCAATAACCGGTTTTGCATGTGAAATGTGGTGTAAACCTTTACTCTTCCTAGTGCACAGAGTTTCAACTTCAACGCAATTATCATGTTGTATACATCGGTAAAGAATGCTAAAATTTTTTCAAGGCTAGCGTCATATGTTATTTTTCTCTGAGCCAGCGGGCGCACGCGGCTGCCTGCTGTGCGAGTCATTGTCTGTCTCTTTGTTGGCGCGCGCCGTTATTGGGATTTGGAGACCTAACTTCTACAAATTCACCGTGACGAGAGGGCCCTGCCCTGTTTAAATCCCGCCAGTTCTGATGCAATTCAGGTCTGTCGTTACGATCATATCGTCTGTCGTCATGTCGGTAGATGCCATAGTTTCTTTCTTGTCGGTCACGTGGTGGAGAATTTCTCCCTGAATCGTAACTCCGCGCTGAAGTGTTGCGTCTGAAGTTATTCTGTCTCCCCTGGTAATAATTGTTTTGGTTTCCATATTGTCTGTTTCTATGGTTATCTCTGTCATATTCATTACCACGGAGAGGTGATCTTTCCCTGTAGTTATTACTACTCTGCCAACGGTTGTCATACGGGTGGTGTCTATTTTGGTCACGATTTGTGTTGTGAGAATAGCCTTGTCGTGTCCAGTTATTACTTCTTTCATCGCGGATTTGCGACGGATGTGACCTGTAATTGTTGTGTTCCTGGTTTCGCGTTCCGCGATTGTCAGTGTCAATTTCTAATTCTTGTAACAGTCCCTGAAAAGCTTCAAAGTCGTCTTTGCAACGTCCTGCTAAAATAATATGTCGTAAATGTTCAGGCAGTTTGATTAAGCAAATGCGGATGAGTTCTGAGGGGCTGTATGGGTTTGACAGGTATTGATTCTTGTGCAACATGTCTTCAAAATATTTCACAAGACTGGAAAATTCAGATTGTTCGAAGTGTTTCATCATTATGATGTTATGTTTTACACGGTCTTGTGCAGCTTGAGACCAATATGCTGAGAGGAAGGCATGGTAAAATTCTCCTTCACTGTGGCAATCGTGAATGACCGATCGCATTCTTACAGCTGGTTCATTCTCTAAGTAGCCACACATAAATTCTAATCTGTGTTCTAACGACCAGTTGGGAGGAAAACAATGAGAGAATTGATGGAGCCATGCTTGTGGATGAATGTCGTTGCCAGAATTCTTAAATGTTTTGAATTTATGTGTAGTAATGAACAGCTTATAGTCAAAATCATCATGTCGGCAAGTCGCATGTCGGTCATTGTTACGTCGTTTCGGCGGTTCCATCTCAAAATTCGGCGTACCTTGCCAACTTATTTCACAATTTCCGAAGTGCCCTGTGTTGTTATTTTGTGTCTGTTCCGTATTTCTATGTCCCTCTTCCCGTATTGGGGCGCGAGTGTCCTCTGAAACACGTAATTCTTGTACTACTTGTGCCAACTGATCTTGCACTTCCCGGATTTCTCTTTTGTACTGTGTATTGATTTGATTTTGATTTTGTTTGAATTTTCTAATTTGTTCATACTCTTCAGTGTCCATGAAGGCTACAGGTGTTGTGTCATTCAGATCATCATCTACCTTTGTAGATAAGTTAGTGAATTGATCCGAAAGTTCGGCTACTTTATCCGATAGTGAAATCATTTCCTCTCTATGTTTTTCTGAACCAAGTTTCAGAGTGTCCATTTGTGTTGCAATCGTGTCTACTGTGACCTTTAAGTTTTCCTGAGTTTTTGCAAGTTGCATAACCGTATCGGTAGATGCAACTGAGTCAAATTTTGCTTGCAAGGTCTCATGATTTTCATGAACAATAGTTTGCAGTTCTTTTATGGCTGCTTCGTGATTCTGTAGTGCATTTTCATGACGCGAAAAAATAGGTTGGAAATGCTCACAAATTTGTGTTTTTACGTCATTACAGACTTTTTGACATTTCGATTCAATGTGATGTAACTCAGCAGTTAAATCCTCACGTGTTCGTTCAAGAGTTTGCTCCAATGAGTCTAACTTTTTAAGATTTTGTTCCATTGTGTCTAACTTTTCAAGCTTTTGTCCCATTTGTTGCATTAATTGTAATAACAATGCACTGGTGTCTGAAACATGTTCCTCAGTGCTTTTCGGCAGTGAATTTACACCGGAAACATTCACATTTTGACAAGCAGAAAATGTGTCTTGACTTATTTGAGAAAACGGTGAGGATCCAAAACCTGAATCTACAGTATTTGCGAGATCGTGTCGTGTCATTTCGGCTTCCTGAGGCGAGCTATTGCCGACCGATCGATCGATAATGCTTCCCTCTTCACTAATTGTTTCACTGTCCACGCCATTGTTTGACGCCCGCTCCATTTCCCTGTGCACAGTTACCAAATTACTACTTTGAACATTACTAAATTCATTACTCGGTGGCGCTAACACACTACTTTCATTTTCACTGTCATTTCTCAGTTTACTTTGGAGCCTAGTATTACGTTTTTCACACGCCATTATTGTCACAGTATTTCACACGACAACACAGAAAAACACAATTTGAAGAGCAAAAATAAGAGAACACATTAACATAACACTGAAAATAATATCTAGTTAATTACAGCTGCGAAATACTTGGTGCAAATCTATATGCATGCCACAACTGTTTTACTGTACAACAATGAAACGCTACAACTACAAAGGAGATTCTCTCTACAATTACGCGCTAGCAATAAACAAAAGCTACACTAACTACACAAACTACAAGAAAAAATCAGAAGATTCCAGTGAGGTATCCTGGTAGGGTCGCCATATGAAACGTCCCCTTTGAACAATTTATATATGAGACTGTGCTTATACTGACACACAATATTTTGTTAGCGCAACGCAATCTGACTTTCAAAATTCCCTACAAAAGAATGGCCCTGACTAACATTAAACTATACCTTTCACAAATCACTTACCTCACAAAAATCTTCGCTGCTCAAGCTACTGCAATACAGCGAGCGCCACTACTGCCAGCTAAATAAAAGATTCAAACTACTGAAGGCACTAACTACTGATAGGGATAGTTAGCAAATGAAAGATATTAATAGAGAACGAACAATGTATTTACCTTGATATCATCATATATAAATATAGCAGTTCATGACAAATTACAAATCTCCGCCATCTCTCTCCCCACATCCACCACTGCTGGCGGCTCACCTCCAACTGCTCAACGCTACGCGCTGTTCACAGCCAGCTGCCTAACACTACAATGGCGAGTATTACAACAATGCAAAGCAGCCACAGACTGCACACAGCACAGCCAGTGATTTTCATATTGAGCGCTACGTAACGTTGCCAATAAGAAAACATAAACAGCCTACTTACATAGAGAAAACATAAACAGCTTACTTACAATGTCAAGCAGAAGTAGATGCAATCAAAACTGATACTACTCATATTGTGCAAAGAGTACATAATGTTGAAATGAGAGTAGAAAATATCAGTACTAACATTGCTAACATTGAGAGTAAAGTAGCTTCAGTAACTTCTGGTAATGGTAGTATACAACAAGTTGTAGCTGCAAACGCCGCTTTTATCGGGTGTCGGCAGTTCCTGCGGTTCGATCCAGATAGAAATATCCACCCACTAGATTTCTGGAACGATTTTGAAGATGTGATTCCACCAACTTGGTCTGAACGAGAGAAAATCTCATTTATTAGAAGCCATTTAGCAGGTGATGCCATGCGTTGGTCAGCTGATGTTATGTTGAAGTGTAAAACATTAGCGGAGTTTAAAACAGCTTTCATTAATGAGCATTGGTCTAGCAATAAGCAAAATGAAGTGTTGAGAGAATTTTGGAGTGGAAAACGCTTCAATGCAGGCAAGGAATCTATTAAAGAGTTTGCTAGGTCATGGATCTCACGTTTGTCACATTTGGGCGAAAAGCTAAAACCTGAAATGATAATACTAGGTCTTGCAGCCAAACTGCCATGGTATTGGCGAACTAGAATTATATCTGCCCCTAGAGACAATCTGGATCATTTCATTGAGTATCTGGAACGTGTAGAACGTGTTGCTGCCAATGAGGAGCAAGCACGTAATAACAGAAATGCTAATAACAATAGTAGTAATTTTAGGAACGAGCAAAATGGCAATGTAAACATCGGAACAGTAGGTGTTCGCCATCCTAAGAGAGGTAGAAATTGGAGAAATATTTATCAGAACCAACAATGGCATCCAAATGATAATAAATTTGTTCCAAACAAAATTATGCAGGTAAACAACAGTACGGAAAACAATGCTGTGCCAGTTAACCATAATAAAAATAAAGGAAACAGTAGTAAGCCGAGGCAGGAAAACTAGTTCCCGTCTATGAGGACACTGGCGCTCACCAGGCGGTTACTTTTCCTAAGCCAGTAGTTATGGGAATTGGTAAGACAGATCAGAATACTCAGACTGAACATGTGGATGAAGAGTCAGTAGCACCTAAGAATACAGCAGAAATATTAGATCACTCACAGTATTTGACAGATACCGTGTTAGAGACGCTTTCTAAGTGGGAAGAGAAAGAGAAGGCGCAGCAGTGTAATGGTAGGGAAGAGCTACAAAATACTGAATTGTCAGGTGAAGAAGCAGAAGAAATTCATGCTTATATTTACGATGAGGATGATGTGCTCTTATCTAAAGTGCCTGTGCAAGATGTTGATAATGTACTAATAGATTTAGGACAGGAGATAAGTGAGAATGTAGAGAGTAGCCTGTTGGGGGTCGATGAACCCAGTAGCTGTGACCAGTTGTCACTTGAGAAGGAACCCGACGATAATGGTGAAAGTGGTTTAGCTGTAACTAGTGTTATGCCCGGTCTGGAGGCGCAGAATCGCTCAGACTACAGTAATTTGGGTCATGTTCAGCAAACTAAATGTAATGAAATCGTGCAGTGTTTCGATTTAAAATTAATAGACCGACTGAGAAAGGCAGCTGAAAATGTAATTCAGGAAACCCCTATACACTTGGACCTAAATGTAATGAAGACAGATGTCGGTCACTTTAGTTGGAGACAAATCCAAAAGGAACTATTGGATGAGTTTGAGGAACCACGTGTACAACCTAGAATAAGCCACCCTATAATAATAGTGAATATGTTGGGTGTAAATGTACGTTGTCTCTTAGACAGTGGGAGTGAAGTGAGTGCAATATCTCAGTCCTTCTTTGATGCATTACCTGGTAAAGACAAGCTTACAGTAATGAGGGTATCAGGACTAAGAATAATTGGTGTTACTGGCAAGGTGTCAAAAACGGTAAAGCAAGAAGCTGTGCTGCCCGTTAACATTAATGGTAATTTAATTGATCATCCATTTTTAATTGTAAACAATACCAGTATTGAGGTTTTAATTGGCATAGATTTCTTGTCAAAATATCAGAGTGTTGTTGACTTTGAAAGAAGCCAGTTAAAGATGGTCTTGCCAATAACCAGAGTAATTACAGTACCTTTTAGTGATAAACATGTAGTAACTAATGATGAAACTTGGGAGCTGCCTATACGAGTTCTGAAAAATAGGAGGTATTGGGACGAAGGTGTTAATCTTAGTAAAAATAAGCTGAACACAGAAGAAGAAGAAGCAATTATTTTAGACAAAATAGAAGCTAAATTACAGGAAATCTACAAAATTTCAGCTAATCAGAAGGAAGAACTGAGACAGGTTTTAAAAAGGCATCATAAGGTATTTTCAGATCGACCTGGCGTGGTCAAAGGTTATGAATGTCAATTAAAGGTGAAACCTGGCCAAGTGTTTTTCAGGAAGCCATACCAAATACATGTAGCTAGGAAGGAGGCGGTTCGAAAGGAGATACAGAGAATGCTAGAGCGGAGTGTGATTGAAAAAGCGATCAGTGAGTACAATAATCCTCTTGTTGTTGTACCAAAAAGAGACGGGAGTGTCAGATTCGTCTTGGACGCTCGTTGGTTGAGTGAAATAGTGGTTAGGGAAAGTGGTAGACCGCAGAACATGGACGAGTTATTGCAAAAGTTCCGGGGAGTAAAATTCTTAACTTCTATGGACATCACGTGTGGATATTGGAATTTGCCACTGGCGGAAAGTTCAAGGAAGTACACAGCTTTCTTGTACGAAGGAGTTTGTTACCAATACCGTGTGGTACCTTTCGGACTTAATATCTCCGTTTGTGCCTTTGTACGTGTGATGTGCCATGTTTTAGGACCAGCCTTAAGTAATAAAATAGCAGTCTATGTAGATGATCTGTTAATAGCAACTCCTACCTGGGAAGAACACATAGCTTTATTAGAGGAAGTGTTAGAGGCTATTGAGAGAGGTGGCATGAAACTAAAGATTGAAAAGACAGAGTGCGTTAAGGAGGAAATAGGTTTCTTGGGATATATGATAAGTGGAAAAGGTATTCTGTCTGACCCAGGCAAGCTAGCAGTCATTGAAAAATTTGAGGCTCCCAGGAACAAGAAGCAGTTGAGATCGATGTTCGGTCTTTTCGGCTTCTATAGGCGTTTTGTTAGTGATCAGGCTTTTAATGCGCCCTGTCTTCACCTCCTGCTGAAAAAGAATACCCCTTGGGTTTGGACAGCAGAATGTCAACAGGCGTTTGAGGTGCTTAAAAAATCTTTAATTAATAGTCCTATTGTACATCATCCTGATTTTGAAAAACCATTCTGTATGTCTGTTGATGCTAGTGGCTATGGTATAGCCGTGGAGATATTCCAAATAGAAATAGAGAACGAACAAAAAGTGCACAAGACTATAGCTTTCGCAAGTCGATCCTTACAGGCAGCAGAGAGAAATTATGGCATCTCAGAACTGGAAGCATTGGCAATTGTATTTGGGGTACAAAAGTTTGAGCAGTATCTATTACGTCGCAAGATAATTGTTTACAGTGACCATAAGGCGTTGACCTTTTTAAAGACCTGTAAGTTGAGGAATGCTCGTTTGGTAAGATGGTCTTCGTATCTCCAGCAGTTTGACCTTGAGGTTAGATATATTCAAGGGAAAGACAATCTGGTAGCTGATTGGTTATCTAGAAGTGCGGAGCTCTGTGATGACGCGGGAATGACAGCAACAGACCTAAATGAAGTTCGAATGTTTGCATTGCACGAAGTAAAGGAAGAAGGTGCATTAAAGAGAGTGATTAAGAACTTGAGACGTGAGCAGAATGCAGATGACCAACTGAAATTAGTGAAGAGCTATTTAGGAAATGCGAACTATCCTAAGGTTTCGCAATACTATTGTCTGCATAAAGGTACTCTGTTTAGGAGGAACAAGGTAGGTGTTTCTGCGTGGAAGCTGTGCTTTCCCTCACAACATGTAGACTTACTAATCGACTATGCACACCTGAGGTATGGGCACTACGGTGCAAAGAAGTGCATTGCAAAATTAAAAGAGAAGGTTGTATTTGACAACATGTACCGCCGTGTGGCCAAGCGTCTAGCATCTTGTGTAGTGTGCCAGAAAGTCCGTGCTGCTAACACCAGAATACAAGGGGATATGCATTCAGTAGAGCCAACTGAAACCCTAGAATTACTGGCTTGTGATTTGTTTGGCCCTCTTCCTGTTTCGAGAGGTGGTTGCACCCATGTTTTTGTTGTTGTGGATGGATTCAGTAAATATGTTAAGCTATACCCAACTAAAAGAGAAAATGCAAAAACATTGGTTGAAAAGTTAGAAAAAGATTTCTTCGTGAACGTTGGCGTTCCGAAAAATTTGCTGTCAGACAATAAGCATCAATTTACTTCTCATAGATTTAAGGAATGTCTAGATAAGGCCGGCGTGAAACATCTGAAAATATCTGCGTATTTCCCCCAAGGAAATATGAGTGAACGTATTATGAGAGAATTGAATAGGCTTTGCAGAACTTATTGTGCTCGGAAACACTCAAGTTGGGCAGAGCACATTAAGTATTTTGAGAATGTAATTAACAACTTAAGGCATGATGCAACTGGTTTTGCGCCTTGCGAATTAATGTTTGGCCAAGAACGGCACAATGTGATTGCAGATATGTTAGAATTCCCTATTGTAACGCAAATATCCACAGACGAGAAGAAGTTAAAGGCTAGGGCAAATATAAGAAAAAGAGCATTGGAAAGGAAGAAGCATCATGACGCAAAAGCTGTACCCACCAGTTTCGAAATAGGTCCGTTAGTCCTTGTCAAAACCAAGGAAAAATCAAAGAAAATAAATGCAGAAACAAAGAAATTCGTGTTCGTATGCCAAGGACCTTTCAGGATCATAGGAAAACCACATGCCAATGCATATAGGCTAGAGTACCCTAAGAGTAAAAAGCTATTAGGTCTCAGGAACGTGATCGACCTAAAGAAGTTCATAGCTAGTGAATGAATGCTGTAGGGAGGAGGTTGTTCTGTAACCTCTACACAGTGTGGCAGCTGTGCAGTCCCAGCTGTGTGAGATCTTCTTTCAGATTTCAGATCTCACTCATTCTTCATATTTCCTGTCCACAAATATTTCGACCCTTTCTTTCCAATGTGAAAATTTCTGAAACCAATGAATGCTGTAGGGAGGAGGTTGTTCTGTAACCTCTACACAGGGTGGCAGCTGTGCAGTCCCAGCTGTGTGAGATCTTCTTTCCCGTTTCAGGTCTCACGCAATCTTCATCTTTCCTGTCCCCAAAAATTTCGACCTCTTATTTCCAACACAAAATTTTCCGGTATGATTATCAAGTCAATAATAAACTAATGAATGCTGTAGGGAGGAGGTTGTTCTGTAACCTCTACACAGTGTGGCAGCTGTGCAGTCCCAGCTGTGGGAGATCTTCTTTCCATTTCAGGTCTCACTCATTCGTCATCTTTCCTATCTACAAAAATTTCGACCCCTTCTTTCCATTTCAGGTCTCACTCATTCTTCATCTTTTCTCTCCACCTAAAATTTCGACCTCTTCTTTCCAATACTAAAATTTTCCGTCATGACTATCAAGCCATGAGTTCTGGAACCATTCTATCCACCGATTAGTGAAGAAGAATACCTAATGTGACAAACCTAACAGTGACGTAAACAATAGAGAAGTATGATGTAATTAAGATATAAATGTATTTGAGTAACAATTATGTATAGAACCCTGGTAATATAGTAAGTACAAAGTGTTGTTTTACTGGAAATGGTCCCACAATAATATTTTAAAAAGATATACAAATTCGTGTACAAGCAGGATCTGAAGTGGTAGTGAAACCTAGTGTATGCATTAGAGCTAACTAATAAATAGTAAAAGAGGTTCCTTTATGAAAAATATGCAGGTAAGTTGTAAGAATAAACTCACCTCGTGTAGCAAGGAATGGCAGTGTAATGGAATTGAGCAGTGTTTGTGGTTGAGACGTGAAGGACACGTCCCTGAAGTATTTATAAGGTTGGAGCTGGCCGTTATTTGGTGTAGTGTGTGACAGGACACACCTACACGTATTGAGGTTATGAGTTGGAGGCGTGAATGCGACCATAGGTACCCTTATGTTAGATGAGACAGAGCAGCTCATGGTGTCCTATAGGTTTAAGGAAGCATTACGCTCGTCCATAATTACTTAATGCATTGTAGTGGTAGGTCGAGAGAGACTACCTGTGGTTTCAGCGTCCAATCGCGTGGAAATGGATTGCCACGTGAGCAAACTGATCAGCTGCAATACACTATAGGTATACTATAAATGTGCTATCCTATGCTTTAAATGTTAATAGAGTGAGTATTACTTAAGTTCATACCCTAGGAAAGTAGATAAGTAACATAATGACGGACGTGAAACATTATTGATAGCTCAGCATAAATACACTTCAAAGTAAGTAAGTACATAATTGCAGATGTGGAACTGACACAGCAGCAGAGGACCAATAAGTGGATTTTGTACTCAACTAAACGTAGTGTGTTTCGAACACTCAGAACTGTACTATTACCAAAAGTTACTCACATGTACAAAGAAGCTGAGAAAACTACTAATCAAATATACTCATACTATCTCCAAGAATAAGGTAATCAAATATGAGTCAGCTAAGTAAAATGAAATACGAATGTATCAAGAATGTACCGAGCATTGGTTCAGTGTTCCGGCCCAGAAATAATATATTGAAATTAAATAGGATTCATGATTGTATGCCTTGAGCATAAATTTTCTCTAGTACGTGACTAACGGCGTTTTGAGCCATTTGTTTACCGATTTTATGACAGTTAAGTAACCGTGAGAGTAAAATTGAAAAAGTTCTGTTAACCTTGTTCCAGCAACATATTAAAGGATAAAATGTATATATCCCCATTTCATTGTGACCCACCCATAGATATTAAGTGAACAGAGCCTGAGGCACTCTTTTTGTTTGTTCTGCAGGACAAACCAGATAATGGCAGCCTGGTAGCTGCGTGAAAGCGTGGAGTGACTTGGACACAACTCGCAGTGACCCCTCCCCTTTCCCCATGTAATTTAGAGTGAACGTGAAGGACGCACACCATAGCAACTTCCCCTCCTCTACCCTTATGAATGGAAGTGTAGGACGCCAGCCAAAGCGGCTACAACCACGTGTGTAAAAATTATTTGTGAAATTCTCTTTCAGGTTTAGAAAAGACTGCTAAGATATAATCATCTGTTTATGTATCATGAATAACTTATTTTCTTGAATTTGTGTATGTAAAAATGTATTTAATGGATTTAAGATTTTCATAATTTTACATATTTTTATGTGTTTGTTTGTCTAAGGCAATATGTATGCCAAAGTGTTTCACTGATGTTGCTTAAATTTTGAGTAATAATGTTGCTTAAGAGGCAGTGAACATGCCTGCAATTTAAATAATTAATGTAGATAATCAGTTTTCTTTTAATGTTTCTACATGTTTACATTTCAATTTTAATTTTTCATAGGAAGTTAAGCTGTACTCTTGCTTCCCTTTTTGTAATTACATTTTTTTTCATTCATTAACATTCAAAAACAAAAAATTTAAGTAGAGGGTGATGTAGGGAAGCAGCCTACTCACGCCATAGTAAATTCACATCAGTCTTTCCATTGTGTGCCAGCCAGTCCGCTGTAACTAGCTCTGACATCATAAATGTTGCGCAATACTTTTAAAATCAAATAAATAACCTAAAATGTTCCTAGCACGTCAGGAATAATACTAAATTAATGTGTGTTAAATATCAGTTCGATAACTTTAGCCATTTTCGAAATTTGGACGTTTTTCTGTAAAAATCATTGGCGCAACAGAAAAGAGCTAGAGACTTCAAAATTTATAATTAGATTCTTTTTTCATAAATATTTAATAGAAACAATCTTCTGGATCTCACAAATTAAGATTTTAATTGAAATTCATGATTTTCTGGCTTTTGTCTTAAAAATTAAGGAAGCAAGGTAGATTAAGTAGGCTAATAAATAAGGCTAGGATGTTTATATTTAAGTAGAATGGAGATCCGCTATAATCATAAGGATGTGAGAAGTTTCATTTGAGTACCTATAAAACTATAGCGATAGCGTATCTCCAAAGGGCCAGTTCAGAGCTCGTCTACTGCGTGCATTGTAATTAAATTAATTCTCTCGCCCAAAATATTTAACTTAGCCACGTCAAACTTTTATTATGATTACTTACCTGTGTGCTGAAGGCACATTTAAATTGAGAGCTTCATCGGCCATCATCAAAAGAAGCTATGATTTATTCAACAACTTAAAGTGGTGCTTTACTAGCCCAGCGGCTAGTCGGGAGAGGCGATTTGATCAGGCGTTCCCTTAGCCGTCCGCACCGCGGCTTTATATATAAGAATGCTGCGCGAGGAAGGAAGGCCCCAGTTCTCTCCAGACGCTGAATAGCACGCCATCTGTGTCGGGAGTCGCGTCGTGTCGGTATCATTGCTACAAACAGCCTCGGATGCCATATTAAGTTACTCGGGATACGCGTAACCATGAAATCATTTTCGAGAGAAGTGTTAATTCTGGGATGACTTTAATGATATATCTTCAGTTTTCGTATGTCATATTTTCACGTGCCGCCGCGGGACAGACATTCTACCATTATTTAGCGTGGCGTTTGATGAACATTATCATCAAATTATGGCGAGCATTCATTTAAATATTTAATTTGGACAGTTATAGTGGTATCAGCGCATTAGACTCTGAACTGCTTTGTTAGTTAGATTGTGTGGATTCGTTTGTTTTCATCTGTGACTTTCAGAATACAGAACGTTTTTTTTCACGACCATTTCTGATTATAAATCCCAGACAATCTCCTAATTCCTCAGAGCTATAAGCTCTAACTATAAGTGTATTCTCAGATGAAGTGGGCACTAGGAATTCTAATTACAGGCTTCACGTTTTGCTAATCACTTGCCAATATTGTAGTTAGAGAGCCAGTGTTGAGAACGGCAAACAACAGCATAAATAATAGGAACATTTAACAACAATAATTCCACCCGCCGCCGCACATATGGTTAATCGGCCGGGAAATGAAGTGTTTCTACATTCAAATATATATACTACAGTAAATTTTCTAACAGCCGCCCCACAGTCTCTTCCTCATTGTATCTCTGATCTTTTCTTTATTTTTGTATAGGTCTTCATTTCCCCTTTTAATCCACCTATTTTCTTTGTTTTTCTCAGGACCTAGAATTTTTCTTAATATTTTTCTCTCTCTTTTTTCTAGTTCTGTTAATTCGCCTTTCTTATTCAGTGTTAGGCACTCTGGTCCATACGTTGCTTGTATCCTAATAACTGAATTATAATGTTTAATCTTTGCTTGTATGGATATTGATTTCTTATTGTAGTAGTTTTGTGTTACATCTACACCTACATCTACATCTACATCTACATCTACATCTACATGACTACTCTGCATTTCACATTTAAGTGCTTGGCAGAGGGTTCGTCGAACCACAATCATACTATCTCTCTACCATTCCACTCCCGAACAGCGCGCGGGAAAATCGAAGACCTAAACCTTTCTGTTCGAGCTCTGATTTCTCTTATTTTATTTATATGATCATTCCTACCTATGTAGGTTGGGCTCAACAAAATATTTTCGCATTCGGAAGAGAAAGTTGGTGACTGAAATTTCGTAAATAGATCTCGCCGCGACGAAAAACGTCTTTGCTGTAATGACTTCCATCCCAATTCGCGTATCATATCTGCCACACTCTCTCCCCTACTACGTGATAATACAAAACGAGCTGCCCTTTTTTGCACCCTTTCGATGTCCTCCGTCAGTCCCACCTGGTAAGGATCCCACACTGCGCAGCAATATTCTAACAGAGGACGAACGAGTGTAGTGTAAGCTGTCTCTTTAGTGGACTTGTTGCATCTTCTAAGTGTCCTGCCAATGAAACGCAACCTTTTGCTCCCCTTCCGCAAAATAATATCTATGTGATCTTTCCAACTGAAGTTGTTCGTAATTTTAACAAATGGTTCGAATGGCTCTGAGCACTATGGAACTTAACTTCAGAGGTCATCAGTCCCCTAGAACTTAGAACTACTTAAACCTAACTAACCTAAGGACATCACACACATCCATGCCCGAGGCAGGATTCGAACCTGCGACCGTAGCGGTCGCGTGGATCCAGACTGTAGCGCCTAGAACCGATCGGCCACTCTGGCCGGCGTAATTGTAACACCCAGGTACTTAGTTGACTTGACAGCCTTGAGAATTGTACTATTTATCGAGTAATCGAATTCCAACGGATTTCTTTTGGAACTCATGTGGATCACCTCAGACTTTTCGTTATTTAGCGTCAACTGCCACCTGCCACACCATACAGAAATCTTTTCTAAATCGCTGTGCAACTGATACTGGTCTTCTTGTGACCTTACTAGACGGTAAATTACAGCATATCTGCGAACAACCTAAGAGAACTGCTCAGATTGTCACCCAGGTCATTTATATAGATCAGGAACAGCAGAGGTCCCATGACGCTCCATGGGGAACACTTGATATCAGTTCAGTTTTACTCGATGATTTGCCGACTTTTACTACGAACTGCGACCTTCCTGACAGGAAATCACAAATCCAGTCGCACAACTGAGACGATACCCCATAGGCCCGCAGCTTGATTAGAAGTCGCTTGTGAGGAACGGTGTCAAAAGCTTTCCGGAAATCTAGAAATACGGAATCAACTTGAGATCCCCTGTCGATAGCGGCCATTACTTCGTGCACAAGAACGATGTTTTCGGAAACCATGCTGATTACGTATCAATAGATCGTTCCCTTCGAGGTGATTCATAATGTTTGATTACAGTATATGCTCCAATATCCGACTGCAAACCGACGTCAATGATATAGGTCTGTAGTTAGATGGATTACTCCTACTACCCTTCTTAAACACTGGTGCGACCTGTGCAATTTTCCAGTCTGTAGGTACAGATCTATCGGTGAGCGAGCGGTTGTACGCTCCTGGAAATTGAAATAAGAACACCGTGAATTCATTGTCCCAGGAAGGGGAAACTTTATTGACACATTCCTGGGTCAGATACATCACATGATCACACTGACAGAACCACAGGCACATAGACACAGGCAACAGAGCATGCACAATGTCGGCACTAGTACAGTGTATACCCACCTTTCGCAGCAATGCAGGCTGCTATTCTCCCATGGAGACGATCGTAGAGATGCTGGATGTAGTCCTGTGGAACGTCTTGCCATGCCATTTCCACCTGGCGCCTCAGTTGGACCAGCGTTCGTGCTGGACATGCAGACAGCGTGAGACGACGCTTCATCCAGTCCCAAACATGCTCAATGGGGGACAGATCCGGAGATCTTGCTGGCCAGGGTAGTTGACTTACACCTTCTAGAGCACGTTGGGTGACACGGGATACATGTGGACGTGCATTGTCCTGTTGGAACAGTAAGTTCCCTTGCCGGTCTAGGAATGGTAGAACGATGGGTTAGATGATGGTTTGGATGTACCGTGCACTATTCAGTGTCCCCTCGACGATCACCAGTGGTGTACGGCCAGTGTAGGAGATCGCTCCCCACACCATGATGCCGGGTGTTGGCCCTGTGTGTCTCGGTCGTATGCAGTCCTGATTGTGGCGCTCACCTGCACGGCGCCAAACACGCATACGACCATCATTGGCACCAAGGCAGAAGCGACTCTCATCGCTGAAGACGACACGTCTCCATTCGTCCCTCCATTCACGCCTGTCGCGACACCACTGGAGGCGGGCTGCACGATGTTGGGGCGTGAGCGGAAGACGGCCTAACGGTGTGCGGGACCGTAGCGCAGCTTCATGGAGACGGTTGCGAATGGTCCTCGCCGATACCCCAGGAGCAACAGTGTCCCTGATTTGCTGGGAAGTGGCGGTGCGGTCCCCTACGGCACTGCGTAGGATCCTACGGTCTTGGCGTGCATCCGTGCGTCGCTGCGGTCCGGTCCCAGGTCGACGGGCACGTGCACCTTCCGCCGACCACTGGCGACAACATCGATGTACTGTGGAGACCTCACGCCCCACGTGTTGAGCAATTCGGCGGTACGTCCACCCGGCCTCCCGCATGCCCACTATACGCCCTCGCTCAAAGTCCGTCAACTGCACATACGGTTCACGTCCACGCTGTCGCGGCATGCTACCAGTGTTAAAGACTGCGATGGAGCTCCGTATGCCGCGGCAAACTGGCTGACACTGACGGCGGCGGTGCACAAATGCTGCGCAGCTAGCGCCATTCGACGGCCAACACCGCGGTTCCTGGTGTGTCCGCTGTGCCGTGCGTGTGATCATTGCTTGTACAGCCCTCTCGCAGTGTCCGGAGCAAGTATGGTGGGTCTGACACACCGGTGTCAATGTGTTCTTTTTTCCATTTCCAGGAGTGTATATGAGTGCTACGTAGGGAGCTATTGTATCAGCATAATCTGAAAGGAACCTAATCGGTATACAATCTGGACCTGAAGACTTGCCCGTATCAAGCGATTTGAGTTGCTTCGCAACCCCTAAGGTATCTACTTCTAAGAGGCTCATGCTAGCAGCTGTTCGTGTTTCAAATTCTGGAATATTCCATTCATCTTCCATGGTGAAGGAATTTCGGAAAACTGCGTTCAATAACTCCGCTTTAGCAGCACAGTCGTCGATAACAGTACCATCGGCACTGTGCAGCAAAGGTATTGAGCGCATCTTGCCTCTTATGTACTTTACATACGACCAGAATTTCTTTGGATTTTCCACCAAATTTCGAGACAATGTTTCGTTGTGGAACCTATTAAAGGCATCTCGCATTGAAGTCCGTGCCAAATTTCGCGCGTCTGTAAATTTTAGCCAATCTTCGGGATTTCGCGTTCTTCTGAACTTCGCGTGCTTTTTCCGTTGCCTCTGCAACAGAGTTCGAACCTGTTTTGTGTACCACGGGGGATCAGTTCCATCTCTTACCAGTTTATGAGGTATGAATCTCTCAATTGCTGTTGCTACTATATCTTTGAATTTGAGCCACATCTCGTCTACATTTGCATAGTCAGTTCGGAAGGAATGGAGATTGTCTCTTAGGGAGGCTTCTAGTGACACTTTATCCGCTTTTTTAAATAAAATTATTTTGCGTTTGTTTCTGGTGGATTTGGAAGAAACGATATTGAGCCTAGCTACAACGACCTTGTGATCACTAATCCCTGTATCACTCATGATGCTCTGTATCAGCTCTGGATTGTTTGTGGCTAAGAGGTCAAGTGTGTTTTCGCAACCATTTACAATTCGCTTGGGTTCGTGGACTAACTGCTCGAAATAATTTTCGGAGAAAGCATTTAGGACAATCTCGGAAGATGTTTTCTGCCTACCACCGGTTTTGAACAAGTATTTTTGCCAACATATCGAGGGAAGGTTGAAGTCCCCACCAACTATAACCGTATGAGTGGGGTATTTATTTGTTACGAGACTCAAATTTTCTCTGAACTGTTCAACAACTATATCCTAGGAGTCTGGGGGTCGGTAGAAGGAGCCAATTATTAACTTAGTTCGGCTGTTAAGTATAACCTCCACCCATACCAATTCGCACGGAGTATCTACTTCGACTTCACTACAAGATAAGCCACTACTGACAGACACAAACACTCCACCACCAATTTTGCCTAATCTATCTTTCCTGAACACTGTCTGAGACTTCGTAAAAATTTCTGCAGAACTTATTTCAGGCTTTAGCCAGCTTTCTGTACCTATAACGATTTCAGCTTCTGTGCTTTCTATTAGCGCTTGAAGCTCAGGGACTCTCCCAGCACAACTACAACAATTTACAACTACAATTCCGACTGTTCCTTGATCCAAGCACGTCCTGTATTTGCCATGCACCCTTTGAGATTGCAGCCCACACCGTACTTTCCCGAGGCCTTCTAACCTAAAAAACCGCCCAGTCCACGCCACACAGCCTCCGCTACCCGTGTAGCCGCCAGCTGAGTGTAGTGAACTCCTGACCTATTCAGCGGAACCCGAAACCCCACCACCCTATGGCGCAAGTCAAGGAATCTGCAGCCAACACGGTCGCAAAACTGTCTGAGCGTCTGATTCAGACCCTCCACCCGGCTCTGCACCAAAGGTCCGCAGTCGGTTCTGTCACCGATGCTGCAGATGGTGTTAATTTATATGCAAATTCTAACTTTTTTATTCTTTCTTTATTTGTTGTGTTATCCAGTCCATTGGCTTGGATCCACTCCCCCAGGTATTTGACTCTATCAACTCTTTTAATTTTTCCGTACTTTGTTTTCCTAAACTTTTCTGTATTATGTTTGTGTTCTATGTACTCGGTTTTTTCATAGGATATTTTTAGCCCAGTCTTTTCAGCAATCTCGTGTAACAGATCAAGCATAACTGTTGCGTCTGTTCGGTTTTCAGTTATCAGTGCCATATCATCCGCAAAGGCTAAACATTTCACGTAAAATTTGTTCTTTCCTTGGCCCATGCTTATACCCTTTGTGCCTCTGTTTTTTAATGTGTTTTCCCATGTTTTTACTATTTTATCTAAAACCAAGTTAAAGAGAATTGGGGACAGTCCGTCTCCTTGTCGAACTCCTGTTTTGATTTTGAATGGTTCAGAAATTTCGCCTTGAAACTTAATTCTTGATGTTGTATCTGTGAGCGTTTGTTCAACAAGTCTTCTGGTGTTTCCATCTATCCCTGACACATAAAGTATCTGGAACAGTGTTTTTCTGTCAACTGAGTCGTAGGCCTTCTTGAAGTCTACGAAAGTAGCTAGTGTATTTTTATTTTGTATAGCTCTCATTCTCAAAATTGTTTTAAATTAAGAATCTGTTCTGCACATGATCTACCTTTTCTAAGTCCTGCTTGATAATCTCCTATATTAGGTCCTGCTTGTTCCTCTATTCTATTTAAAAGTGCTTCAGAAAGTATTTTGTATGTCACTGGTAACGAGGATATGCCCTTGTAATTGTTGGTGTCTGTTTTATCTCCTTTTCTAACATTAACATTATAACTTCGAAGGCATCTCATTACGTATCACAAACCCATTAGTACCAAATTCGAGAGACAGAACCCTAATCATTATCTTCATATTTAAGGTCTATGTATGGATAAGAAAAAAAGCATGTCAGGAAATGTGAAGTATACAGTAGTTGGGCGCCTCCACCTTTTCAAAGTAGCTAGTTAGCATTTGGAGCATCTAGATTTGCTGCTATTTTTTCAAGGTGGGAAGCATCACTGTGACTGGATCAATAGCATATTCCGCCTACTTTAAGCCCAATTGTCATCACAGATACCACAACTGTTTCGCTAGGGTGTGAGTATTTAGAAAGCCATCTAATGGATTGCTAGATCCAGGAACTGGTACGTGTGGAAATGTCCACTGAGGATAGAAATTTCTTGAAGTTTAAAAATGCCCCTGACTGCACAATCCCTTAGTTGCAAATGCTGACATTGAGTGCTTATTACTTCCTCTGATGCACTGTGAAGCTGGTCTCACAGCCTCTCACTCCGCTTTCACAGAATGGCATGTACTGTATGTGGCAAAACATGGAGTGTTTCCCTCATTTGATTCCCATCTCAACTAACTCATTTAAAATTATTTCAGTAAAACGGACTTGATTGCATTTTTGGATCATACCACAGAGACAATGCTGCAAGACGGTTCCTCTCTGCACTTGAAACAACTTGTGTTGGTTGTTAATTGTCATTATAGTAAAAACATTCATATGGCCAAATCGTGGGATGCCTTATATATATATACAAGCACTTGAATATCATATTTGTGAGCTGGCATGGGGTAGGAAAGCGGAAATTCCACGTAGAAATCATTGTCATATAACGGAGAAGGTTCACAGTGCAGATTACTATGCACGCAACTTGAAGTACCAACTGCCAAGACACATTCCCATTCTCTCCCATAATTTGAATGCGTACGAAGCTAACTTTCTGGTGGACGACTTCGCTGATTTCACGTTGAAGAATGATAAGGTCGGTGTCATACATGACAATTTAGAAAAATAAATTCGATTCTCCATGCGAATCACGTCTAGAATATCGCTCTGCTTCTTGAATTAATTATGATTCAGGCACTCATATCTTCAGCAACTTGCTGAAGCAGTGCATCAGGAACATAAGCATATAGCCAGAGTTACATATTCTGACAACGCAAAATTTCAGCTTATGATGAAGAAAAGGGTCTTCCTATACAGATACCTGGATTCGACGAAGTGACTCCTTGAAACCACTCTGCCCAGTACAACTGCATTCACCAGCAGACAACAGGCCCAACCATAATGGATGCAGAATGCAGACATGCGGTGAATGTTTGGCAGTAGCTCAACATGTCTTATCTGGAGGGATAGGCAAAACTGTACATGGACACAAATGTGCACTTGCTCACAGACGTTTCTGAGAAATTCTAAAGTGCATGCTTTGGCACATACCCTCTGGATACTGTCTTCTATTTCACCGCACCATGTCTTGTGTGGAATGCAGTATTAAAACAGACAGTTTTGAGCATGAAACTGTCGATTGATGTTGATATGTTGCTTTCTTTAATGCTGAATTCGCAGGGGAATTTGCCAACTTGTCCATAGGTATACCAAGGCAAATAACACACGAATAAGTTAGGAGTAGTGCAGGCTATCTGACAATATGAGTTACACCCTTTACTTGGATGAGGACAACCTCTAAGGGCATGCCATGCATCAAACTCTACCGTTTGGAAGGTTCTGATGGCTATCCAAAGACTGACAGATGAGATCCAAGATGAGGCTGCTAATGCTGGTAAGCTGGAAGTAAACCTGGAATAGACAACTAAATTTGCATCAAGTGCACAGTGATTTGCCATTGTGTCTAGAGGACCTTATCTCGCTATATTGTTCCACACCCAATCTGATAATAAAGCTGAGGAACAAGCAAAGATATATTCTACACTATAGGAAGCTCATCAGTTTCTCAAATTAGGAACGCGACTTCTCAGTATCATCTGCAGCATCTCCCTCAAACAGCGTCCTTGGTTGAACGAATATGTCGATGTTCATGTCGGAACAGGGCTCTTGCAACATGTTGTAGGCTGGTGGCTAAAAGTTCTTGGTTGGTTTGTTCTTTTAGTTTTATAAAGTTTTTGTGTTCGTTAGTCTTGTGCGATTTTTGGATGCCACAGCCTTTTACAAGGGCCTGAAAACTATTTGTCTGAACAGTTGGAGAGCGGTAGAGAACATACCATTCAGTAGTCATCAGTCCACGAGTCCATTATTCAGCTCGTCTAAAATGAAATAAAAGGTTCTAACTCTAAGAATAATGCAGAAAATGTAAATTGAAGGTGAAGGGGAAGAAAGGAATGAAGGGAAGGAACTAGTGGGACTTTATGCGCAATCAGTGGCGGCAAGTGAGAATGTGTGCCAGACTGAGACTCGAACCTGGAATGACCTGGTTACTAAGTGGTTGACTTAACCACTGCCCCACTCGCACACAGAGGTCATTGTAAATGCATAGACTGCCTCGGCGCACTCCACAGCCAACCCATATTCTGGCCACCTATATGCAGTTCCCACCCATATCCTCTATGCTCGCTAATTGCAAATTCCCACTGGAAGTCAAACATAAATGTGCATCTCCACTGAAGGCGGTGTCTGTTCTTTTGGACACATCTGAAAGAACAGATACCACGCGAAATCTGCAGCTGTGATACA
Source organism: Schistocerca piceifrons (assembly GCF_021461385.2). Lineage (NCBI taxonomy): Eukaryota > Metazoa > Arthropoda > Insecta > Orthoptera > Acrididae > Schistocerca > Schistocerca piceifrons. The sequence goes on from NC_060139.1 coordinate 22,094,020, forward strand.
TATTATGTAAATTGAAGGTGGAGGGAGGAGAAAAGAACGAAAGGGAACGGATTACTGATATCAGCGGGATCGGAACTATATGCAGAATCAGTGGCGACGAGCAAGATCTCTTTGTTTATTCTGTTCACAGCATGCGTTAGGTGCTGCAATCTTAACTTTGGCCGACAGAGAAAAATCAGTAGCTTGATCCTCACGCTAGACATACCGATAAGTGCTTGCTTTCCAAGAGTTTGATTTTGAAAAAGTTGCTCATAAATAAATGAATAATTCAGTTTTTGGCAAACCCTGGTGAATGTTAGAAACCATCAGAAAATGGAGGTGTCCTTCGCAGATCAGTGACGTGATGATGTCTGAATTCAGAAAATGCTGATGTCATGTCCTTGATGCCACGTGACCAGATGCAATGAAGTCAGAATTCCAGGAAGGCTGGTGCCAAAGATTTGCTGTGGCGTTTTGCCCAGAATGCCGATTGATACTCTAATCTATACGACTCTATCAACTGCTTATTTCCCAAACCAAAGCGATGATATTACGTTCACATTTATTGTTACAATATCACTAGCGAACCCGACAATGATTCACAATACATATGTATGGGAATTGGATGTAGCTCTTAAACTCCGCCGCCACCCAATATCTGCCCAATTCCTTATCGCCCCTCTCTTTGTCCATTTGATCCTCCCCCTCCCCACCTCTCTCTCTCAGTCCATTTCCTCCTTCCCCCTTTCTAGGTCCATTTACTCCCCTCTCTTTATGACTTTGAGCCTTGTTTATTGCCATTGGAAACGAAAATTTGATTGGGAACTGAAGCTGCTAAAATGGATAAATTTGTTGGAATCATTGACATACAGGGTATGAGTGAGAACCATGCGGCTGCTGGGTCTGTGGGGGTAGCTGCTTTGATGACAGTATTTCGCGTAGTTCTGATTTTTAAGAGGACATATAGGTTTACAAAATTTCGAACGATTCAGACGCCATAGTTAAATAATCATAAGGCAATAAGCCACAAATATTATTACTTGGCCGTTTCCTGTTAAAAACGACTGTGACGAAGAAAACAAAACAGCACAGTGTTTTGCATACTGTTTTGGTTTAAAGTTACATGTAAAGACAAGAAATTTATATGGGAGAAATAATTTATCTAATGCCTTAAACGCCCTAATTCCCTTGTGAAATCTGACTGCGAGAGAGAAAAAAAAGACCTGCACAATTTCACAGAACAGCATATTTTTTTATTGTAGTTGGTTTTAACAGAAAACCTGTACATTGTTGGTCCGCCTGAATGTCTATTAGAGTACTGCATAAAAATTCGAAGTAATCGATCAAGAACTTTGGAGAGTTTTGCTAAAAAGTAGGAGGAGATTAGTATTTGACGTCCTGTCGACAACGAGGTGATTAGAGACCGAGCAGAAGTTAGGATTACGGAAGGATGAAGAAGGAAAGCGGCCGTGTCCTCTCGAAGGAATCATCCTGGCATTTGCCTTAAGCGATTTAGGGAAATCACGGAAAACCTAAATCAGGATGCCGGGATGCGGTTTTGAGCCCTCGTCCTTCCGAATGCAAATCCATTGCACTATATATATATATATATATATATATATATATCGGTCGCGAAATGGAAATCACAGTGAAAATCAAAATTGTTTTCTTTGCACATTTAGCCACACCTTCCAGGTACTTCTCTACATAGTCGCTGCTCCGACGTAGACATCTGTCGGAGCGTTATACCGAATTTCCAACACCATTGTCATAGAAGGCAGCAGCCAGCGCTTTCCGATAATTCTCTACGCTGGTCTATAGCATGTACCCTGCGCCCAAGTGTTGTCTTCGTATACAGCGTTTCGTGTGAACAGAGATGATACTCAGGACGAGCCAATTAGGGCCCTGTTGTGGGTTATCGAACACTTCCCACAGAAAAGGCTGCTGGAGCGTCTTCACTGCCCCTGTAGGTTGCAGGTAAGAATTTCCATGAAGAAGGAAGTGCGTGTCAGTTGTGTCAGGTGGGCTGCATCCACTAAGGGGAAGCCTCTTAGCGGGCCCGCCTACTTGGCGGGAGACGTCGTTGTTCTGGGCACCTTTACTCGCTCACGGTGCTCTCACAACTGAAAAGAGCGCCTTGATGCGATCGACGGGCATATATATATATATATATATATATATATATATATATATATATATATATATATAGTCAAGAATTTATCGAAATTTTTGGAAACAACGTTACAGAAAGTTCCGTCTTCATAAAATAGATTTTATAGACAGAAAGTCTGTCCTATGTGTAGTGAGGCGCATCTTCTCTGGTGTTTCGGCAGACATCTGCAATTTCTTCTTTGCACTGTGTAGATGGAGGCAGCTGAAACAAGTACTGCTCATAAAGTCTTTAATACGACTCTCATTGTCGACAGAAAGTTTCCTGTTAAAACTTGTGGGACTTACACTAAAGCTTGTAGGCCTGTTTCTCATCATCATCATCATCATCATTTAAGACTGATTATGCCTTTCAGCGTTCAGTCTGGAGCATAGTCCCCCTTATAAAATTCCTCCATGATCCCATATTCAGTGCTGACATTGGTGCCTCTTCTGATGTTAAGCCTATTACTTCAAAATCATTCTTAACCGAATCCAGGTACCTTCTCCTTGGTCTACCACGACTCCTCCTACCCTCTACTGCTGTACCCATGAGTCTCTTGGGTAACCTTGCTTCTCCCATGCATGTAACATGACCCCACCATCTAAGCCTGTTTGCCCTGACTGCTACATCTATAGAGTTCATTCCCAGTTTCTCTTTGATTTCCTCATTGTGTACACCCTCCTGCCATTGCTCCCGTCTACTAGTACCTGCAATCATCCTAGCTACTTTCATATCCGTAACCTCAACCTTATTGATAAGGTAGCCTGAATCCACCCAGCTTTCGCTCCCATACAACAAAGTTGGTCGAAAGAGTGAATGGTGCACAGATAACTTAGTCTTGGTACTGACTTCCTTCTTGCAGAAGTGGGTAGATCGTAGCTGAGCGCTCACTGCATTAGCTTTGCTACACCTCGCTTCCAGTTCTTTCACTATGTTGCCATCCTGTGAGAATATGCATCCTAAGTACCTGAAACTGTCCACCTGTTCTACCATTGTTCCTCCTATTTGGCACTCAATCCGTTTATATCTCTTTCCAACTGACATTACTTTTGTTTTGGAGATGCTAACCTTCATACCATAGTCCTTACATTTCTGATCTAGCTCTGAAATATTACTTTGCAAACTTTCAATCGAATCTGCCATCACAACTAAGTCATCCGCATATGCGAGACTGCTTATTTTGTGTTCACCTATCTTAATCTCACCCAGCCAGTCTATTGTTTTCAACATATGATCCATAAATAATATGAACAGCAGTGGAGACAGGTTGCACCCTTGTCTTACCCCTGGAACTACTCTGAACCATGGACTCAATTTACCGTCAACTCTAACTGCTGCCTGACTATCTATGTAAAGACCTTTAATTGCTTGCAAAAGTTTGCCTCCTATTCCATAATCACATAGAACAGATAATAACTTCCTCCTAGGAAGCCGGTCATATGCCTTTTCTAGATCTGTAAAACATAGATACAGTTCCCTATTCCACTTGTAACACTTCTCCATTATTTGCCGTAAGCTAAAGATCTGGTCCTGACAACCTCTAAGAGGCCTAAACCCACACTGATTTTCATCCAATTGGTCCTCAACTAACTCGCACTTTCCTTTCAACAATACCTGAGAAGATTTTACCCACAACGCTGATCAAAGAGATACCTCTGTAGTTGTTGCAATCTTTTCTGTTTCCATGTTTAAAGATTGGTGTGATTACTGCTTTCGTCCAGTCTGATGGAACCTGTCCCGACTCCCACGCCATTTTAATTATCCTGTGTAGCCATTTAAGACCTGACATTCCACTGTATTTGATGAGTTCCGACTTAATTTCATCCACCCCAGCCGCTTTATTGCACTGCAATCTATTGACCATTTTCTCCACTTCCTCAAATGTGATCCTATCATCATTCCTGTCCCATTGTACATCGAAATCTGAAACATTACTGATCGTATTTTCACCTACATTGAACAACTCTTCAAAATATTCCCTCCATCTGCCCAAGGCATCAACAGGATTCACCAGCAGTTTTCCTGAGCTGTCCAAAATACTTGTCATTTCCTTCTTACCTCCCTTTCGAAGACAGCTAATTACACTCCAGAATGGTTTTCCAGCAGCTTGACCCAAGGTCTCCAACTTGTTTCCAAAGTCTTCCCAAGATTTCTTCTTGGATGCTGTAATTATCTGTTTGGCTTTGTTTCTTTCTTCAACATAACTTTCTCTCTGTACCTGAGTTTTAGTATGTAGCCATTTTTGATATGCCTTCTTTTTCCTTTTACAGGCTGCCTTGACTGTGTCATTCCACCAAGCTGTTTGCTTCATCCTACCTTTACACACTACTGTTCCAAGACATTCTTTGGGCACTTCTAGTACTGTGTCCCTGTACCTTGTCCATTCCTTTTCCAGTGACTGCAATTGACTACATTCAACTAACTGGTACCTTTCTGAGATCACTGTTATGTACTTGTTTCTGATTTCCTTATCCTGAAGTTTCTCCACTCTTATCCTCATTCACATGGACCTGACCTCCTGCACTTTCGGCCTCACAATACCAATTTCACTGCAGATTAAATAGTGATCAATGTCGCCAAAGAATCCTCTGAATACTCGTGTGTCCCTCACAGCGTTCCTGGATTCCTGATCTGTTATTATATAGTCAATGACAGATCTGGTTCCCCTGCCTTCCCAAGTACACCGGTGAATGTTCTTATGTCTAAAAAAGGAGTTTGTGATTACTAAGCCCATACTGGCACAGAAATCCAAGAGTTGTTTCCCGTTCCTGTTGGCCTCCATATCTTCTCCAAATTTACCCATAACCTTTTCATACCCTTCTGTTCGATTTCCAATCCTGGCATTAAAATCACTCATCAGCAGAACACTGTCCTTGTCCTTTACTCTAACAACTACATCACTGAGTGCGTCATAAAAACTGTCCATCTTATCTTGATCTGTCCCTTCACAATGCGAATATACTGACACGATCCTAATTTTCGTGCTAGACACTGTCAAATCTATCCACATCAGTCGTTCGTTTACGCTGGGTTCCATTTCTTTCCTGATGAAAAGCCCTACACCCCATTATGGTATTCCTGCTTTGACTCCTGACAGGTAGACCTTGTATTATCCCACTTCCTCTTCTTTCTCACCCCTTACCCGAATGTCACTAACAGCTAAAACGTCCAACCCCATCTTACTTGCAGCCTCTGCCAGCTCTACCTTCTTCCCAGAGTAGCCCCCATTGATATTAATAGCTTCGCATCTCGTTACCATTCATTTGCCGAGTCGTATCTTAGGAGTCCCTGGTTTGTCAATTAGAGGTGGGACTCCGTCACCTCCAAAGGTCCGAGGCATTTTGCTCTGATTGTTGCCAGCATCATATTTATAGTACCAGGGAAGCAGGTTGCTAGCCTTACTTGCCCCGGATCCCATTGAGTTTTACCCCTAACGGTTGAGGGACTAACCGATGGATTTGGTAGTCTTTGCCGTCTGAGCACAAAGGTGGCCACGACTCGGAATATGTCCGAGATGCCCAGCCTTATTCCAAAGTAACTGGTATCCCGACTGTCAGGACCACTTACTTGGCCACTCATACGTTGCCCGTGGTTCATGAACTAGGATATGATACCAGGAACCCACACCAGGCCTGTTTCTGCGTCTGAAATATGATGTCTATTCAAATTTCGCACCTGTCGCCAGGAATGGCGCTAGTAACGCCACTATGAACATGAAAATCAGGTTTTCTTTAAATAGACACTGCTCCCTTCGTGAGCGTTGGTTACACTATGTGATCAAAAGTATCCGGATACCTGGCTGAAAATGACTTACAAGTTCGTGGCGCCCTCCATCGGTAATGCTGGAATTCAGTATGGTGTTGGTCCACCGTTAGCCTTGATGACAGCTTTCACTCTCGCAGGCATACGTTCAGTCAGGTGCTAGAAGGTTTCTTGGGGAATGGTAGCCCATTCTTCACGGAGTGGTGTACTAAGGAGAGGTATCGATGTTCCTCGGTGAGGCCTGGCACGAAGTCGGCGTTCCAAAACATCCCAAAGGTATTCTATAGGATTGAGGTCAGGACTCTGTGCAGGCCAGTCCATTACAGGGATTTTAGGGATTTTATTGTCGCGTAACCACTCCTCCACAGGCCGTGCATTATGAACAGGTGCTCGATCATGTTGAAAGATTCAATCTCCATCCCCGAATTCCTCTTCAACAGTGGGAAACAAGAAGGTGCTTAAAACATCAATGTAGGCCTGTGCTGTGATAGTGCCACGCAAAACAACTAGGTGTGCAAGCCCCCTCCATGAAAAACACGACCACACTATAGCACCAGCGCCTCCGATTTTACTGTTGGCACTACACACACGCTGGCAGATGACGTTCATCGGGTATTTCGCTGTACCCACACCCTGCCATTGGATGGCCACATTGTGTACCGTGATTCTGCACTCCACACAACTTTTGGCATTGACCAATCCTCCTATGTCTAATCTCCTTACGTCAAGCGAAGCGTCGTTTCTCATTTACCAGCGTGGTGTGTAGCTTATGAGCAGCCCTTCGACTATGAAATCCAAGTTTCCTCACCTTCCGGCTAACTGTCATAGTACTTGCAGTGGATCCTGATGCAGTTTGGAATTCCTGTGTGATGATCTGGATAGAAATCTGTCTATTACACGTTACGACCGTCTTCAGCTGTCGGCGGTCCCTCTCAGTCAACAGACGAGGTCGGCCTGTAAGCTTTTGCGCTGGACGTGTCTCTTCACGTTTCCACTTTGCTTTCATATCGGAAACAGCAGACCTACGGACGTTTAGGAGTGTATAAATCTCGCTTACAGACCTGTGGCACAAGTGACACACAAACACCTGACCACGTTCGAAGTCCGTGTGTTCCGCGAAGCGCCCCAGTCTGCTCTCCCACCATGTCTCATGACTACTCAGTTCGGTGTTATGGAGTACCTTGCAGTAGGTGGCAGCACAACGCACCTAATATCAAAAACATATGTTTTTGTGGGTGTCCGGATGCTTTTTATCACACACTGTATCATCGAGATTTGACGTGGTGAGTAGATCTTAGCCCAGAATGCCTTTAAAGCGACAGAGGGGCCGTTACCGCAGCTTCGCTGAGTTTGAAGGAGGTCGTGTAATAGACCAACGAGAAACTAGATGTTCCTTCTGCTATACTGCAGAAAGACTTTGCAGGAATGTAGACGCTATACATGACTGCTGACAGCTTTGGTCACGAGACTATACGCTCGCAAGAAGATGGGTCGCTGGACGACCATGTCGCACTACCGAAAGGGAAGACCATCGTGTTTGGTTTATGTCTCTGGCGTATTGTACTGATCTGCAGCAACAATCTGAAGAACAATTCTCACCTTAGTGTCATAACGATCTGTTGCAAATTGGTTACTTCACGAACAGGTCGGAGCCAGACCACTATACTGTGCGTTCCACTGACCACAAACAATCGCCATTTGTGACTTCAGTGGTGTCAAACGAGAGGTCACTGAAGGGCTGGCTGGACATGTTATCTTTTTTTATGAAAGCTAGTCCTGCCTCGCTGCCAGTGACGTCCGTGTTTTGGTTGGAAGGAGACCTGTTGAAAGCCTGTAACCAACCTGTCTGCGTGCTCTACACACTGGACCTAAACCTGGAGTTATTGGCTGGGGTGCGATTTCGTATGACAGCTGGAGCACTCTCGTTGTTATCGCTCGCACCCTGATTGCGAATCTGTACGTCAAACTACTGATTCGACCTGGGCTGCCACTCACGAACAGCATCCCAGCAAGTGTTTCCCAACAATTTAACTCTCGCCCAGATGCCGTTGTTGTAATCCCACATTCACTACGGCGTGTCGACATGTTGGCTTGGCCTGGCCGATCACCAGATACGTCAGCAATCGAGCAAATATGGGTATCATGGAACGAAAACTCCAGCGTTCGTTAGCAACATTAGCCACCCCTGTACTGACAGGTGAAGTGCAGTAGGCAGGGAACTCCATTCCACAAATTGACGTACAGCACCTGTACGACGTATGGACGTTTGCATGCTTGCATTCAACATTCCGGCTATTACACCGGTTTTTAATGTACCAGCATTTAACATTTGCAGTGACTTATCTCGCGCTTACTTTAACCGATTATCTTCAACGTTAATCACTTAAACGTGTTACCTAGACAAATGTATTCCCGAAATTTCGTTACTCTGCATTTATTATTTTTTTGGTTTTGCGATCTTTTTCTCTCAGAGTATATAGTCTATGTCCGTCCCAGTGTTTACTAGAGCATTGTGTAAAAATCTGAAGTAAAGTGGTCAACTTTCTGAGATTTTTGACAGCAGCCTTTCAAAATACTTAGCCTATGTGCACAGAAATGTTTTTTAGATAAGGTCTAAAAATTTGAAATAAATCAGTCGATAACTATCTGAGATCTTTGATAACAGCATTTCCCCATTATACATGAGCAATCCCAGAATCCTCGCAAGTAGAACTGTCAGTTCCATAGGGGAAGAAGCGAGTCTCACACACCGAGAAATAAACCATGTACAGCCTTTTACAAAATTTTATATTATCAGATAACTGTAATTAACATGGCGAACTTAAAAAATTAACAACTATAAAAGCCACCAGGGAAACAGTTAAAATGTAAACATGAAATTAGATACAATTCCTTTGTGGAATACAACTGCTGATAACAGCTTCGAAATAACAGCCGGATCTAGCCACCCATAATGCAGTAGGTTGTCTCAAAGACGTTAATTACGATACAAAGGGACTCACACAGTTCAGTAATATGAAACGCACGTAAGAAACGCTTACGCAACACGTCGTAAAATGAAACAATCCACTAGGTGCTTTACAACCTAATGAAGGAGAACACTTTCATGGTAAAACCAAGTAACGGAACTAAAAAAAGTCTTAAGTCAGGGGCCCCAATGAATAAACTGCTACACTTAACTATTATTTAAATAACAAGATTTTACCGATGCTTGGACAACTATCAGGCATCGAAAGATTAAAACAACTTTACCACAAAATGATTCCAAAAGTATCTTTCTTGACACGAATCGCAGTTTACCAGAATCTCCCCCCCTCTCCCCCCCCCCCCTCCATCTCTCTCTCTCTCTCTCTCTCTCTGTCTCTCTCTCTGTCTGTCTCTCTCTCTCTCTCTCTCTCTCTCTCTCTCTCTCTCTCTCTAAGGACAACAGATCACTATTATTAACACAGAACAGAGCTAGAAAATATATTTACTTTTTAAACAATTTAAAGAAGAAATATTTAGTAAAGTTAGGGGCCTCCTCATTTATATATATATTACAAAGACTAGTCCAAGAAGCACAAACATTTCTACGCAAAACTTAACAGCACTTGTCCGAAACCATAATGCCAAAAATCGGCGAACCATCTGGGTGTAGTGTGTACCACTTACCATAGAGAGTTGAATGTTGTCAACACCGTGAGACTCTTCTACAAGATTGATCGGTGGTGTATCAAACTATAACACTCGCCGTTTATGCGTTTGCGTTATCCTTCCCTTGACACGATGAAAATATGCAGGTAGTACGGTGACATTCGGCCAAATGACCAGAGTGCTCGAGCCGTACTCGCTGCGCCTGTTATGCTTTAACTAAAACAGGCAGCCTATTCAACCGCACAGACGCTCGTAAAATCGACGGTGAATTAGCCTGGCCGGGAAGTGTATCGCCTTACTATCAAACCTCAGTTTAAGCTTCATTTATCACTTTAACTGCACATGCAAATGACGCTGCTATAAATTCCGAAATTCCGTTCAAGGTATCACTGTGGTGACAACTCTACTGTAGGAACTATACATGCGAAGAGCTCCCACAGTCCCACAAGACTCACTCGCTCTTGCATTCGCTGGAGGTGACATGACCGTTCGACGATGTGCGTACAGATCTTTAATACCTCATCTTACTACCCCGCCGCCGCCTATCAATATATATACAGGGTGGTCCATTGATACTGACCGGGCCAAATATCTCACGAAATAAGCATCAAACGAGAAAACTACAAAGAACGAAACTCGTCTAGCTTGAAGGGGGAAACCAGATGGCGCTATGGTTGGCCCGCTAGAGGGCGCTGCCATTGGCCAAACGGTATCAACTGCTTTTTTTAAAAAAATAGGAACCCCCATTTTTTATTACATATTCGTGCCGTACATAAAGAAATGTGAATGTTTTAGGTGGACCACTTTTATCGCTTTGTGATAGATGGCGCTGTAATAGTCACAAATGTATAAGTACGTGGTATCACGTAACATTCCCCCAGTGCGGACGATATTTGCTTCGTGATACATTACCCGTGTTAAAATGGACCGTTTACCAATTACGGAAACGGTCTATATCGTGTTGATGTATGGCTATTGTGATCAAAATGCCCAACGGGCGTGTGCTATGTATGCTCCTCGCTATTCTGGACGACGTCTTCCAAGTGTCCGGACCGTTCGCCGGATAATTACGTTATTTAAGGAAACAGGAAGTGTTCAGCCACATGTGAAACGTCAACCACGACCTGCAACAAATTATGATGCCCAAGTAGGTGTTTTAGCTTCTGTCGCGGCTAATCCGCACATCAGTAGCAGACAAATCGGGCGAGAATCGGGAATCTCAAAAACGTCGGTGTTGAGAATGCTACATCAACATCGACTGCACCCGTACCATATTGCTATGCACCAGGAATTGCATGGTGACGACTTTGAACGTCGTGTACAGTTCTGCCACTATGCACAGGAGAACCTACGGGACGATAACAGATTTTTTTGCACGCGTTCTATTAAGCGACGGAGCGTGATTCACCAACAGCGGTAACGTAAACCGGCATAATATGCACTATTGGGCAACGGAAAATCCACGATGGCTGCGACAAGTGGAACATCAGCGACCTTGGTGGGTTAATGTATGGTGCGGCATTGTGGGAGGAAGGATAATTGGCCCCCATTTTATCGATGGCAATCTATATGGTGCAATGTATGTTGATTTCCTACGTAATGTTCTACCGATGTTACTACAAGATATTTCACTGCATGGGCAGAATGGTGATGTACTTCCAACATGATGGATGTCCGGCACATAGCTCACGTGCCGTTGAAGTGGTATTGAATAGCATATTTCATGACAGGTGGATTGGTCGTCGAAGCACAATACCATGGCCCGCACGTTCAGCGGATCTGAGGTCTCCGGATTTCGTTCTGTGGGGAAAGTTGAAGGATATTTGCTATTGTGATCCATCGACAATGCCTGACAACATGCGACAGCGCATTATCAATGCATGTGCGAACATTACGGAAGGCGAACTACTCGCCGTTGAGAGGAATGTCGTTACACGTATTGTCAAAGGCATTGAGGTTCACAGACATCATTTTGAGCATGTATTGCATTAATGTGGTATTTACAGGCAATCACGCTGTAACAGCATGCGTTCTCAGAAATGATAAGTTCACAAAGGTACATGTATGACAATGGTACAACCGAAATAAAACCTTCAAACGTACATAAGTTCTGTATTTTAATTTATAAGACCTACCTGTTACCAACTGTCTAAAAATTGTGGGCCATATGTATGTGACTATTACAGGGCCATCTATCACAAAGCGAAAAAAGTAGCCCAAATAAAACATTCCTATTTCTTTAGGTACGACACGAATATGTAATAAAATGGGGATTCCTATTTTAAAAAACGCAGCTGATATCTGTTTGAGCTATGGCAGCGCCATCTAGCGGGCCAACCATAGTGCCATCTGGTTTCCCCCTTCAAGCTAGGCAAGTTTCGTTCTTTGAAGTTTTTTCGTTTGACGCGTATTTCATGGGATATTTGACCCGGTCACCATCAGTGGACTACCCTGTATAGAGCCGATTGAAACGATATGTAGTGCATGTTCGTCCATATTTTTATTAGAGTATTGTGAAAACATTTGAAGTAAATCGTTGAAGAACTATTCGAGACTTTTGCTAAACGTTTCCCCTTGAAGTAAATTGGTCTAGAACTTTTCGGTATTTCTGGCAACAACGTTAAACAGCGACTTTCGTTTATGTAGTACACCGAACAACCAAATTATAGGAGCACTTTTTCCAAACCCCATAACTGTCTCGCATTCTGACGCATAAATTTGAAATTTGGTGCCTGCAACCTGCGTCGGTGCAAAAGCGTAGAAGCCTGCGACTTCACACTCCGGCTTGGCGACGATCCAAACAGCAAGGTGTTGACACACGAGAAAAGAAAACGACAGCTCAGAAGTTCAAGCGAGCTGTAAGGTAGGTTAATGATGCCATACTGGCACGCGAACTGATCACACTTCTCCTCAACACTACTGCGGATGTGTCACGTGACGGTGAGGTCGGCACACCACTTCTTATACACATTTTACCCCTTCTTTTGACGCCTCTGCGGTTGAGGCCAGAACCGAAACACCCAGCATCACTCGGTTTTCGTATGAGCGGTGGGGGAAAACTTTTCTGACACATCGTCTCTCAGAATCGACACTAAAATGTCTCAGGGGGTGGAATAAAGGGCGTAAATTAAACCACCCCTTCACTTGGCACTTTGATTGCCACATATTTTTCTGTCGAAAACGACAGTTCGCAGTTCGATGAGCAAGAGGGCGTTGTTATTGTCAAATCTGGCCACTGCTGCCAGCCCGTGGTCGTTTCAACCCTGCTCTATAGACATTACGGTGCTGTAACCCCATTGAACGTGATCTCACCCCCTTGTGGTGTATCGTGACAGTATATTCTTACTGTGGGAGACAAGATAGAATTACTAGGGACCGTTAAAAACCATTTGACGAAAACTGAATGTGATCCAAAACAGAAAACTGATTTTACGAGCCGGCCGCGGTGGCCGTGCGGTTCTAGGCGCTTCAGTCCGGAACCGCGAGACTGCTACGGTCGCAGGTTCGAATCCTGCCTCGGGCATGGATGTGTGCGATGTCCTTAGGTTAGTTAGGTTTAACTAGTTCTGAGTTCTAGGGGACTGATGACCCCCCATAGTGCTCAGAACCATTTGAACCATTTGATTTTACGATTTCTCATTCCCTCTTTTTCGCGTTCCCTTGCGAGATTATCACGGGAGTGCTCCATATTGACACGTGACACACTGTTCCTTTAAGACCACCCAGTTCGGTAAAGCACTCGATGCCACCCCTGCACATATATTGAGCCAGTTGCAAATGTACCTTCAGAAAGTACAAGTTCAGTCTCGCGCTGCTCTAGCGCCTGAAGGTAGGCAAAGGCAAAATTCACAAAAGGGTGTCGAAGGGGTTGCCTAGTTCTCAGGTGCCACGGCAGCCGCTAAGCTCAATTGGTGTCGAAGTTTCTGACATATACATTTTTAGCTTGCTCAGGAAAGGTGTGTGGGCGGCACCGAGGATGTTGCCGAAATGGTTGATCATAGAGGGACATTTTGCCATTTTATGAACGCAAGTGCCAATGTCGAAGCCTTTGTCGTCACGCTACATGAGGGCTCCAAGAAGGAGGGATGAAAAAGCATAAAAACACTTTACTGCGTCGGATCATGTCCAAATTACGCGGAATGAATTTGAACTTTCCCTAGTGGTTGCACCCTGTATAGTGCATCAAAACTGTTGCCACACTACACTCCAAAGGGATGAGATCATATTCACATGGGCTGCAGCAGCGCGATGTCCTTGGAGTAGGGCTGAAACGCCCAGAGTGCGTTGCTCATCGCTTTGCGAACAGACGTTTTCTAACGCGAAATATATGGGCGTCAACGCACTGAGGGAAGAGGTGGTTTCATTGACGCCCTTTGCCCTGCCCCCCGAGATCGTTTTGTGGTGTCACCGCCAGGCACCACACTTGCTAGGTGGTAGCCTTTAAGTCGCCCGCGGTCCGTTAGTATACGTCGGACCCGCGTGTCGCCACTGTCAGTGATTGCAGACCGAGCGTCGCCACACGGCAGGTCTAGACAGACTTCCTAGCACTCGCCCAGTTGTACAGCCGACTTTACTAGCGATGGTTCACTGACAAATTACGCTCTCATTTGCCGAGACCTACCTTGCTACGACCTAGCAAGGCGCCATTATCATTTGCTATTTATCTTGTGATGCATGTACCGTCAGACAGATGTTCACCAATTATGGATTAAAGTTAAGTATTCCAGCAGCTACGTACTGTATTTGCTAGACTCAAATCCTTTAACTGTTCCAGACCTCACGCCAGCCTGCGTGAGCTTAAACGCGTGCCTTTCAGCTTCCTCTCATAGTGACTTGGCTGTCTTGCCAAGTCACAACACTTTTCATTTCGCTTCCGAGAGGTGATGTATATGGAATGTTTTATTCGGGCACCCATACGAAAACTGCGTGATTTCTACGCTGGATGTCACGGTTCTGACCATTGTAGAGGCGTCAAAAGAAGGGGTTAAATAACAATAGGAGAAGGTGTGACGCCCTTCCCATCGGGTGACACGTCACGGTGGCGTTTGGAAAAATTGTGGTGAAATTTGGCGCCAGTGTGATATCATTAACTCACCTTAGAGCTGATACGATCTTTTAAGTTGTGACGTCTCGCATGTGTCGACACCTTGCGGTTTAAACCGTCGTCGAGCCCGATGGTGACATCGGTGGGGGCGGTCTTTTGCACCAGTACAGAGGTAGTTTGTAGGTATCTTTGTACCAAATTTCAAACTCATGTGCCGCAATGGGAGACAATTGTGGGGTTTGAAATAAATGATACTTTAATTTTGTTGTGCAGTATAGTGTAGTTTGTCGGTTCTACCTATGAATACTGTAGCTTTTGGTTTCTCCAAACATATCTATGCGTTCTTAGGATAATAAACATACACAGGGTGTGAGAAAACTACTTATATAAATCTTTAGAATTATTACAGAAAGTAAGAAGAAACACTTTTATTATGTGGTACAAATGTCACAGGTGCACTCTTTCTCCGTTGCGGATACTTGAGGGATTTGACTGCGGACTTCTCTTTGACCAACGTTCACAGTTGTTTTAATTGCCTCGCACGGAACACGTTGACGCTGGAATTAGATTTGTAACACAACTACACCTTACTGCCAGGAAGGCTAAGTTTTCTTTACTGCATGCAGTGTCCATGTGTCTAGATAGTCAATTACATTATTAATATTTATGTTCCAGTGTGGTTACACGAAATTTTCTTTTTATGTTTAAAGGTTATTTATGGCTGATCACAATTTTACCGAGTTAGCTGACATGCCTCACCTATGGGGAGGCACGGTGGAAGACGCCTGTATGTAGAGTGATTTCCAAGGAGGCTAACAAATCAGGTCACATTTCAAAGTCTTCGCGGGCATCTTCGTAAGTCAGAATCGTTTAGACCAGTGCTACGGGAGACTAGTAGACCACGCAGTGTGTAAACTGTTCACTCAGACAGTCATCTCCGAATATCGCCAGCGGCAAAAATTTTATGGAACCCTAGCGGGAAAAAGTGTATCTGCGTAGTGATTGTCGCATAAAAAGCATTTCTTTTTATCTTTCCTATACATTAAAATTGTGTACAAGTAATTTATTTGCATCCTGTATATTCGTGATTAGGTAACATCTGAATCACTCTCATATTTATGTACTTACAGCGAGGTTCCCCCACAACCGACCGATTTTATAATTTTAATGTGTGCCCTAAAACCAATGATTGCTGAAACAGTGTTTGGTCCTCTAGATATGATCTATTCAGCTGATGTGATGGAAAGTATTTTCCTTTTTCTAGCGTGTCTCCCTGATATAGGCAATCTGTTTGTCCATTTCTTCTGCGATTTTTCAAATTTACTACGTGACGGTCGCGCATTAGGATCTTAATTATATCTTCCTTTGGATTTACTAATTTTATGAATCTTTGCTTCTTCACTTTGACGTCTTTATTGTCTGATGAATGAAGTTATAATTAATAAATCTGTTTTTTCACTGCTGTTGAATAAGTTATGGGCTGTAGTGCTTCATCAATAAAACGAAGTTTTGTAATTTCAGCATTTGATGCAAAAGGCACTACAGCTCATATCTTATTGAACAACAAGGACAAAATCGATTCATTAAGTGACATCGGTGTTTATAAAATCATTTGCAATGACTGCAATTTAATGTATATTGCTCAAACAGGCAGAGTTAGAGCAACTAGGCAGATTTAACACGAACACAGCTGGAGATTACATTTGCCAGACTCCACCTTCGCCGAACATGTGCTGAAGAAAGGATACAGATACCAAGTCTGCACAAAAGTACTCCATATAGCCAAAAAAGGAAGAAAACTAATCATGTTAGAAGCATCTGAGGTTTACATACATTTAGCTCAAAATCCCCAGCTTGTTCTACATGATCCATTACAGCCGAGCACATCCCCAATTTAAGCTTCACGTGATAAAATGAACCTGCCACAGACCCACAGACCTTCTCAATGACACATACTGCTACACAAAATTAAAACACGATAGAATTTCATGTTCCTTACCTCCCTTACCTCAAAAACGTGGACGTTACAACAACATAACTAGTAATACCGTAACAGTGTGAATTTTAATCAAGTACTGTGTTTAACCTTTTCCATTACGTAAACTGTAATTTAGAATTTGTAAAACTTGTTTGCTGCACAACGTAAGTGACTAGGGCGCAGTTAGACAGTTCTTTACCCATGTCACGACCTCACAAACCGGGGCACCATAACCATACAAACTGTAATAGTGTAATATTACACACTACTGGCCATTAAAATTGCTGCACCAAGAAGAAATGCAGATGATAAACGGGTTTTCATTGGACAAATATATTATGCTAGAACTGACATGTGATTACATTTTCACGCAATTTGGGTGCATAGATCCTGAGAAATCAGTACCCAGAACAACCACCTCTGGCCGTAATAACGGCCTTGATACGCCTGGGCATTGACTCAAACAGAGCTTGGATGGCGTGTACAGGTACAGCTGCCCATGCAGTTTCAACACGATACCACAGTTCATCATGACTAGTGACTGACGTATTGTGACGAGCCAGTTGCTCGGCCACCATTGACCAGACGTTTTCAATTGGTGAGAGATCTGGAGAATGTGCTGGCCAGGGCAGCAGTCGAACATTTTCTGTATCCACAAAGCCCCGTACAGGACCTGCAACATGCGGTCGTGCAGTATCCTGTTGAAATGTAGGGTTTCGCAGGGATCGAATGAAGAGTAGAGCCACGGGTCGTAACACATCTGAAATGTAAAGTCCACTGTTCAAAGTGCCGTCAATGCGAACAAGAGGTGTCCGAGACGTGTAATCAGTGGCACCCCAATCCATCACGCCGGGTGATAAGCCCGTGGGGCGATGACGAATACACGCTTGCAATATGCGTTCATCGCGATGTCGCCAAACACGGATGCGACCATCATGATGCTGTAAACAGAACCTGGTTTCATCTGAAAAAATGATGTTTTGCCATTCTTGCTCCCAGCTTCGTCGTTGAGTACACCATCGCAGGTGCTCCTGTCTGTGACGCTGCGTCAAGGGTAACCGCAGCCATGGTCTCCGAGCTGATGGTTCATGCTGCTGCAAACGGTCGAAATGTTCGTGCAGATGGTTGTTGTCTTGCATACGTCCCCATCTGTTGACTCAGAGATCGAGACGTGGCTGTACGATCCGTTACAACCTTGCGGTCGGCCGGTGTGGCCGTGCGGTTCTAGGCGCTTCAGTCTGGAACCGCGTGACCGCTACGGTCGCAGGTTCGAATCCTGCCTCGGGCATGGATGTGTGTGATGTCCTTAGGTTAGTTAGGTTTAAGTAGTTCTAAGTTCTAGGGGACTGATGACCACAGATGTTAAGTCCCATGGTGCTCAGAGCCATTTGAACAACCTTGCGGATAAGATACCTTTTATCTCGTCTGCTAGTGATACGAGGCCGTTGGGATCCAGCACGGCGTTCCGTATTACTATCCTGAACCCACCGATTCCATATTTTGGTAACAGTCATTGGATATCGACCAGCAATGTCTCGATACGATAAACTGCAATCGCGATGGGCTACAATCCGACCTTTATCAAAGTCGGAAACACGATAGTTCGCATTTCTCCTCCTTACACGAGGCATCAGAACAACGTTTCACCAGGCAACGCCGGTCAACTGGTGTTCGTGCACGAGAAATCGTTTGGAATCGTTCCTCATGTCAGCACGTTTTAGGTGTCACCACCGGCGCCAACGTTGTGTTAATGCTCTGAAAAGCTAATCATTTGCATATCACCGCATCTTCTTTCTGTCGGTTAAATTTCGCGTCTGTAGCACGTCATCTTCGTGGTGTTGCAATTTTAATGGACAGTAGTCTATATTTTAATTGTTTATTGCCCTTAATACTGTCCATTGCATCCTGTGCAAATGGATTGTATCTTTCCTTATAATGTTTGGTTACCCGAGACTCCAGTCAGTTGTTGCGTGAAGATGGCCAATAAGACGAGAATTAGTGAGGGTAAAAAAGGTTTATAGTTCTTCTAGCTAGTGAATTTTCTATTTTTCCGGCTATTGGTTCTCCTACATCTCAGGGAGAGAGACTGGTATAGGATTCATGTCCGGACGTCAATTTTCTGTTCACTTCACAAGTTCCGTTATCCACCACTGAAGCGTGCTCTACGACCTACTGTGACTCCTTTTTCTGCAACTCGTTTGTCTAAACAAGTAATTTTCTAGCATTCACTAATTCGTCACCCAATCATCTCCTCATAAAGTGCGCACTGTGAAGCAGGTCTGACGGCTGCTTTATCCATTTCCGCTTCCGGCTGTTCTGAATAGTGTGGCACGTTTGTTTACGTGTTCGGCATACTGCCGCTGCACCCGGATGCGTTGTCAGCGCCGTGCTCACCTTGAGCCTGCTGCGTCATCGTCGGCAGTTGGTGCGACGTCTGTGCTTGCGTAGCCCTGAGGAAGGCCGCTGATGCGACGCGCTGTCCAGCACGTACTGACGCGCGGTTCGCGGAGACGGCGCAGATGATACTGTCCCATTAGTTGTTAGTCACATTATTCGTACGACAATTCCTAAGAGTTTCTAGCAAGTGCCGTATACACTGTTTTCTACCGAATTGGTATAAACAGTGTGGTTATCAAACGAAACTTCTTGGCAGATTAAAACTGTGTGCCGGACCGAGACTCGAACTCGGGACCTTTGCCTTTCGCGGGCAAGTGCTCTACCATCCGAGCCACCCAAGCACGACTCATGCCCCGTCCTCACAGCTTCACTTCTGCCAGTGCCTCGTCTCCTACCTTCCAAACTTTACAGAAGCTCTCCTGCGAACCTTGCAGAACTAGCACTCCTGAAAGAAAGGATATTGCGGAGTGTGTGGTTATCACTTTCGTTCAGATTTACAGACACAACGACCTGGGAGCCGTAGGCTCTTCAAAACTTCACACACATCGCAAAATTCTTTTCGTGAGAAACCAGTTCCAATTTCACTCTTCGCAGACACTAGAGTACTGAGTCACTGTCGCTGTTCCGCCTCACTTCATACAAATTCAGTTTTGTGGAGGAGACACGAAGGGGTTTAGCGGCGCGGTGCGGCTGCACAGTATCTGACCAAAAGTGTCTGGACACGACTATGGCCGGCCGAAGTGGCCGTGCGGTTAAAGGCGCTGCAGTCTGGAACCGCAAGACCGCTACGGTCGCAGGTTCGAATCCTGCCTCGGGCATGGATGTTTGTGATGTCCTTAGGTTAGTTAGGTTTAACTAGTTCTAAGTTCTAGGGGACTAATGACCTCAGCAGTTGAGTCTCATAGTGCTCAGAGCCATTTGAACCATTTTTTTTTGACACGACTATGTAATGTGGAATGGACGCGGTGGGTATTATGCTTTTGCTAGAGATGTGGTAACATCGTAACTGGTCGGCTTGGAGAGCTCAGTCACTTCGAACGTGTACTAGTCATTGGATGTCACCCGTGGCACAAAATCCATCAGGGGTACTTCAACGATTCTAAAGCTGCACAAGTTGACTATTGTTCATGTGATAGTGAAGCATAAAACGAAGGAACAAATACAGTGAATTACTGAAAAGCCGCTCAATTTGCATTTTTAGAACTTCATTAAGTTCACACGAACGGTTTCGGGCTTTGTATTAGACCACAATCAAGTGCATCAGAAACTGACACATGTTTATACATCTACTTGATTTTGTTTTATGTTGTTTACTTTCGGCGTTTTATCCGAAAGACATTGTAATTTTGAAAAACATCAGATAACTCTTTTAAGGCTAAACCACGTTAACAGCTTTTATGTATCGGATTGTACAGCTTTTATGATGACCACTTGCCCATTTTTCCTATTAAGTCACTGGCCGCGAAATTTTTTTGAATTAACTAGGTTTCTACTGTTTGCTTCTCTACAACCTATCGACACTTGTACATTATTCCTGCACTTGTCCTGTACATATATAAGTGTTGTCCCTCATTTCCCACTGTACAGAAACAAAAATATCTGTATGCCCATCATATTACGTATTAACATGTGGCACTTTCAGATGCACTTGACAACGGCCTGGTATAAAGGCTGACACAGGTCCTGTGAACTTAATAAACCTCTAAAAAAAAGACTGAAATACCTTTTCATTAACTAAACATCAGTTGTGGAAAGTACCATCCAGACACAGAGAAACTAAAAACAAAAGCTAAAACAAGACCATGTAAGGTGGCAGATTAAATGAAGGTCGATTTCGCACCTTACATGAGAGTCTTTATACATCGTACCGGGAAGGTGAATATGTCACCTGATGTACTTCGGCGAAAATGAGCAGATTTGCCTATTAAAATGTACAGTATGCAGTGCAAAGGAATGACACTCAATAGATGGTATCAACACACCCGACCTACACTACTGGGCGTTAAAATTGCTACACCAAGAAGAAATGCAGATGATAAACGGGTATTCATTGGACAAATATATTATACCAGAACTGACATGTGATTACATTTTCACGCAGTTTGGGTGCATAGATCCAGACAAATCAGTACCCATAACAACCACTTCTGGCCGTAATAACGGCCTTCATACGCCTGGGCATTGAGTCAAACAGAGCCTGGATGGCGTGTACAGCTACAGCTGCCCATGCAGCTTCAACACGATACCACAGTTCATCAAGAGTAGTGACCGGCGTATTGTGAGAGCCAGTTGCTCGGCCGCCATTGACCAGACGTTTTCAGTTGGTGAGAGATCTGGAGAATGTGCTGGCCAGGGCAGCAGTCGAACATTTTCTGTATCCAGAAAGGTCAGTACAGAACCTGCAACATGCGGTTGTGCATTATCCTGCTCAAATGTACGGTTTCGCGGGGATCGAATGAAGGGTAGAGCCGCAGGTCGTAACACATCTGAAATGTAACGTCCACTGTTCAAAGTGCCCTCAATGCGAAGAAGAGGTGACCGAGACGTGTGACCAATGGCACCCCGTACCATCAAGCTGGGTGATACGCCAGGAAGGCGATGACGAATACACACTTCCA
This sequence comes from Schistocerca piceifrons, assembly GCF_021461385.2. Taxonomy (NCBI): domain Eukaryota; kingdom Metazoa; phylum Arthropoda; class Insecta; order Orthoptera; family Acrididae; genus Schistocerca; species Schistocerca piceifrons. The sequence goes on from NC_060139.1 coordinate 22,115,583, forward strand.
AGGTGCATTCACTGTGATGTCGCCAAAGACGGAGGCGACCATCATGATGCTGTAAACAGAACCTGGATTCATTAAAAAAAAAAAAAAATTACATTTTGCGATTCGTGCACCCAGGTTCGTTGTTGTGTACACTATGGCAGGCACTCCTGTCTGTGATGCAGCATCAAGGGTAATCGCAGCCATGGTCTCCGAGCTGATAGTCCATGCTACTGCAAAACGTCGTCGAACTGTACGCGCAGATGTGTAACCTCCCCCCTCACTTATCGACCTTAATGACAGTGAAAAATTAAACCGCGTGTACCTAATGGAAATTTGGGAAAAGCAATCGTCACCGAAGTTAATCTATCGGTAAAGAGGGAGGAAAGGGTTACATCTAAATGAAAGGAAAAATGCAAATGAAACTGGTGGAAATTAATTTTGAAAAGGGGTAAAGTTAATAAAGAAAGTAAATGTGCGGCCGTTACGTTAACAATTAACTAGCGGTAATTAGATATTTGAGATTTGGGGGAAATCACGGTCGCCAGTCCTAAGGACAATTACTATAGTAACTGAAAAAGAAAGGTTATTACACATATAATTAACACTAGAAGCGTGGCAACTGAAGGTTGACACGTGTAGTGTGAAAACTGAAAGTTTGTCAGAAGTAATAAATTTCGCTACACTCTGACTTAATTTAGCAAAAGAATTAATAAAACCGGAAAATCGAAAGTTAATTTAGTGACTGAAGTTAATAGTGAGCTTTCTTTCTGAAGCACATCGAAATCCAGTAAAATACGGTTAGTCTTGGACTACCTCAACAATCATTTCAAAAGCAACTTGACTCTACGCAATTTAGAAACAAGAGATTTTACTTTGAACTTGAATTAAATGATTCTGAACTATTAACAATAGAAAAATTTAGTACGTACCAAGCTGAGCTGCAGTCACAGGTAAGCTAAAATATGCTAACAAAACTCGCACTCTAAATTTGTGCTCGTGTAACCTAAATATTGTAGCCAGCTACTGAACTTTGAAATTAAAGCAGTGAAATCTAATTATATTATTTTAATGCTGGCGTTTGAATTTCAACGACACTCGGGTTCATTTCGGAAAAGGAAGGGACCCTGCTTGGCAATGCAATTGGGACAATGAGCAACAAAGGTTCATGCTAAGTTGCTGTAATTTTGCGAGGCAAATGGAACAATTTGAAAAGCTGAGGTCTGCCATACAGTTCTGAAACTTTACGTGCTTTTAGTCTTCCTTGTTGGTTGATTGAAGGTTTGAAGCCGTCGATCGAGGAGGTGGCGACAGTCACTCAATGTCGGCCGTCGCTGTTGCAGAAGCTGGACGTTGGCACGCCTTCTTCTCGACACGGTCACCAGGCGAAACGGGCTCTTGAGGTGCGCCAGCTAATGCTTCCCGTCCGCGACACCATGTCAGAAACTATCATCGCGAGTCGAGCGCAATTACATGCTGCCAAACCCCGAAAGCGCGGCAACTCGCGGGAGCGTCACACGACACCTGCTCCACTCGCTACTCCCGCCAGACTCTCCCTGCTCTGCCCGCGCTCCACGCGGCAGAGTTAACACTACCAAAGATCCTACACACTTTGATTCTTCACACGACCTATCGATGTAATCGTTCGATAGCAGTTTTCCCTAGGCAAGACCCAGCGTAAAAATACAAATAATATTTACGAAACAAACCAATTATACATCGACATAAGTGCATAAATATAAATATATCCAAACAGTAAAGCAATTACAATATATAAAGAGACAGAAATGTCCTATCTTGAGGTAACAAAACAAGGAAAAAAATAATAGTACAATAGATGGAAATAGGAGGATATGCATTTCCGGCGTTACACGTGCCCCACATTGTCTGAGGATGTTCGTGTAACGTAAACAGACTCAGAAAATGTCCCAAAAAAAAAGAAACAGCGGAAATGCATATGCTCAAAACATCAACAAAATTTAGCATTCGTCTAATTAACCATAAACCAATTTGTAGACAATAATAATTGAGTGGAGACACTCCTAATCTTATTCCACTCTGTCATCTTGCACAAAATAAAACAGGTTGACAACATATCAAAATTCATAGAAAACATAGAAAATGGTTTAGCTATTCCAAAATCATTAAAATTCGTAACACTATAAGAAATGGAATACTATTTGCAAAATTAATCAGAGTACATGGTCATAAAAACAGGTAGATCAAAATACGCAAATTAATAATTAATTACATAGAATACACATTTTTACATAACCCTTTCATAATTAATATTCTCGTCATGGGAGTCCATTAAACGCTAAACAAGAAAATAACACACATCAGATCGAAAAAACCATAAATATTGACAGTAGAATTCTTTCAGCTGTCCAGGAAGAAAAACAATTCCGCCTTCCGTACTCGCAAGTACAAAGAATGCCGACAGCGGCACAAGAGCCAACAGCGGCACAAGAGCCGACAGCGGCTCGCCTCGCCAGTATTGTTGCGCCCGCGTGTGCGGCACGCTTGATCTCACTCGCCCTTGTGACGGCGTTTCCAGAACGTCTGTTTCACTGAATTCTTTAGGAAAAACTCACTCCCGAGTAATCTCAAGGAGTCCCTTAATACTATCACAGTGGATAACTCAACACTGTCCATCATCACAGGCATGTACTAGCCTGAAACTTAAAACAGCGTCTAAGTACATCGGCAATGACTAGTAAAACACATATTCATGAAATCTTACAGCTAGTTACAAAATCATATTTACGTTGCTTAATGTACTGTGACTCAGCTGAAAACTTAAATTAGCAGCTTGGATTTTTCAATTGATAAATAATCACTCTCTCTTAAATCATTTAGTCAAAATTAATTACTTGTTAATTACAAGTTCTTTAATGATCTCTAGGTCAGGCAAAAGCATCGCAACATGGCACATCCTTAAATCTTCTAACTCGCTCGATTTCTCATGAGCTTTTACAAGTACTAAGTCTCCGATTGCAAACTTAGCAAAACGCGCTTTAGCGTCATGACGACGTATGCGAGCATCAGCTTTTAGCTTCATTACTTCTCGCAAACGATCTTTTTTCACACCAATACTAATGTCAATCCGTGGAGGGAATTTGATTATTTCTTCCACTAAACTTTTACTTCTGTCATCCAACAGGATTTCCTCTGGAGAAAATCCCGTCGATTCATGTCTCAAGGTGTTCATAATTCTCTCAAATACTGCTACATATTTGCCCCATGCCCTATGGTTGTGATGGCAGTAGGTACGGGAAAGTCGGCCTCGTCTTTGTTCGTGTGTTACGTTTGACACACCTTCTACAATACTTTCCAATTCACTTTCTACATTATTGTCAATGCCGAGATTCCTCACATTACAGTAGTTCAAACTCATTCCTACGTCAATGTCATCCGGCCAGTTAACAATGTGTATAGGCTGGTATTGCCTATGCACACCGTCTCCTGCCTCGTCAAAACTAACTACTATTGTTTTATCTTGTGACGTACATGTCAAAGTTTTGCTTTCGCAATTAATCACTGCACGGTACTTTAACAGCCAATCTAACCCGACAATTACTTCCGTAGTTAAGTCTGGCACGACGACAAACTCTTGTTCAAATCGTGCCCCACATATCTCGAAGTTGACAAAAATCTGTTTTGTGACCGGTTTACTGGCCTTCCCAGTAGCACCGATAATTTTCACTCCTGTTACTGGCATAACTACGATGCCAGGTCTGTCTTTCAGTAACTCAAATATTTTCCCAGATACAGCACTCAATTCTGCACCGGTGTCAATCAACACGTTTAGTTGTAGGTCGTGCATATTAACAGACACTACTATCTGTCTACACTTGTCCTCGACTGTTTCTTTATTTTCCCACAGTAAATCCTCGTCTATATCCAAGTCATTCCAGAAAAAACCATCCGGCTTTGATCCCAAATCCGGTTTATCTGGCGGCTTTTTCAGCCTCTGTTCACATACAGTTTTAATTTCAACACGTCTGTCCTGAGGCTTAGTCTGTAGCTTCGCCTCCAATACCGAAACCTTTTCCTGTAACTCGTCAACTAGTGAGTGCTGCTTTGCTATCACTTCACTAATTGTCACCTTCGTTGATTCCACTTTGGTCAGATTGATCTCATCTGCCAATCTACCTGGAGGAATGTGCCCAGTCGCATCTGAAATTACTTCCTCTGGATCTGCGCAACCCACACTGCTACCGTCTGACCGCATAACGTCAGCTCTAACCTCATACACGCTGAAATCTATGTGCTTTTCTACCAATTGTGTCCGGCTATCACTAAAATTTTCGTAATCTTTCCCCTTAATACTCTCGCAATGTTTAAACTGGAGGTTTGCGTCGGATGGGTCGGCTACTTCTACCACTATAACTTTCGGTAAAGTCTGCCGGTTAGGGCCAGAACTTTCCGTTACTCCTTCAACATCTAACTGCTGCGGGACGAAACACGACGAATCTTGCTCGTGCTGCCCATTAACATCAACTATTTCTGGTAAAGTCTGCCGGTTAGGGCCAGAACTTTCAATCACTTCACAAATACTATCTTCCTGTGGGACGAGACGCGGCAAATACTGCACGCGCTCCCCATAAACACTTCTCCCATTCAGACCCCTATAATCTCTTAGTTCGTCGTATAAGCGACCGAACTGCCTTAACCAGACCTCATCCCTCTCTGCATCCCCTCGCTCAATGACGGACGTTTTATCCGACATCTGATCTTCTCTCAACAAATGCGAATCATTCTTAAACTCAATCTCCAGTTCCGCTGTGGGTATTACAGCTGCCACTTTATAATCGATTTCCGGAACACTACTTAATTTGTTCTCACTGACAGTGAATGTATTTTCTGCTGCCATGTATACAGCTGATTTACTACTTGTGGGCGCACTCCTTTCTCCTAACACTGGCACACTCTCCCGCCGTTGATTATTCCACACGGAATTTTCATAATGACGATACCTGGGTTTTCTCCTGTTATTGGGCCGCCAAAATTTCTCCACGCCCGGTCGGCCCCTCACCGGCGCGGCTAATGGTTTCCCTGTCTCGTCCCAGCAGATACGCTCCTCGGATACTGCTGAGGCGGCTGGTCACACCCTCTGGCGTTATTACTATTCTGCGCAGCCCGTATCATGCTAGTATGATACTGGTTTCCGTCATTCCGGTTATTATTTGCATTGTACCGATTGTCATTACGGCCCGAACCATTATTGTTATTGCTGCCAAGATTGCGGTATGCGTTATTCCCATAGTTATCGTTGTTGTGGTTCCTGTTGTTGTTACCACGGCCTCCACCACTGTCGCGATTATTGCGCCAATTGTCCTCATCCTCCACTCTTTCCAGGAAATCATTTATTGTTCTGTAATTGCTTCCTACGTAGCGTTTTGTATCATCTGGAAGCTTTTTGTAGAGTTCCCAGACTATTTCGGATTCCGTGCGGCGATCACGCAAATATTCCAACTTGCGGATCCAGCCCTCACAAAACTCCTTCATCGAGCCGCGCGAATTCGCATCGAAAGGCCTCGATACGACAAATTCGCGCCAGACACTTTGCTGTTTTTGCTCTGACCAGTATTCAGCCAGAAACAAATTTTTAAATTCGTCAAAAGTCAGGTCCGTAATGTTGAGGTTTAAGCCCCAACGCTTGGCATCACCAGCCAACACATCAATAATCGCATTAATTTTTCTCTCATCAGTCCATGATCTGGGTAAAACTCTTTCACAATTTTTAATGAAATCCGTCGGGTGTATACCGCCTTTTTTCAAGGGGTCGAACCGCTCCTCTTTCGTCAACAACTCCGAACTATGTGCACAGATTGGCACATAGCTCTGTTTTTCGTCAAGTTTCTTTTCTAATTCCGACACCCTCGTAATCACTTGGCAAGTGGTTGTCGCAAGCGTTTCCACTTCCCTCTTTTTCTCTTCGCAGGTGTTAGCCTGCTTCGTCACTTTGGTATCTACTTCGGATACTAAAGCCTTTAAAGTTTCCACCTTCTGTTGATCCTCTTTTCTCACTAATTGAATTTGTTCCGTCACCTTATTCTCGATGATCGGAGCAACTGTGTCTCCTACACTTTTCTCGATTCTGCTAATTTCGGAATCAAAACGAGTATTTATGCTCGCAATTTCCGCCTGAACGCCTATCATTTCCTGTTTAAGGTTACCGATTTCGGTATTAATCACGACAATATCGTCTTTGATTTTATCAACTTTTGTGTTAACAACTTCAACATTGTTGTTAACAACATTAATAGCTTTGTTCTGATTGTCTAGCATTCGTTCAATTTTTTCAGACTGAGCTACTTGCTTGGCAGCCTGAGCTGCTTGCTCGGCAGCCTGAGCTTCTTGCTTGGCAGCCTGATCTTTAATTTCTGCCGATTGACTCTTGATTTCGTTAATCAAAACATTCAATAAATCAGTTAAATTCCCGGAAACCACCGGTTTTACTTCCGTAGCGGCTTCCTCTTTCATTGTCCCCCCGTATTCGTCATCAAGGGATTCAGATTTGATTTTCACTTCCGATTCCGAAACATTTTCTAAAGTCTGGAATTCCATTTCTGCTCTTTGTTGCGTTTCGGCGGTCGCACTTTCATGCTAGCCGCCTGCCCCGGAACAATGGGTACCGCTGTGCGCGTTTCCCACTGTTCGACCGATTGTTCCGTATCTAAGTCTACCAAATTTTGGTAATTGTTGCCTTCACTCATTTTAATAATTTTCAATATAAATGCAAAATCTCAACTCTAATTAGGATTCCTCACACGAATATTCTCGCTGACGTATCGACCATTTCGTAACCAGTACTTTGTTACGAGATTTGCACAATGCAAAATTCGTGTCCAGAACAACCTCAAATTTGAAGATTGTCCTGTCACCAGGTCGCCACGTGTAACCTCCCCCCTCACTTATCGACCTTAATGACAGTGAAAAATTAAACCGCGTGTACCTAATGGAAATTTGGGAAAAGCAATCGTCACCGAAGTTAATCTATCGGTAAAGAGGGAGGAAAGGGTTACATCTAAATGAAAGGAAAAATGCAAATGAAACTGGTGGAAATTAATTTTGAAAAGGGGTAAAGTTAATAAAGAAAGTAAATGTGCGGCCGTTACGTTAACAATTAACTAGCGGTAATTAGATATTTGAGATTTGGGGGAAATCACGGTCGCCAGTCCTAAGGACAATTACTATAGTAACTGAAAAAGAAAGGTTATTACACATATAATTAACACTAGAAGCGTGGCAACTGAAGGTTGACACGTGTAGTGTGAAAACTGAAAGTTTGTCAGAAGTAATAAATTTCGCTACACTCTGACTTAATTTAGCAAAAGAATTAATAAAACCGGAAAATCGAAAGTTAATTTAGTGACTGAAGTTAATAGTGAGCTTTCTTTCTGAAGCACATCGAAATCCAGTAAAATACGGTTAGTCTTGGACTACCTCAACAATCATTTCAAAAGCAACTTGACTCTACGCAATTTAGAAACAAGAGATTTTACTTTGAACTTGAATTAAATGATTCTGAACTATTAACAATAGAAAAATTTAGTACGTACCAAGCTGAGCTGCAGTCACAGGTAAGCTAAAATATGCTAACAAAACTCGCACTCTAAATTTGTGCTCGTGTAACCTAAATATTGTAGCCAGCTACTGAACTTTGAAATTAAAGCAGTGAAATCTAATTATATTATTTTAATGCTGGCGTTTGAATTTCAACGACACTCGGGTTCATTTCGGAAAAGGAAGGGACCCTGCTTGGCAATGCAATTGGGACAATGAGCAACAAAGGTTCATGCTAAGTTGCTGTAATTTTGCGAGGCAAATGGAACAATTTGAAAAGCTGAGGTCTGCCATACAGTTCTGAAACTTTACGTGCTTTTAGTCTTCCTTGTTGGTTGATTGAAGGTTTGAAGCCGTCGATCGAGGAGGTGGCGACAGTCACTCAATGTCGGCCGTCGCTGTTGCAGAAGCTGGACGTTGGCACGCCTTCTTCTCGACACGGTCACCAGGCGAAACGGGCTCTTGAGGTGCGCCAGCTAATGCTTCCCGTCCGCGACACCATGTCAGAAACTATCATCGCGAGTCGAGCGCAATTACATGCTGCCAAACCCCGAAAGCGCGGCAACTCGCGGGAGCGTCACACGACACCTGCTCCACTCGCTACTCCCGCCAGACTCTCCCTGCTCTGCCCGCGCTCCACGCGGCAGAGTTAACACTACCAAAGATCCTACACACTTTGATTCTTCACACGACCTATCGATGTAATCGTTCGATAGCAGTTTTCCCTAGGCAAGACCCAGCGTAAAAATACAAATAATATTTACGAAACAAACCAATTATACATCGACATAAGTGCATAAATATAAATATATCCAAACAGTAAAGCAATTACAATATATAAAGAGACAGAAATGTCCTATCTTGAGGTAACAAAACAAGGAAAAAAATAATAGTACAATAGATGGAAATAGGAGGATATGCATTTCCGGCGTTACAGATGGTTGTTGTCTCAGGGATTGAGACGGTTGCACGATCCATTACAGCCATGCGGATAAGATGCCTGCTAGTGATACGAGGCCGTTGGGATCCAGCACGGCGTTCCGTATTACCTTCCTGAACCCACCGATGCCATATTCTGCTAACAGATTAGATTAGATTAATACTAGTTCCATGGATCATGAATACGATATTTCGTAATGATGTGGAACGAGTCAAATTTTCCAATACATGACATAATTAGGTTAATTTAACAACATACTTAAGTTAATATAACAACTTTATTTTTTTTAATTTTTTATTTTTTTAAATATTTTTTTCTTTCTTTTTCCTTAATTTATATCTAAAAATTCCTCTATGGAGTAGAAGGAGTTGTCATTCAGAAATTCTTTTAATTTCTTCTTAAATACTTGTTGGTTATCTGTCAGACTTTTGATACTATTTGGTAAGTGACCAAAGACTTTAGTGCCAGTATAATTCACCCCTTTCTGTGCCAAAGTTAGATTTAATCTTGAATAGTGAAGATCATCCTTTCTCCTAGTATTGTAGTTATGCACACTGCTATTACTTTTGAATTGGGTTTGGTTGTTAATAACAAATTTCATAAGAGAATATATATACTGAGAAGCTACTGTGAATATCCCTAGATCCTTAAATAAATGTCTGCAGGATGATCTTGGGTGGACTCCAGCTATTATTCTGATTACACGCTTTTGTGCAATAAATACTTTATTCCTCAGTGATGAATTACCCCAAAATATGATGCCATATGAAAGCAATGAGTGAAAATAGGCGTAGTAAGCTAATTTACTAAGATGTTTATCACCAAAATTTGCAATGACCCTTATTGCATAAGTAGCTGAACTCAAACGTTTCAGCAGATCATCAATGTGTTTCTTCCAATTTAATCTCTCATCAATGGAAACACCTAAAAATTTGGAATATTCTACCTTAGCTATATGCTTCTGATTAAGGTCTATATTTATTAAGGGCGTCATACCATTCACTGTACGGAACTGTATGTACTGTGTCTTATCAAAATTCAGTGAGAGTCCGTTTACAAGGAACCACTTAGTAATTTTCTGAAAGACAGTATTGACAATTTTATCAGTTAATTCTTGTTTGTCAGGCGTGATTACTATACTTGTATCATCAGCAAAGAGAACTAACTTTGCCTCTTCATGAATATAGAATGGCATGTCATTAATATATAATAAGAACAACAAAGGACCCAAGACTGACCCTTGTGGAACCCCATTCTTGATAGTTCCTCAGTTTGAGGAATGTGCTGATCTTTGCATGTTACGAGAACTACTTATTTCAACTTTCTGAACTCTTCCAGTTAGGTACGAATTAAACCATTTGTGCACTGTCCCACTCATGCCACAATACTTGAGCTTGTCTAGCAGAATTTCATGATTTACACAATCAAAAGCCTTTGAGAGATCACAAAAAATCCCAATGGGTGGTGTTCGGTTATTCAGATCATTCAAAATTTGACTGGTGAAAGCATATATGGCATTTTCTGTTGAAAAACCTTTCTGGAAACCAAACTGACTTTTTGTTAGTACTTCATTTTTACAGATATGTGAAGCTATTCTTGAATACATTACTTTCTCAAAAATTTTGGATAAAGCTGTTAGAAGTGAGATTGGACGGTAATTGTTGACATCAGATCTATCCCCCTTTTTTATGCAAAGGTATAACAATAGCATATTTCAGTCTATCACGGAAAATGCCCTGTTCCAGAGAGCTATTACACAGGTGGCTGAGAATCTTACTTATCTGTTGAGAACAAGCTTTTAGTATTTTGCTGGAAATGCCATCAATTCCATGTGAGTTTTTGCTTTTAAGCAAGTTTATTATTTTCCTAATTTCAGAGGGAGAAGTGGGTGAGATTTCAATTGTATCAAATTGCATAGGTATGGCCTCTTCCATTAACAGCCTAGCATCTTCTAATGAACACCTGGATCCTACTATATCCACAACATTTAGAAAATGATTATTAAAAATATTTTCAACTTCTGACTTTTTGTTCGTAAAGTTTTCATTCAATTTGATGGTAATACTGTCTTCCTCTGCTCTTGGTTGACCAGTTTCTCTTTTAATAATATTCCAAATTGTTTTAATTTTATTATCAGAGTTGCTGATTTCAGACATGATACACATACTCCTGGATTTTTTAATAACTTTTCTTAATATAACACAGTAGTTTTTATAATTTTTGATAGTTTCCGGGTCACTACTCTTTCTTGCTGTCAGATACATTTCCCTTTTCCGGTTACAAGATATTTTTATACCCTTAGTAAGCCATGGTTTGTTACAAGGTTTCTTACGAGTATATTTAACTATTTTCTTGGGGAAGCAGTTTTCAAATGCATTTACAAAAATGTCATGAAATAAATTATATTTTAAATTGGCATCAGGTTCACAGGTTCACAGTCATTGGATATCGACCAACGCGAGCAGCATTGTCGCGATACGATAAACCGCAATCGCGATAGGCTACAATCCGACCTTTATCAATGTCAGAAACATGATTTCTCCTCCTTACACAAGGCATCACAACAACGTTTCACTAGGCAACGCCGGTCAACTGCTGTTTGTGTATGAGAAATCGGTTGGAAACGTTCCTCATGTCAGCACGTTGTAGGTGTCGCCACTGGCGCCAACCTTGTGTGAATGCTCTGAAAAGTTAATCATTTGCATATCACAGCATCCTGTACCTGTCGGTTAAATTCTGCGTCTGTTGCACATCATCTTCGTGGTGTAGCAATTTTAATGGCCAGTAGTGTACATCCTGCATGTCAATGAGCAAGAGGTGAAACAAGCTGCTGGAGGAAATGTTTCATTTGGAAACAGATGCGATTTGCGGTGTCCCAGGCGGAGTACACTCCACTCCTTATCCCAGTCATTTATTCTATATACGCTTATGCTCTCACAGGCGTTTCTGCAGATGTCTGACGAAAGAGAAAAGGAGTGGAGCGTCAGATAATGGCGACCTTGCCAGGATGGCAATTGGTCTGCCAGCATGGAAATTAGTCAAATTAGAAAGAGAAATTAAAGTTTAGTATTGAAAAGAAGGAGAAACAAAATTTTTGTTTTTGTGACAAGGTTACTCAAAGTATGTGTCGACATAGTGGTCAGAATACTGTAAACGTCTGACCCACAGGTGACAGGTGACGATGGCGATGAATCTGATAGTGTGTTCGCAATATTGAAACAACTCACTATAGTCGTAACGCAATCAAATGCAGGGTTAGCAGACTTCAAAACTGAAACGACGAATTTAAAAACTGAAACGGTGAATAATTTAAAAACCGAAATGGCGAATTTAAAAACAGCAACAAATGCAGGATTAGGAGACTTAAAAATCGAAACAAATGCAGGGTTAGCGGACTTAAAAACGGAAACAAATGCAGAGTTATCGGCCACAAATGCTGCCTTAAATGTTCTCAACTTTGAATCAGATGCTGGCTTCGAAACAGTCCGCAAAGATCAGTAAAAGTTGCGAACGGAAGTGTATGAACAGTATACTGAAATCCGGAAAGAGGCGAGAGAGTCGCGCGAAATAATTCAATCGGTTATGGCTGACCATAAATAGATGCGTTCTGACATTGACCAGGTGCAGGATGCAGTGTCTAATGTTAACCAAAGAGTCGATAAGTTAGCACGTAAGATGTCTGGTAAGGCGCAACAGATCGTGGAAGAACTCAATGTCAGAAAACTATTCGCGCGACGCATTAAAAGACTCGATACACGCATTGAAAACATCGTTTCGAAAAACCAGCAACAGTATGAACAGATTCGTACAGAGCTGAAGCAGTGTATCGTGAACCGTACAGAAATCAGTAGCGGAGCAACGGAATCGGTAGTATCATCCAACATAATGGTCGAGAAAAATCCAGAGGTAACCAAGTCAGTTATGCGATCATCCGTGGAAGTGGCGGAAGCACAAAAAAGTAATGAGATTCTACTTGTATGTCCACGAGAGGTTGCTTCGGTATTTTCCGAACCGAAACAGAAGCAGGTGGGAGGAGAACAGTTGAGACAGGTGACCGAAGCAGGTAATGTGCGTTCACAGCAGACAATGCTGCGAGAAGCGGTAACTGCGCGCATTCCAACAGAGCGGCAGCCGACCCTCCGAACGTAAGCGAATGATGCGATAACAGAGCAATTTATGGCGGTTTACCAAATTCTCAGTTTCCGAGTTATAGTACAACAGGTTATATACCGCAGGTCAATATGAACCAAATACAAAGACAAAACACTGGTCCAGTAACGGGAAATGTAAACCTATGTTTCAGTCCGATACGCGAGGAACGGTACGGCTTAGAAAATTGCACACCACTGCGTACATGCGATGATAGATCGGACTCAAATATGTCATCTCAGGATCCAAGTGTGGTAGGACGAACAAAAGAAAACATGACGCAGTTGAATGGAACTGAAAAAGTTGCGAAAACACAAACGCCGTACGGTGCAATAGAAACATTTGACAATGATCACTTTTTGACAGTCAGAAAATTCCAGCATTACAAAGAAAGCGGGAATGGCTTACACCCCGCACGTTTATTCATCAATACCAGATCGGTTTACCAGAGCATTGGCCACTTAGACATAAACCTGACTTCATTTGTGGTCACATGGAAGGCGCAATAGCGGAAACCACACAAAGAGTCGATGCAAACTGTCAGTCGTATGAACAATTTAAATCTGCATTCTTGGAGCGATACTGGTCCACGGAAACCCAAAATAGGATAAAATATGAATTGTTACAAAAAGAGTCATTCGAAAATTCGGGAGAAAAGAAGCCAGTTAGATTTTTTAAAGACATGAAAAAAAAAAAGAATAAGTGTCTAGGTAATCCATACAGTGACGGGGAACTGATACGTATGTGCACAATAAAGTTACCGTTGCGTTATCAGCTGTCGTTGGTTTGCAGAGCAGGAGATAATATACAGGCATTTAAAGGGACGTTAAGGGAACTTGAATTCATCCTCGGTGAAGATGACGCGAAGAAACAACGTACATTGCGAGAAAACAATGGCAGAGGGGACAATAGCAACTGATAAGGCTTTAATAATGCTTACAATGGAAATAATAACGTAAAATATCTATGGTTTTGGTCACTCACAGAGGTCAAATAATAACTACGGTTTTGGTGATCCGCGGAGTTACAATAATGGCTTTGGTCCCACAAACTGTGGTAGTAATTATAATCCACGATACGATCACCACGCAAACGAAGCAGGAAGGTTTAGGAGTTTTCCACCACAAAACCCAAGTTATTCAGGTGGAACTGGGATGCCTAGAAAGCAGAAATGTTGGGAAAATCAGACTTAAGCAGGACAAAACACGCGAAATGAACCGGTACAGGAAGTCGAGTTGAGGCCACCAAACCCTGGTAAGAAACAGAATTGACGAGATGAACGGTACGAAGACCAGTCATAAGTTATTCAATCGCCTAATGAAATTGATTTTATAATTAAACATGTAAGTAGACTTAGCTTTGATCAGCAATATTCGGAGGTAGGTTTAGGGGGTGATCAATTACAAACACCAGCATGCTGGAAAACAATTGACTGGAAATCGACCGATGATGAGGAACAAGAGTTGTTAACAGTTAATATAAACAGCGATACAAAAACTGATGATGAACAAATTATGAAGGACATATTTCACTTATCCGAAACTGAGAGGCAAACGGTATGCCAAGAGGATAATGCACCTTCGACAACATCAGTATTGATACCCAAGTCAGAATTAAATTCACACTAATAAACAGCGTACAACATCAACATCTAGTAAAATATTCACTGAGCAATCTGAAGACTGCGGCGTTAAATAGAAAGAGTCGAGAAGACAAAACGGAAAACTCACGAGTATTTTCACTAGGACAAAAGGGACTTGTAAAAACCCACTATCTCTCTAGCAGGCAAAAACATCAAAGCCACAAGTTCTTTTTAATATAAAAAGGCCCTATGGAAATAAGTGTATTAGTCCATGATAATGCAGTCGAATTTATTAATCCAAAACAGGAAAATCATTGGGTTTGCACCAAGTGAGCAGTTTGAAATTGTATAAAGGCTAATAAAAGATATTAACTCCACAAAAAAGTTTAGTTGTTTTAAATATCCAAAAGTCAAAGAGTAGGAATGTATTCTGGGGAAAGAGCAGAAAGCAAGGAGGAAGATAGAGATCAGCATGTGGATAGTTTGACGAAATAGTAGTAGATTCTGTCTTAAAAAGATAGTGTAAGGTGAAACTAGAAATTGATTTTTTGTGGACGAAAGGGAGGCAAGAAGTAGGAAGGCAGTAAAGAATTAGGTAAGAAGGAGATAGTCATTTCTAATTTGTTCCATCAAGGAGAGTGAACATATAGTTGAGGAGATATTTTGGAGGGAAATGAGAAGCATATATGAATTGTGGAAGGTACCACAAGTTGATATTAAAATAGAGATATGAGGGAAATAAATATGAAAGGTCATTAGGCGGTAGTAATTTAGAGAGAGAATTGAATTATTAAGCTAAGCGAGAAACATGTTATTCCATGGAAGGAGGTAGACAGAGGGATGTAAGATTAACCCAGAGACGATTTCAATAAGAAAGAGTATGTTGGGGGAAGAATGGAATACAAAAGTTAACTGTTTAGGAAAAATGGAAAGGGATAAGTACACCTAAGAAAAATAATAAGTACAGCTTAGAAAAATAAGCTCTAGAGCAAGGCAGTAGAATGATAGAAAAAGTTTTTGAAAAAAAAAGAGGGAGAGATTAATTGTATTTTGAAGTTCTGTTACATCTAATGCTGAAAAGAAGACATGGCAGAGAAAGAAAAGCTGGAGGCAGAGTCAAGGTGCGAAGTTTTCATGATGATATGCTGTACCTGCAGTCAGAAAGAAGGGGGAAGGAACTTACTAACACACTAACCTTCGTCACTTTCAATTTTACTCTTACTATCCATCGTGATGAAGATGAGGAAACCATGTTAATGCCATGTAGAATGAAGATAAGAGATGTAAACTAATAAAAACAGTAATAAGAAAAAATGTAAAGTTTAAATAAAGGCTTTTGTAAAGTTTATTGAGAATTTAATGTATTTTAACGTATTTCAAGGGAGTGAAATATTATGGTACGATAGGTAATAATATGTAAATTAGAGAATGTGTGATGATATAAGAAAAGTAAGACAGACAGAAGTTGGACGATATTGTATGATACACAATGTCGCCAAGCATGACGCAGCTTTATTGTGGCCAGATCGACAACAGAACTGAGGAGAGCGGTCTGGCATGAGAAGAAAGGACACTGAGTGTGAGTGCCTCATACATCAGCCTACTAGATGACAAAAGAAGAGGCCTTGTTGAAAGCAACAGTCCAAGAGGATAACACCTCTGTGGAAAAGTTTGGAGATCTAGAACACATCCTGGATACGATCAACATGTACCATAACTCATGCTATATTCATGTCAAAACCACATGCAATCGTTATAACAATGGTTTAGGGAAAGTGTTAGGTACTTATCACTTTTATTTCAAACTGTTTAGAGCAGCAGGATTATGCTCGTAAAGTTATGAGACTAATACAGTTAAGTTTAACATAAATCAAGAAATTACTGAAAGAAATGAAACTTTCTTAAATTATAATTAACATGAAGGGTTGAGAATAGACAATACGTATTGAAAAAGGGGAGGATAATGTTAAATGAAGGTTTCCTCAACTTCAATACATCTCCACCATCATATAACATAAGTCTTAAAGTCAAAATTAAATCACTCTCAAATTTAAAAATTTAGGAATGGAACAAATTTATAGAGAAGCTCAGGTTTGTTTGAATTTAAATTAAAATTAAAATGCAGACAACCCTGTAGAAAGAAAAGACTTTAGATTAGTTAAATAATTGTATTAAATCAGAAAATTAGAAATCGGGCAGGTAGGTTAGAAAATTTAAAAAGGGAAATGGATAGGATAAAGTTAGATATAGTGGGAATTAGTGAAGTTCAGTGGCAGTAGGAACAAGACTTCTGGTCAGGTGACTACAGGATTATAAACACAAAGTCAAATAGGGGTAATGCAGGAGTAGGTTTAATAATGAATAGGAAAATAGGAATGCGGGTAAGCTACTACAAACAGCATACTGAACGCATTATTGTGGCCAAGATAGATACGAAGCCCACACCTACAACAGTAGTACAAGTTAATATGCCAACTAGCTCTGCAGATGACATAGAAATTGAAGAAATGTATGATGAAATAAAAGAAATTATTCTGATAGTGAAGGGAGACGAAAATTTAATAGTCATGGGTGACTGGAATTCGAGTGTAGGAAAAGGGAGAGAAGGAAACGTAGTAGGTGAATATGGATCGGGGCTAAGAAATGTAAAAGGAAGCCGCCTGGTAGAATTTTGCACAGGACACAACTTAATCATAGCTAACACTTGGTTTAAGAACCATGAAAGAAGGTTGTATACATGGAAGAATCCTGGAGATACTAAAAGGTATCAGATAGATTATATAATGGTAAGACAGAGATTTAGGAACCAGGTTTTAAATTGTAAGACATTTCCAGGGGCAGATGTGGACTCTGACCACAATCTATTGGTTATGAACTGTAGATTAAAACTGAAGAAAGTACAAAAAGGTGGGAATTTAAGGAGATGGGACCTGGATAAACTGAAAGAACCAGAGGTTGTCCAGAGTTTCAGGGAGAGCATAAGGGAACAATTGACAGGAATGGGGGAAAGAAATACAGTAGAAGAAGAATGGGTAGCTTTGAGGGATGAAGTAGTGAAGGCAGCAAAGGATCAAGTAGGGAAAAAGACGAGGGCTAGTAGAAATCCTTGGGTAACAGAAGAAATATTGAATTTAATTGATGAAAGGAGAAAATATAAAAATGCAGTAAATGAAGCAGGCAAAAAGGAATACAAACGTCTCAAAAATGAGATCGACAGGAAGTGAAAAATGGCTAAGCAGGGATCGCTAGAGGACAAATGTAAGGATGTAGAGGCTTATCTTAAGAGGGGTAAGATAGATACTGCCTACAGGAAAATAAAAGAGACCTTTGGAGATAAGAGAACCACTTGTATGAACATCAAGAGCTCAGATGGAAACACAGTTCTAAGCGAAGAAAGGAAAGCAGAAAGGTGGAAGGAGTATATAGAGGGTCTATACAAGGGCGATGTACTTGAGGACAATATTATGGAAATGGAAGAGGATGTAGATGAAGATGAAATGGGAGATACGATACCGCGTGAAGAGTGTGACAGAGCACTGAAAGACCTAAGTCGAAAAAAGGCGCCGAGAGTAGACAACATTCCATTAGAACTACTGACGGCCTTGGGACAGCCAGTCCTGATAAAACTCTACCATCTGGTGAGCAAGACTTCAAGAAGAATATAATAATTTCAATCCCAAAGAAAGCAGGTGTTGACAGATGTGAAAATTACCGAACAATCAGTTTAATAAGCCACAGCTGCAAAATACTAACACGAATTCTTTACAGACGAATGGAAAAACTGGTAGAAGCCGACCTCGGGGAAGATCAGTTTGGATTCCGTAGAAATATGGAACAGGTGAGGCAATACTGAACTTACGACTTATATTAGAAGAAAAATTAAGGAAAGGCAAACCTACATTTCTAGCATTTGTAGACTTAGAGAAAACTTTTGACAATGTTGACTGGAATACTCTCTTTCAAATTCTAAAGGTGGCAGGGGTAAAATACAGGGAGCGAAAGGCTATTTACAATTTGTACAGAAACCAGATGGCAGTTATAAGAGTCGATGGACATGAAAGGGAAGCACTGGTTGGGAAGGGAGTAAGACAGGGTTGTAGCCTCTCCCCGATGTTGTTCAATCTGTATATTGAGCAAGCAGTAAAGGAAACAAAAGAAAAATTCGGAGTAGGTATTAAAATCCATGGAGAAGAAATAAAAACTTTGAGGTTCGCCGATGACATTGTAATTCTGTCAGATACAGCAAAGGACCTGGAAGAGCAGTTGAATGGAATGGACAGTGTCTTGAAAGGAGGATATAAGATGAACATCAACAAAAGCAAAATGTAGTAGAATTAAGTCGGGTGATGCTGAGTGGATTAGATAAGGAAATGAGACACTTAAAGTAGTAAAGGAGTTTTGCTATTTGGGGAGCAAAATAACTGATGATGGTCGAAGTAGAGAGGATATAAAATGTAGACTGGCAACGGCAAGGAAAGCGTTTCTGAAGAAGAGAAATTTGTTAACATCGAGTATAGATTTAAGTATCAGGAAGTCATTTCTGAAAGTATTTGTATGGAGTGTAGCCATGTATGGAAGTGAAACATGGACGATAAATAGTTTGGACAAAAAGAGAATAGAAGCTTTCGAAATGTGGTGCCACAGAAGAATGCTGAAGATTAGATGGGTAGATCACATAACTAATGAGGAAGTATTGAATAGGATTGGGGAGAAGAGAAGTTTGTGGCACAACTCGACCAGAAGAAGGGATCGGTTGGTAGGACATGTTCTGAGGCACCAAGGGATCACCAATTTAGTATTGGAGGGCAGCGTGGAGGGTAAAAATCGCAGAGGGAGACCAAGAGCTGAATACACTAAGCAAATTCAGAAGGATGTAGGTTGCAGTAGGTACTGGGAGATGAAGAAGCTTGCACAGTATAGAGTAGCATGGAGAGCTGCATCAAACCAGTCTCAGGACTGAAGACCACAACAACAACAACATCAAATCAAATGCACTCTAAAATAATGATAAGGAGGCTAGTAGGAACCACTGTTTAATTATGCCATATATTAAAATTGGAAGTTGGTCAATAAATATGTTAATTGCTACAGTTGGAAACAATTTTGCACTGACTTCAATCAATTTCTCGAGCACTCATTGACCCAGCACAAAATTGAACATGGAAGGGGGAGGATATGTAAGGTGTCAGATTAGATGAAGCTCAATTTCACACTTTACATAAGAGTTTTCATACATTATAATGGGAAGGTGAATACGTCACCTGATTTACTTCAGCGAAAACAAGCAGATTAGCATACTAAAGTGTACAGTATGCAATGCAAAGGGGAGGCACTCAATCGATGGTATTAACACACAGAACCTATATCCTGCATGTCAATGAGCAAGAGGCGAAACAAGCTGCTGGAGGAAACGTTTCGTTTGGAAGCAGACGAGAGTGGTGGCGTACAATGGAAAGCTTTTAAAAGCGACCCACGGCGAGAGACAACGAAATGGCCAGGTGACTCATCTATGAGGGCAAGTAGCAGGCCACTGGACTTGTATGGAAAGAATCTTTAGGAAACTACATAGGGGAATTTCCAGATGGATACTAGCAAGCCAATGATGCAGTCGATCACGTGAACTGCGCATGGTATGCTCGTGATGTACGCATGTAACTTTTTGCATCTGGAGCGGGTTCAAAATGTCTGATTGGCTGACACGAACTAGGAAGGAGTTAAGTGCCAAAATTTCATTGCAGTTTAATGGTAGGACCTTTGCATTGGCAGAGAGAGTTTCCACAAAATAAGAGGAATGCTCCTATTGGTCAGAAAAAGCCATGAAATGGAGCAAGAAAGGACCCAGGTGGGGGACAGTTTTGCTACGAGAGAGACAAGACCGAAAATTTCGACAACTCTCCTCTGTACGAACCAGCTACATAGTTAATTGGTCTTGTGAGAACTGAGAGGGCGTTTTAATATGCACGTTGCTCTACCCATGTGCGTGCATATTGCCATATTTTTAGACTAGGGATGAGTGCATGTTTTCTCGCCTAATGAGAAACACAGGAAAGTTTCTGCCAATAAAATCAGCAAAGGTTTTGATTAGCTTTTACAGGAATTTCAGAGGACGAGTGCAGACGTCCAGATGACAGGTCATTGCAGCTAAAGTAAATACCGCGAGCAGAGGCGTAAACTTGTTGGATCACCAGCTTGCGTCCACTGTGAGCTCGAGCAACCTTGAGTAATCTTTTCCTCAGCTTGTGACAAAAAACTAACCATCCTCTATAGACTTGATTGCCATCCTAAATAGTACCGAACTTAGAACAGTAATTGGATGATTTGTCGTAATATTGGCCAACTTCAAGATGTTGGTAAGAATAATTTTGTAAAGAAACTTGTAGTAAGAAATTTGATATTGTTGTGTTTAGAGCTATTTCGATTACCGAGGACTAAATACGTTATCTTAACAACTGTACTAACATTGTCACATTACAACGTATGTAAATTCATGTATATCCTTGACAATAATTTGTGTACAGCTTAAACACCATTGTGCTCTGTCATAGAGTAAGGGTCCTCTCCTTACTCCAGTCAGTTATTCCATTGACGTTTACGCATTCATAGGCGTTTCTGCTGATGCTTGATGAAAGACAAAAGGAGTGGAGTGTCAGAACCATGCAGACCTCATGTACAATGATTGTCGAGCATTGCCGAGGAAGGCTCTCAAAATTCACGCATCAGCGTCAGAAATCACTCATGAGGTTCAAAATATTTCCAGCAGTCCAACTGGCACAAAGACTATGCGTTGGGACTTAAAAAGATGGGTTACTACAGTCGAGCAGCTTTTCGAAGTCCCTCATTTCTGCAGTCAATGCTAAACAACGCTTGAGGCGGTATAAAGAGAGGCGCACTGGACACTGGATGACTGGAAACGAGTGACTGGAGTGATGAATCACGCTGTAACCTGTGGAAATCCGATGGAAATGTTTGGATTTGGCGAATGTCCGGGTAACGTTACCTGCCACCATGTGCATTGCCAAGTGTGAAGTACGGAGGAGGTGGAGTTACGGTATGGTAGACCTTTTCGTGGCGAGTAGTTGGTCCCAATATAATACTCGTATATTTAGGATCAGTTGGAAGGTCGACTTCGCTCCAGACCCAGATTCCAACATCGCTGTTCAAATGGTCCAAATGGCTCTGAGCACTGTGGGACTTAACTGCTGAGGTCATCAGTCCCTTAGAACTTAGAACTACTTAAAACTAACTAACGTAAGGACATCACACACATCCATGCCCGAGGCAAGATTCGAACCTGTGACCGTATAGGTCGAGCGGTTCCAGACTGAAGCGCCGAGAACCGCTCGGCCACCCCGGCCGGCCAACATCGCTGTCTCCTGTAGTTTCAGCTCTTTTGGAAGAATTGGCTGACATTGTTCCAGAGACATTCAGTATCCGTATGTGCGGAAATTACTAGCTTCTGTTCTATTTCCAGTTCATATATCATATTGTCATGTAAATTTCGTTAAAACAGTGTTGATACTCATACACTGGAGAACTAAGCTATCTTGGTGGTGGCTTAACGAGAGAGAGTTGGGGGGGGGGGGGGGAGGGATGGTAGTGGTACATTATATGTTTATATGTTTGGAGCTCTTCATATTAGAGTACAACTTGCAAGCTACGTCCTCTGTTAGTTGTTGGATGTATTCCCATCTCTGTCGTCCTCTACAATTTTTATCCTCTACAGCTACCTCTAGTACCATGGAACTTATTCTTTAATGTCTTAACAGGTGTCCTACCATCCTGTCCCTCCTCTTTTTCATTCTTTTCCACGTATTCCTTTCCTCTGCGATTCTGCGCAACACCTCCTCATTCCTTACCTTATCAGTCTACCTAATTTTCAACATTCTTCTTTAGCACCTCATATCAAATGCTTCGATTCTCTTTTGTTCCGGTTTTCCCATTGCCATTGATTCACTACCATGCAATGCTGTCCTCCAAACGTACATTCTCAGAAATTCTTTCCTCAAATTAGGACCTGTGTTTGACACTAGTAGACTTCCCTTCCATTCAGCAGATCCTGTATTTCTTCTTCACTTTCACTGAGGACAGCAGTGTCATCAGCTAACCTTACCATTGATACCCTTTCACCTTGAGTTTTAATTCCACTTTTGAAACTTTCTTTTATTTTCGTCATTGGTCCTTAGATGTACAGGCTGAACAGTAGGGGCGAAAGATTACATCCCTGTCTTACGACCTTTTTAATCCGTGCACTTCGGTGAGTCATCCATTCTTATTGTCCCCTGTTGATTTTTATACATTGTACATTACGCGTCTTTCCCTATGCCTTCCCCTATTTTCCTCAGAGTTTCGAACATCTTGCACCATTGAACTGTGTCCAACACCTTTTCTAGGTCGACAAATCCTATAAACTTGTCTTCATTTTTCTCTTGGCTTGCTTCGATTAGAAATGCTTCTTTAGTGCTTTTATGCTTCCTACAGCCAAACTGATCTTCATTTAACACACCCTAAATTTTGTTTTACATTCTTCTTTTTACTATTCTTGTCAGCAACTTTGATAGATGAGCTGTTAAGCAGATTGCGCGATAATTTTTGCACATGTTGGCTCTTGCAATCTGCGGAATTGTGTTGATGATGTTTTCCGAAAGTCGGATATTATGTCGCCAGACTCATACGCTCTACACACCAACATGAATAAACGTTTTTTTTTTCCCTCCCGATGATTTTAGAGATTCCGATGGAATATTATCTATACGTTCTGTCTTACTTAGTCTTACCCCCTCAAATGCGCTTTTATATTCTGATTCTAGTACTGAATCCCCTATCTCTTCTATATCAACTCCTGTTTCTTCTTCTACCACGTTGTCAGATAAGTCTTCCTCCTCACAGAGGCCTAAATGTAATCTTTCCACTTACCTGCTCTCTCTACTGCCGTTACCACTGAATTCCCTCTGCACTCTTAATATTACCAACCATGCTTTTAATTTAATTCTGTATTTGTCTGATAATTAGGCTAGCATTTTTATGTCTTTTGGTGCGACTTGGTTGAAATCTGTCTGGTTGATAGAGCAGGCGCAGCGTCCGAAAGCGAAGCTAAGCCCGCGCTCGACTGAACGGTTAGGCGTTTGCAGCTGGTCCTGCATTACTTAATCTTTCCGAGGCCGCTATGTCTTTCCAAAACAGGGTTGCATAGCACGTGGATTTATTTATTTGTGTTTCAATCATTGCGCGCCTACTGCAGCTCTCCTTTTAAAACTTTTTATTTTTAACTCATGTGAATTATTGACGTGTTAACCGTCTGATTGGCCAGTTTAGTGGGTACAAGAATTGTTTAGTTACATATGTTTATGTAAGTGTGGCTCGACCAACTGAATGGTTATCAATCTTACTCCTTCTACGCATTATAGACCGAATACCGCCGCACAACAGTTAAAATTACAGCAACAATTTACGTGAGCAAATAATTTAAAAAAATGAGAGGCGCAGTAGGTGCGCAATGACTAAGAGACAAATAAGTACATTGATGTGCTATACAACCGTGTCTTGGCAAGTAAATAATCTTTCAGAATCAAATCGATGAGACTCGTAAGGCGGCCAAAATCTAAACACAGTTCCTAATACAGTGACCGAGCAGCAAGTTAGACTGCGAACCACAAATTGTAGCAAACTCCCGCAACATGGGCGAGCGGTTGTAAGTAGGCTGTTTAGGTTTCTGTGTTGGTAACGCCACGTAGCGCTCTGTATGAAAATCACTGGCTGTGCTGTGTGCAGTCTGTGGCTGGTTTGCATTGTTGGAATACTTGCTATTGTAGTGTTGGGCAGCTGGATGTGAACAGCGCGTAGCGTTGAGCAGCTGGTGGTGAGCCGCCAGCAGTGGTGGATGTGGGGAGAGAGATGGCGGAGTTTTGAGAGCGGACGATCTGGACTTGTGCCCGTCAGAAAAAGGAAATTTGTAAGACTGGCTGTCATGAACTGGTATATATATATATATATATATTTATCGCGAATGGACCCAGAAGGATCACGCAAAGCTTTCTGACGTCGTTTCTTCCATACTTCTTTCATTCGTTCTCCATGTTTTCTTTTTCTTTCTTCTGTCCATTTTGTTCCTGGTCTCTTTAGTGCTTCCTTCTCCGACAATACAATCCACTTTTCCACCTTATTTCTAAAAGTTTTTCTATCTCTGACATCTTTAAGTTCAATATTTGCTTTTTGTAAATCTAATTTTACTTGGCTAATCCATGGTGTTGTTGATTTGACTTTTTCTATGTAAGTGAGAATTCTGTTGGTGAGTCGTGTGGGGGGAAGTCTAGTGACATGTCCATAAAATTTTAATCTTCGCCTTCTTATGTCTGCTGCCAGGTTTGATATAGTTTCTGTGGGTCTTCTTGATTGTATCCGGTATCCTTCTTCTGTTAATTTTGGACCTAAAATCTTTCTCATAATTTTGCGTTCTTCTTTTAGTATTTTTTCTAAATCACATTTTGTGTGGAGTGTGAGCGTTTCACTAGCATATAGTGCTGCTGGCTTAATTACTGCGCAGTAGGTCTGATTTTTGTGTTCGAGGAGATGCATTTTTTATTGTATATTTCATGTGTCATACCATATGCTCTCTTCATTTTCTGTTGTCTGATCTTCTGTGCAACTTTCTCTCCTCCGGTTGGCTCCAAAATTTCACCTAGGTATTTAAAATGTTTTACTCTATTTATTTTTCCATATTTTGTGTTCAAACTGTGTATATGGAATTTCGTACAGAAAAATTCCGTCTTTTGAAACGAAATTTGTAAACCTACTTTATCCGCGCATTCCTTAAGGATCTCTATTTGTTTGGTGGCGATTTCTTCATCATCTGCAAGTATGGCCAAGTCGTCCGCGAATGCTAAACAAGATATCTCCACGTTGTCTTTGGTTCTACCAAGATGGATTGGTTTCCAGTAGGATTGATTTTTTAATTCTTTTTCCCATTCCTTAATGGCTTTATCCAGGACTATATTAAACAGAAGTGGAGATAGCCCGTCACCTTGACGTACTCCAGTTTTTATGAGAAAAGGTTCAGAGATTTCTCCCCTGAATTTAACTTTAGATACAGTGTCTGTCAGTGATTGTTTGATAAGCCTTAGTGTTTTGGAGTCAAGTCCAAGTTCCTCTAAAATGTTAAACAAAGATTGCCGGTCAATTGAGTCATAGGCTTTCTTAAAATCTACAAATGTACAAATTATGGGGGCATTTCTAATTGCTTTGTGTTTTAATATTGTCTTTAAATTAAATATTTGTTCTATGCATGAGCGACCGGGGCGGAAGCCTGCTTGATAATCACCAATTTGGCGTTCCAGCTGTTCTTGTGTTCTTTTCAGCAGGCATGTTGAGAGAATTTTTTAGGTGACTTGTAAAAGTGAGATTCCCCTGTAGTTATTGACATTTGTTCTGTCTCCTTTTTTATGTAACGGGTGAATAGGGGCACATTTCCAATCCTCTGGTAATTTTTCTGTTTCCCATATTTTTGTTATTATTTTTGTGAGCTCTTGCAACGTCTTTGGTCCTAGGTTTTTTAATAGCTCTGCAACAATGCCATCTTCGCCAGATGTTCTATTATTTTTTAAGTTTTTAATGTGACATTTGATTTCTTCCTGTGTTGGTGGTAATGAATCCGGTTGAGCTTTGGCACTGATTTCTTTGGGAAACCTTAAACTAGGTTCTGGGCAATTTAGTAGGTTAGAAAAATATTGAGCCAATACTAGACAGTTTTCCTGGTTTGTTAGGGCTAATTTACCATATGGTTTTCTGAAACATAAATTTTGAGGGATATATCCTCGTATTTTATCTGCGAAAGTTCTGTAGAAGTCTCTTGTATTATAGTTTTGGAAATTTTCTTCTATGGCATCCAGTTGTGCCTTTGTGTACTCCCATTTTGCTTGCCTAATAGATTTTGAAACCTGTTTTCTAACCTCGTTAAATAAATGTAGACTTTCTTGTGATTTTTTACTGTTATATTCTTGAAATGCCTTTTTTCTCCTTTCCAATGCATTTTCACAGTCTGAATCCCACCAAGGGTGTTTGAATATCTTTTTCAAGGGAATAGTTTCCTTAGCTATTCGCGTGATTTTAGAATGAAATTCTTCCCATGTGTTTGCCTTTTCCTTCTCCCATTCTTCTTTTACTTTAGATTCTTTAATCTTCTTGGTGTCATATTTCTGTATTTCTGTTTTCTTCTGATGACTTCTTCGTGCTGTAAACTTGATTTTAATTCTAGTTAGGTAATGGTCTGAATCAATGTTTGCTCCTCTGCGTACTTGGACGTCGTAAATTTCTTTTTGTACTGGGTATGAAATCGCCACATGATCTATTTGAAACTCGCCAATTTGTTGTATAGGAGATATATATATATATATATATATATATATATATATATATATATATATATATATATATCTTACGACTTTTGAACACTATTAAGGTAAATAAATTGTTTGTTCTCCATCAAAATCTTTCATTTGCTAACTGTGCCTATCAGTAGGTAGTGCCTTCAGTAGTTAGAATCTTTTATTTAGGTGGCAGTATTGGTGCTCGCTGTATTGCAGTAGTTCGAGTAACGAAGATTTTTGTGAGGTAAGTGATTCATGAAAGGTATAGGTTATTGTGATTCTTGTGAAGATGGCTGAGAGGTTTCTAGCCGAAATATCGCAAGAAGAATTGTCACTGTCCCGAGTGCACGCCCGAAAGATGATGGAACGTATAGGTTAATGATAGTCAGAGCCATTGTTTTGTAGGTATTATTGAAAGTCAGATTGCGTTGCGTTAAAAATATTGTGTGTCAGTTTAGTGTTGATCAAAATAAGTCAAGAGAAAAATGTCTGAGTACGTTCAGTATTGCTCAGCTGTTTGAAAATCAAATAATGTAAGAGGTTTACTAGCACAGTCATTCTTAATTTTTCGGAGGGGACGTTACAGGGTAAAAAAACCAACCGGCTCGCGGAGCGGAGCGCTAAACCCCGAGCTAATGGATTCGGTTCGCTAACGATCCCCTGACTAACAGGAGACAGAATGTAACCAGAATATAACCTTGACTTAATAATCAAGATTAAGATACCCTGCACTTACAAAAAAATAAGAAAAAAAAACCACAGGCGAACATGATAGTATAAACACCCAATAAGACAATAGATTTAATTGGACGCTCCAGTAATAGTACATGCAGGACGTAGCACGTGAAATTATTCCACTTAATTTAATATATATATATATATATATATATATATATATATATACTTAATATATATATATAAATATATATTATAAATACAGAATACGTAATATATAAATCCGCAGCCTTACAGAAGCCAACTAGGAAGTTGAGACCGAACTTGGCAAGTAACATTAAACAGAGAAATCAAATTCAGCAGTTTTATAGAAATATACGCACAACTTTCGTGCCTAGCGACTGAAGCGGGATCAATAAGCAGAAGTCTGAGAGGGAACGAACGTGTACCTCGAACAAACAACCAGGAAACTGCCGAACTAAACAGTCACAGTGCTGGTACAGGAAATGGTGACTATAGCTATGGTTACTGCCGATGCTGGACTCACTCGTATCGGATAAACCGAGTCGGAAGCTCACCAGACACATCCATACAACGATCCAGAGAGGACAGCGTGGAGCCTAGACACAACTTCCACACAGTGGCGGTCGGCCGACCGCTTCCAGCTTCGGTCGGTCGCTGAAGCACACAACACGCTCCTCACCTCGGTACGTGCCCCCCCACGTCCAAAAGTTTGCAGCCTGCCTCAACCGAGGTAATAATGGTCTGCAATCCAGGAATCCGCCTGAGTGTCTCTTCCTGGTATCACCGCTACGCTCAGAGCTGGTGACTGTTAATTGCCGAACTTGTACTAGCCATCGACCGCCGGCACACTATTTGCCTCGTCGCCAGGTTCCAACTCGGGAGATTCAGCAGACGGAACGCTTTTACCTTCCTTGTCTCACTGTCAACCCTCTCGCCAACGATCTCCGCGTGAATTACGCCATCCTAATGCAAATAAGTTCTACTAGGGACCTTGGCGTTATCTACCGATCGCGCAGCAATTCAGTTCAGAGATCTACAGTGTCGAGAGTGTGGTGAGAATACCAAATTTCAGGCGTTACCTTTCACCATGGACAACGCAGTGGCCCGCGGCCTATTTTTAACGACCGAGGACGGCGACGTTCGGGTAGAGTTGTCAGTGCTAACAGACAAGCAGCACTGCATGAAGTATCCCCAGAAATTAATGTGGGACATACATCGAATGTATCCGTTAGGACAGTGCGGCGAAATGTTGCGTTAATGGGCTGTGTCAGCAGACGACCGACGCGAGTGCCTTTGCTAAGAGCACAGAATCGCCTGCAGCGCCTCTCTTGGGCTCGTGACCACATCGATTGGATCCTAGACCACTGGAAAACAGTGGCTTGGTCAGATGAGTCCCTATTTCAGTTGGTAAGAGCTGATGGTAGGGTTCGAGTGTGGCGCAGACGCTACGAACCTATGGACCTAAGTTGTCAACAAGGCACTGTGCCAATTGGTGGTGGCTCCATAATAACGTGAGATGTGTTTACATGGAATGGACAGCGTCCCCCGGTCCAACTGAACCTATCATTGACTGGCAATGGTAATGTTCGGTTGCTTTCAGACCATTTGCAGTCATTCATGGGCATCATGTTCTCAAACAGTGCACCATGTCACCTCACCGCAATTGTTCGCGACTGACTTGAAGAACCTTCTGAATACGTTGAGAGAATGATTTGGCCACCCAGATCGCCCGACATGAACCCAATCGAACAATTATGGAACGTGAGAGTCAGTTCATGCGCAAATCCTGTACCGGCTTCAATTTCGCAATTGTGGACGGCTGTAGAGGCAGTATCGCTCAGTATCTCTGCAGGGGACTTCCAACAGCTTGCTGAGTCCATGCCACATTGAGCTGGTGTACTCCGATGGGCAAAAGGAGGTTCGACACGAAGTTAGGAGGTATCCCGTGACTTTTGTCACCGCAGTGTATTGAGTCCTTTGGACATCATGGACCGGTAGTTCATCCGTGGAGCCAGCGGCCTTGCCGCAGTGGTAACACCATTTCCCGTCACATCACCGAAGTTACGCGCTGTCGGACTGGGCTAGCACTTGGATGGGGGAACATCCGGTCTGTCGAGCGCTGTTGGCAAGCGGGGTGCACTCAGCCCTTGTGAGGCAAACTGAGGAGCTACTTGATTGAGAAGTAGCGGCTCCGGTCTCGTAAACTGACATGCGGCCGGGAGAGCGGTGTGCTGACCACATGCATCCGCATCCAATAACGCCTATGGTCTGAGGATTACACGGCGGCCGGTCGGTACCGTTGGGCCCTCCAGAGCCTGTTCGGAGTTTGGCTTAGTTTTTAGTACATCCGTGGACTGTTGGAACTCACAAAATAGTCTGTAAGAGAGACTTCGTCTCTGAGAAAGAGGAGATTAACGGATATAATAGAAGCGGCTCTCGGGAGTGAATACATTGCTATAGCGAATGAGTTGGCCAACGTCTTGTTAGATATCAATACCTAATCGACTTCCACTCACGGTATCTGAAAGGGGCAAATGGTTCAAATGGCTCTAAGCACCATGGGGCTTAACATCTGAGGTCATCAGTCCCCTAGAACTTAGAACTACTTAAACCTAACTAACCTAAGGACATCAAACACATCCATGCCCGAGGCAGGATTCGAACCTGCGACCGTAGTAGCATCGCGGTTCTGGACTGAAGCGTCTAGAACTTCTCGGCCACAGTGGCCGGCTGAAAGGGACACTTGAGTACGATGGTCACGTAACATATGATTCATTGTGTTTCGATAACGTTGCAAGCGTTTCTAAAATAGACAAAATGCGAACTGCACAATAACAATACAAGTTCCCAGAGTGAAATTTTCACTGTGCAGCGGGGTGTTCGCTAATATGAGACTTACTGCCAGAGTTTGAGTCTCGAGCCGGCACACAGTTCTAATCTGCTAGGAAGCTTAACAATCATGTTACTACTGTAAAATTAGCCGTTCAACTAATGATGATTACTTTAACCACTTACACGAAGTTATTGTGTTCTGCAGTTGCATTATAAACAAATTTGGGGCCAGTACAATATAAGATGGGTAGATATTCAACCTTACAGAATGAGAGGCGATTAGCAAACGCTACATTTCCTTTGTAAGAGGGCGGCAGGCGCTCATGCATTCCAGCGGGTTTCCAGTTTGTCCGATATATATTCATCGGTGTGACGGTCATGTCCGCAGCTGCTGTATAAATTATTCTTGCTTGTGGCTTCGTTATACAAATGCTAATTATGCAGCTTTTTGTCCCCACATGTTTCTCTTTATTCGACACGGCATCGCCAGCGGTTTGCATACACGTTCTTTAATTTGAAATCGGCATAACACTATTATACATTACATAGCTTTATTTACTGTGCGTTGTTGTTACATTTTACGGTGGAGCTCTTTTAGTCATAAATCCTGTGGCAGAATCCCACTTCTTTTAACGAAACCATCAGTCATTTCATGCTGTAATTTTTCATTTCTGTTGTACAGAAATTCAGTGCGAGATCCATATTCATCCAGCAGTAGTGATGAGTGCAAGATGCTGAAGGTTTCTACAAGGCGATCTGAAATTCTAGTGACAAAATTTCTGCTGTTGCTCACGGATCATTAATGAGCATTTGTTATGAAAGACCCATGCTACCTTGTGGCGCGTTACAGAGTAACTACATTTTATTTAATTAGCTGCATTTATCCTTGTATTTGTGCTGCACTGCACATATGTACGCAACAGTCCATATGTCGACGGTATGTTCTGCGTGTCTTATTTGGAAACAAACTTGTTCCATGCAGTCCCGACGGTAATTGCTGTTGACAACCCCCCCCCCCCCCCTTTCCTCACCACCAAACTTGCTCGGGTCGACTTCGGATTCGGATTTATTTTTTCAGGCAGTACTAGGTGTGCGTTACACAGCAGTATTGATATGTTTTCCAATTCCGAGTTTTCCAATACGCAGTTTGGGTTCACCGAATGCAGTGGAAGACCGGCACAACGACAGTTGCTTGAGCTGTTCCCGCAATTCTATTACACTGCCTTTCCTTGCTATACCAGGTGAGTTTAATCTCACAACTTATCTGCATATTTTTCATAACACTAAGCAATCTCTTTCTTACTATTTATTAGTTAGCTCTAATGCATACACTAGGTTTCACTACCACTTCAGATCTTGCTTGTACATGAATTCATATATCGTTTTAAATTACTGTTGGTGGACCATTTCCAATAACACAACACTTTGTACTTACTATATTACCAGGGTACTATACATAATTGTTACTCAATTACATTTTATATCTTAATTACGTCAACTTCTCTATTGTTTGTCACTATTAGGTTTGTCACATTACGTATTTTGTTTCACTAATCGGTGGATAGAATGGTTACATAACTCATGGCTTGTTAGCCATGACGGAAAATTTAGTGTGTTGGGAAGAAGAGGTCGAAATTCTTGAGGACAGGAAAGATGAAGAATGAGTGAGACCTGAAATGGAAAGAAGATCTCACACAGCTGGGACTGCACAGCTGCCACACTGTGTAGAGGTTACAGAACAACCTCCTCCCTACAGCATTCATTGGTTTAATGCTGGCTTGATAGTCATAACGGAAAATTTTAGTATTTGGAAAGAAAAAGTCGAAATTTTTGAGGACAGGAAAGAGGAAGAATGAGTGAGATCTGAAAGGGAAAGAAGATCTCACACAGCTGGGACTGCACAGCTGCCACACTGTGTAGAGGTTACAGAACAACCTCCTCCCTACACCATTCATTGGCTACCTATGAATCTGCCAGGTCGATCTGAAAATACCTTATGATGCCTTTTTAGAACCTTTCTCAGTTCTTCCTTCTGATTGGCTGAAATCTTATCGATTTCCTGCAATTTAGCTTCTATTTTGTCTAAAATAATTGCTTCTCCTTCTTCTGCTGTGTTCAGCTTACTGTTACTAAGATTAACACCTTCGTCCCAATACCTCCTATTTTTCAGAACTCGTATAGGCAGCTCCCAAGTTTCCTGATCAGTTACTACATGTTTATCACTAAAAGGTACTATAATTACTCCGGTTATTGGCAAGACCATTTTTAACTGGCTTCTTTCAAAGTCAACAACACTCTGATATTTTGACAAGAAATCTATGCCAATTAAAACCTCAATACTGAGATTGTTTACAATTAAACATGGATGATCAATTAAATTACCATTAATGTTAAAGGGCAGTAAAGCTTCTTGCTTTACCGTTTTTGACACCTTGCCAGTAGCACCAATTATTCTTAGTCCTGATACCCTCATTACTGTAAGCTTGTCTTTACCAGGTAATGCATCAAAGAAGGACTGAGATATTGCACTCACCTCACTTCCACTGTCTAAGAGACAACGTACATTGATACCCAACATATTCACTATTATTATAGGGTGGCTTATTCTAGGTTGTACAGGTGGTTCCTCACATTCATCTAGTAGTTCCTTTTGGATTTGTCTCCAACTAAAGTGATCGACATCTGTCTTCATTACATTTAGGTCACAGTGTGTAGGGGTTTCCTGAATTACATTTTCAGCTGCCTTTTCCAGTCGGTCTATTAATTTTAAATCGAAACACCGCACGACTTCATTACATTTAGTTTGCTGAACATGACCCAAATTACTGTAGTCTGAGCGATTCTGCGCCTCCAGACCGGGCATAACACTAGTTACAGCTAAACCACTTTTACTATTTTCGTCGGGTTCCTTCTCCAGTCACAACTGGTCACAGCTACTGGGTTCATCGACCCTCAACAGCCTACCCTCTACATTCTCACTTACCTCCTGTCCTAAATCTATTAGTACATTATCAATATCCTGCACAGGCACTTTAGATAAGAGCACATCATCCTCATCGTAAATATAAGCATGAATTTCTTCTGCTTCTTCACCTGACAATTCAGTATTTTGTAGCTCGTCCCTATCGTTACACTGCTGCGCCTTCTCTTTCTCTTCCCACTTAGAAAGCGTCTCTAATACGGTATCTATCAAATACTGTGAGTGATCTAATATTTCTGTTGTATCCTTAGGTGCTACTGACTCTTCCTCCACATGTTCAGTCTGAGTATTCTGATCTGTCTTACCAATTCCCTTATCTACTGGCTTAGGAAAAGTAACCGCCTGGTGAGCGCCAGTGTCCTCATAGACGGGAACTAGTTTTCCTGCCTCGGCCTACTACTGTTTCCTTTAGTTTCATTATAGTTAGCTGGCATAGCATTACTTTCCGTACTGTTGTTTACATGCATATTTCTGTTTGGAACAAAATTATTATCTCTTGGACGCCATTGTTGGTTCTGATAATTATTTCCCAATTCCTACCTCTCTTAGGATGGTGAACACCTACTGTTCTGATGTTTACATTGCCACTTTGCTCGTTCCTAAAATTACTATTATTGTCATTGGCATTTCGATTATTACGTGCTTGCTCCTCATTGGCAGCAACACGTTCTACACGTTCCAAATACTCAATGAAACGATCCAGATTGTCTCTAGGGGCAGATATAATTCTAGTTTGCCAATACCATGGCAGTTTGGCTTCAAGACCTAGTATAATCATTTCAGGTTTCAGCTTTTCCGCCAAATGTGACAAACGTGAAATCCATGACCTAGCAAACTCTTTAATTGATTCCTTGCCTGCATTGAAGCGTTTCCCACTCCAAAATTCTCTCAACACTTCATTTTGATTATTGCTAGACCAATACTCATTAATAAAAGCTGTTTTAAATTCCGCTAATGTTTTACACTTTAACATAACATCAGCTGACCAACGCATAGCGTCACCTGCTAAATGGCTTCTAATAAACGAGATTTTCTCTCGTTCAGACCAATTTGGTGGAATCACATCTTCAAAATCGTTCCAGAAATCTAGCGGGTGGATATTTTTATCTGGATCAAACCGCAAGAACTGCCGACACCCGATAAAAGCGGCATTTGCAGCAGCTACAACTTGTTGTATACTACCATTACCAGAAGTTACTGAAGCTACTTTACTCTCAATGTTAGCAATGTTAGTACTGATATTTTCTACTTTCATTTCAACATTATCTACTCTTTGTACAATATGAGTAGTGCCAGTTTTGATGGCTTCTACTTCTGCTTGACATATGTTGACTTTAATATTAACATCTTTAAATCTATCTGAGCACAATTCAGATTCCGCCTCGATCTTTTCTGTTAACTTGTGCTCCAGCTTCGCATCTTCCATTTGGAAGTCTTTGCGAACCTCAGCAACTTCGGATTTAACTGTTTTATACATTTCAGAAAACTGTTGAGCAACCTTTTTCTTAATATCTTCATGATTGTAATCAATTTTATAATTCAAACTGTCTAGATCCTCTTTCAACTTATTGCAACCAGCCTTGAAGGTATCGTCCATTACCTCCAATCGTTTATTAAAATTAGTTTGACTGGCCACAATCCTGTTATTTACCTCATTTATATTAGATTTTAATTCAGCATTATTGGATTCTAATTTATTGTCCATTGCCTCAAACCGTTTATTAAAATTTGATTGACTGGCCACCATTTCAGACTTTAATTCAGCTGTCATTTGTGCATTACTGGCAACTGTTGCTTGTAATATAACATTTAGATCAACAGCCCCAGCATCTTTGGGTTGCTCACTGGCTGGCTTTTTATCACACTCAGGTGACAAAAAACTAGCTCCAATACCCGAATCATCAAAATTAAATGAAACTTCTGATTGATTAGTCATCTCTAACTTCTCCTTCTTAAACTCTACCATCTCTGATGACTGTTTCATTTTTAATTTATCAGAGAAACTATCATCCAATAAATTTACCATTTCTACTTTCCGCTTTACTACAGGGGTCTCTATTATTGAATCATTGCCCCTTCGCACGCTACTGTCAGGTGACAATACTTCATATTTCACTTTAACCTTACTACTTTCATGCATATTTACACTTGAACCGTTGTCTGGATTTACAGTTCCCTCAATAGACATAGGTTCTGATATAAGTTTAACTTCAGTTTCTTTTGGCGGTTCCATCGCCGACAGTCTTTTAGTGCAGGGTAGTAAAAATTTTAACAGCTTTTCACTTAACTTAGTTCCTTCTGCACGACGTATGGCGTTGCCGGCGCGGCGTACCAGGATTCCTGATGCGACGTGGCACGTTGAACTGCAGACGGCTCTCCGACGGCTGCTGTGTGTTTGCGTGGCCCGCAATTGCAGGCTCTGCGCCGACTGCTCCAGCGGACGATTGCGGTGAGGCGAAACTGGCTTCTCGCGATGCCGGCAGCACCGCTAGACTCAGTGCCAGCTCCGTCAATCCAGATGCGTTGTTAATCCAATTGCGTCGTCCACATACACACGTAACACTTTCACTGTTTAATACTCAGTTGCGTGTCGCATTTCCTCGCGAATCCGAATAGTTAAAAATCACTTTCACTTAGTTGATGTTTCGCGGCCGATGCACCATATGTGGGGCGGCGGATAAGTTTGTAGAAAATATAAAGTAAATCTGATTGCTGGATAAACACTTGCAAGTTGAATCAGTTTCTGCCTTTTAGAATGTTGTTAATGCTGTCTTTCGCCGTTCTCAACACTGGCTCTCTATTTACTTCTTGGCACCCAGAAAGTGATTTAATAAAACATGGAGCCAGTATTTAGAGATCCTAGTGCCCACTTCAATTGAGATACCATTATAGCTGCAGCTTATAGCTCTGAGGAATTAGGAGATTGTCCGGGATTTCTAATCAAAAACGGTTTTCCAAAATAGTTGAGTATATTCTGAAATTCACTGATAAAAAACACAAGTATCCCTACAACCTAACTAACAGAGCAGTTCAGAGTCTAATGCGCTGATGCAACTATAAATGTTCGAATTAAATATTAAAAAGAATGCTCGCCATAATTTGATGAAAATATTTCATCAAACGCCACGCTAAATATTTGGTAGAATGTCTGTCCCGCGACGGCACGTGAAAATACTACAATACGCAAACTGAAGCTAGTTAATGAAAATCATTCCAGAATTAACACTTCACATAAAATGTCTTCATGGTTCCGCGTATCTCTAGTAACTTAATACGGCACCCGAGGCTGTCTGTAGCAGATACACTGATGCGACGCGACTCCCGACACAGATGGCGTGTCATTCAGCGTCTGGAGAGAACTGGGGCCTTGCTTCCTCGCGCAGTGTTCTTATATATAAAGCCGCGGTGCGGACGGCGAAGGGAACGCCTGATCTTTCCGGCTCTCTCGACTAGCCGCTGGGCTAGTAACGCACCACTTCAAGTTACATAATAATTTATAGCTTCTTTGGCTGATGGCCGAAGAAGCTCTTAATTTAAACGTGCATTCAGCACGCAGGTAAGTATTGATAATAAAATTTTGACGTGGCTAAGCTAAATACTTTAGGCGAGAGAATTAATTTAATTGCCCTGCACGCACTAGATGAGCTCTGAACTGGCCCTGTTGAGATCCGCTATCGCTATAATTTTATAGGTATTAAAAAGAAACTTTACACATCTTCATAATCATAGTGGACCTCCAACCTATTTAAATCTAAACATCCTAGCCTTATTTACTAGCCTACTTAATCTATCTTGCTTCCTTCAGTTTTGAGACGAAAACCAGAAAATCATGAATTTCCACTAAAGTCTCAATTTGTGAAATCCAAAGTACTGTTTTTATTAAATCATTATGAAAGATGAATCTAAATATAAATTTTGAAGTCTCTAGCTCTTTTCTGTTGCGCCAATGATTTTTCCAGAAAAACGTCCAAATCTCGGAAATGGCTGAAGTTATCGAACTGATATTTAACACACATTAATTTAGTATTATTTCTGACATGCTAGAAAAGTTTTAGTTCATTTGCTTGATTTTTAAGGTATTGCGCAACATTTATGACGTCAGAGCTAGTTACAGCAGACTGGCTGACACACAATGGAAACTGATGTGAATTTACTACAGCGTGAGTAGGCTGCTTCCCTACATCACCCTCTACTTAAATTTTTTGTTTATGAATGTTAATGAATGAAAAAAAATATTTAATTACAAAAGGGAAGCAAGAGTACAGTTTAACTCCCTATGAAAAATCAAAATTGAAATATAAACCGTAGAAACATTAAAGAAAACTGATTACCTACATTAATTATTTAAATTGTAGGCATGTTCACTGCCTTTTAAACAATGTCATTACTCAGAATTTTAAGCAAAGTCAATGAAATATTTGGCACACATATTGCCTTAGACAAACAAAAACATAGAAATTGAAAAATTATAAAAATCTTAGATCCATTAAATACATTTTTACATACACAAATTCAAAGAAAATAACATGATACATAAACAGATGAATATCTCTTAGCAGTCTTTTCTAAACCTGAAAGAAAAGTTCACAAATAATTTTTACACACGTGGTTGTAGCCGCTTTGGCTGGCGTCCTACACTTCCATTCACAAGGGTAGAGGAGGGGAAGTTGCTATGGTGTGCGTCCTTCACGTTCTCTCTAAATTACATGGGGGAAAGGGGAGGGGTCACTGTGAGTTGTGTCCAAGTCACTCCACGCTTTCACGCAGCTACCAGGCTGCCATTATCTGGTTTGTCCTGTAGAACAAACAAAAAGAGTGCCTCAGACTCTGTTCACTTAATATCTATGGGTGGGTCACAATGAAATGGGGATATATACATTTTATCCTTTGTTATTTTGCAGGAACAAAGTTAACAGAACTTTTTCAATTTTACTCTCGTGGTTACTTAATTGTCATAAAATCGGTAAACAAATGGCTCGAAACGCCGTTAGTCACGTAGAGAAAATCTATGCTCAAGGCATACAATCATGAATCATATTTAATCTGAATTTATTATTTCTAGGCCGGAACACTGAACCAATGCTCGGTACATTCCTGACAAATCTGTATTTTACTCACTTAGCTGACTCATCTTCGATTACCTTATTCTTAGAGATAGTATGAGTATGTTTGATTAGTGGTTGTTTTCTCAGCTTCTTTGTACATGCGAGTAACTTTTGGTAATAGTACAGTTCTGAGTGTTCAAAACACACTACGTTTAGTTGACTACAAAATCCACTTATTGGTCCTCTGCTGTTGCCAGTTCCACATCTGCAATTAGGTACTTACTTACTTTGAAGTGTATTTATGCTGAGCTAAAATAATGTTTCACGTCTGTCAGTATGTTATTTATTTATTTTGCTAGTGTATGTACTTATTTAACACTCACTCTATTATAATTTATAGCATAGGATAGCACATTTATTTCATATTCATAGTGTATTGCAGCTGATTAGTTTGCTCACGTGGCAATCCATTTCCACTCGATCGGACGCTGAAACCTCAGGTAGTCTCTCTCAGACCTACCACTCAAATGCATCAAGTAAATATGGACGAGCGTAATGCTAAATTCCTTAAACCTATAGGACACCATGAGCTGCTCTGTCTCATCTAACATAAGGGTACCTATGGTCGCATTCACGCCTCCAACTCATAACCTCAATACGTGTAGGTGTATTCTGTCACACACTACACTAAAATAATGGCCAGCTCCAACCTTATAAATACTTCAGGGACGTGTCCTTCACGTCTCAACCACAAACACTGCTCAATTCTATTACACTGCCTTTCCTTGCTATACCAGGTGAGTTTAATCTCACAACTTATCTGCATATTTTTCATAACACTAAGCAATCTCTTTCTTACTATTTATTAGTTAGCTCTAATGCATACACTAGGTTTCACTACCACTTCAGATCTTGCTTGTACATGAATTCATATATCGTTTTAAATTACTGTTGGTGGACCATTTCCAATAACACAACACTTTGTACTTACTATATTACCAGGGTACTATACATAATTGTTACTCAATTACATTTTATATCTTAATTACGTCAACTTCTCTATTGTTTATCACTATTAGGTTTGTCACATTACGTATTTTGTTTCACTAATCGGTGGATAGAATGGTTACATAACTCATGGCTTGTTAGCCATGACGGAAAATTTAGTGTGTTGGGAAGAAGAGGTCGAAATTCTTGAGGACAGGAAAGATGAAGAATGAGTGAGACCTGAAATGGAAAGAAGATCTCACACAGCTGGGACTGCACAGCTGCCACACTGTGTAGAGGTTACAGAACAACCTCCTCCCTACAGCATTCATTGGTTTAATGCTGGCTTGATAGTCATAACGGAAAATTTTAGTATTTGGAAAGAAAAAGTCGAAATTTTTGAGGACAGGAAAGAGGAAGAATGAGTGAGATCTGAAAGGGAAAGAAGATCTCACACAGCTGGGACTGCACAGCTGCCACACTGTGTAGAGGTTACAGAACAACCTCCTCCCTACAGCATTCATTGGCTACCTATGAATCTGCCAGGTCGATCTGAAAATACCTTATGATGCCTTTTTAGAACCTTTCTCAGTTCTTCCTTCTGATTGGCTGAAATCTTATCGATTTCCTGCAATTTAGCTTCTATTTTGTCTAAAATAATTGCTTCTCCTTCTTCTGCTGTGTTCAGCTTACTGTTACTAAGATTAACACCTTCGTCCCAATACCTCCTATTTTTCAGAACTCGTATAGGCAGCTCCCAAGTTTCCTGATCAGTTACTACATGTTTATCACTAAAAGGTACTATAATTACTCCGGTTATTGGCAAGACCATTTTTAACTGGCTTCTTTCAAAGTCAACAACACTCTGATATTTTGACAAGAAATCTATGCCAATTAAAACCTCAATACTGAGATTGTTTACAATTAAACATGGATGATCAATTAAATTACCATTAATGTTAAAGGGCAGTAAAGCTTCTTGCTTTACCGTTTTTGACACCTTGCCAGTAGCACCAATTATTCTTAGTCCTGATACCCTCATTACTGTAAGCTTGTCTTTACCAGGTAATGCATCAAAGAAGGACTGAGATATTGCACTCACCTCACTTCCACTGTCTAAGAGACAACGTACATTGATACCCAACATATTCACTATTATTATAGGGTGGCTTATTCTAGGTTGTACAGGTGGTTCCTCACATTCATCTAGTAGTTCCTTTTGGATTTGTCTCCAACTAAAGTGATCGACATCTGTCTTCATTACATTTAGGTCACAGTGTGTAGGGGTTTCCTGAATTACATTTTCAGCTGCCTTTTCCAGTCGGTCTATTAATTTTAAATCGAAACACCGCACGACTTCATTACATTTAGTTTGCTGAACATGACCCAAATTACTGTAGTCTGAGCGATTCTGCGCCTCCAGACCGGGCATAACACTAGTTACAGCTAAACCACTTTTACTATTTTCGTCGGGTTCCTTCTCCAGTCACAACTGGTCACAGCTACTGGGTTCATCGACCCTCAACAGCCTACCCTCTACATTCTCACTTACCTCCTGTCCTAAATCTATTAGTACATTATCAATATCCTGCACAGGCACTTTAGATAAGAGCACATCATCCTCATCGTAAATATAAGCATGAATTTCTTCTGCTTCTTCACCTGACAATTCAGTATTTTGTAGCTCGTCCCTATCGTTACACTGCTGCGCCTTCTCTTTCTCTTCCCACTTAGAAAGCGTCTCTAATACGGTATCTATCAAATACTGTGAGTGATCTAATATTTCTGTTGTATCCTTAGGTGCTACTGACTCTTCCTCCACATGTTCAGTCTGAGTATTCTGATCTGTCTTACCAATTCCCTTATCTACTGGCTTAGGAAAAGTAACCGCCTGGTGAGCGCCAGTGTCCTCATAGACGGGAACTAGTTTTCCTGCCTCGGCCTACTACTGTTTCCTTTAGTTTCATTATAGTTAGCTGGCATAGCATTACTTTCCGTACTGTTGTTTACATGCATATTTCTGTTTGGAACAAAATTATTATCTCTTGGACGCCATTGTTGGTTCTGATAATTATTTCCCAATTCCTACCTCTCTTAGGATGGTGAACACCTACTGTTCTGATGTTTACATTGCCACTTTGCTCGTTCCTAAAATTACTATTATTGTCATTGGCATTTCGATTATTACGTGCTTGCTCCTCATTGGCAGCAACACGTTCTACACGTTCCAAATACTCAATGAAACGATCCAGATTGTCTCTAGGGGCAGATATAATTCTAGTTTGCCAATACCATGGCAGTTTGGCTTCAAGACCTAGTATAATCATTTCAGGTTTCAGCTTTTCCGCCAAATGTGACAAACGTGAAATCCATGACCTAGCAAACTCTTTAATTGATTCCTTGCCTGCATTGAAGCGTTTCCCACTCCAAAATTCTCTCAACACTTCATTTTGATTATTGCTAGACCAATACTCATTAATAAAAGCTGTTTTAAATTCCGCTAATGTTTTACACTTTAACATAACATCAGCTGACCAACGCATAGCGTCACCTGCTAAATGGCTTCTAATAAACGAGATTTTCTCTCGTTCAGACCAATTTGGTGGAATCACATCTTCAAAATCGTTCCAGAAA
Source organism: Schistocerca piceifrons (assembly GCF_021461385.2). NCBI lineage: Eukaryota > Metazoa > Arthropoda > Insecta > Orthoptera > Acrididae > Schistocerca > Schistocerca piceifrons. Next base: position 22,157,338 of record NC_060139.1, read on the forward strand.
TCTAGCGGGTGGATATTTTTATCTGGATCAAACCGCAAGAACTGCCGACACCCGATAAAAGCGGCATTTGCAGCAGCTACAACTTGTTGTATACTACCATTACCAGAAGTTACTGAAGCTACTTTACTCTCAATGTTAGCAATGTTAGTACTGATATTTTCTACTTTCATTTCAACATTATCTACTCTTTGTACAATATGAGTAGTGCCAGTTTTGATGGCTTCTACTTCTGCTTGACATATGTTGACTTTAATATTAACATCTTTAAATCTATCTGAGCACAATTCAGATTCCGCCTCGATCTTTTCTGTTAACTTGTGCTCCAGCTTCGCATCTTCCATTTGGAAGTCTTTGCGAACCTCAGCAACTTCGGATTTAACTGTTTTATACATTTCAGAAAACTGTTGAGCAACCTTTTTCTTAATATCTTCATGATTGTAATCAATTTTATAATTCAAACTGTCTAGATCCTCTTTCAACTTATTGCAACCAGCCTTGAAGGTATCGTCCATTACCTCCAATCGTTTATTAAAATTAGTTTGACTGGCCACAATCCTGTTATTTACCTCATTTATATTAGATTTTAATTCAGCATTATTGGATTCTAATTTATTGTCCATTGCCTCAAACCGTTTATTAAAATTTGATTGACTGGCCACCATTTCAGACTTTAATTCAGCTGTCATTTGTGCATTACTGGCAACTGTTGCTTGTAATATAACATTTAGATCAACAGCCCCAGCATCTTTGGGTTGCTCACTGGCTGGCTTTTTATCACACCCAGGTGACAAAAAACTAGCTCCAATACCCGAATCATCAAAATTAAATGAAACTTCTGATTGATTAGTCATCTCTAACTTCTCCTTCTTAAACTCTACCATCTCTGATGACTGTTTCATTTTTAATTTATCAGAGAAACTATCATCCAATAAATTTACCATTTCTACTTTCCGCTTTACTACAGGGGTCTCTATTATTGAATCATTGCCCCTTCGCACGCTACTGTCAGGTGACAATACTTCATATTTCACTTTAACCTTACTACTTTCATGCATATTTACACTTGAACCGTTGTCTGGATTTACAGTTCCCTCAATAGACATAGGTTCTGATATAAGTTTAACTTCAGTTTCTTTTGGCGGTTCCATCGCCGACAGTCTTTTAGTGCAGGGTAGTAAAAATTTTAACAGCTTTTCACTTAACTTAGTTCCTTCTGCACGACGTATGGCGTTGCCGGCGCGGCGTACCAGGATTCCTGATGCGACGTGGCACGTTGAACTGCAGACGGCTCTCCGACGGCTGCTGTGTGTTTGCGTGGCCCGCAATTGCAGGCTCTGCGCCGACTGCTCCAGCGGACGATTGCGGTGAGGCGAAACTGGCTTCTCGCGATGCCGGCAGCACCGCTAGACTCAGTGCCAGCTCCGTCAATCCAGATGCGTTGTTAATCCAATTGCGTCGTCCACATACACACGTAACACTTTCACTGTTTAATACTCAGTTGCGTGTCGCATTTCCTCGCGAATCCGAATAGTTAAAAATCACTTTCACTTAGTTGATGTTTCGCGGCCGATGCACCATATGTGGGGCGGCGGATAAGTTTGTAGAAAATATAAAGTAAATCTGATTGCTGGATAAACACTTGCAAGTTGAATCAGTTTCTGCCTTTTAGAATGTTGTTAATGCTGTCTTTCGCCGTTCTCAACACTGGCTCTCTATTTACTTCTTGGCACCCAGAAAGTGATTTAATAAAACATGGAGCCAGTATTTAGAGATCCTAGTGCCCACTTCAATTGAGATACCATTATAGCTGCAGCTTATAGCTCTGAGGAATTAGGAGATTGTCCGGGATTTCTAATCAAAAACGGTTTTCCAAAATAGTTGAGTATATTCTGAAATTCACTGATAAAAAACACAAGTATCCCTACAACCTAACTAACAGAGCAGTTCAGAGTCTAATGCGCTGATGCAACTATAAATGTTCGAATTAAATATTAAAAAGAATGCTCGCCATAATTTGATGAAAATATTTCATCAAACGCCACGCTAAATATTTGGTAGAATGTCTGTCCCGCGACGGCACGTGAAAATACTACAATACGCAAACTGAAGCTAGTTAATGAAAATCATTCCAGAATTAACACTTCACATAAAATGTCTTCATGGTTCCGCGTATCTCTAGTAACTTAATACGGCACCCGAGGCTGTCTGTAGCAGATACACTGATGCGACGCGACTCCCGACACAGATGGCGTGTCATTCAGCGTCTGGAGAGAACTGGGGCCTTGCTTCCTCGCGCAGTGTTCTTATATATAAAGCCGCGGTGCGGACGGCGAAGGGAACGCCTGATCTTTCCGGCTCTCTCGACTAGCCGCTGGGCTAGTAACGCACCACTTCAAGTTACATAATAATTTATAGCTTCTTTGGCTGATGGCCGAAGAAGCTCTTAATTTAAACGTGCATTCAGCACGCAGGTAAGTATTGATAATAAAATTTTGACGTGGCTAAGCTAAATACTTTAGGCGAGAGAATTAATTTAATTGCCCTGCACGCACTAGATGAGCTCTGAACTGGCCCTGTTGAGATCCGCTATCGCTATAATTTTATAGGTATTAAAAAGAAACTTTACACATCTTCATAATCATAGTGGACCTCCAACCTATTTAAATCTAAACATCCTAGCCTTATTTACTAGCCTACTTAATCTATCTTGCTTCCTTCAGTTTTGAGACGAAAACCAGAAAATCATGAATTTCCACTAAAGTCTCAATTTGTGAAATCCAAAGTACTGTTTTTATTAAATCATTATGAAAGATGAATCTAAATATAAATTTTGAAGTCTCTAGCTCTTTTCTGTTGCGCCAATGATTTTTCCAGAAAAACGTCCAAATCTCGGAAATGGCTGAAGTTATCGAACTGATATTTAACACACATTAATTTAGTATTATTTCTGACATGCTAGAAAAGTTTTAGTTCATTTGCTTGATTTTTAAGGTATTGCGCAACATTTATGACGTCAGAGCTAGTTACAGCAGACTGGCTGACACACAATGGAAACTGATGTGAATTTACTACAGCGTGAGTAGGCTGCTTCCCTACAGTCTCTATTATTTTCCTGTAGGCAGTATCTATGTTACCCCTAGCGAGATAAGCCTTTACATCCTTACATTTGTCCTCTAGCCATCCCTGCTTAGCCATTTTGCACTTCCTGTCGATCTCATTTTTGAGACGTTTGTATTCCTTTTTGCCTGCTTCAATTACTGCATTTTTGTATTTACTCCTTTCATCTATTAAATTCAGTATCTCTTCTGTTCCCATGGATTTCTACTAGCCCTCGTCTTTTTACCTACTTGATCCTCTGCTGTCTTCACTATTTCATTCCTCAAAGCTACCCATTCTTCTTCTACTGTATTTCTTTCCCCCATTCCTGTCAGTTGTTCCCTTATGCTCTCCCCGAAACTCTGTACAACCTCTGGTTCTTTCAGTTTATCCAGGTCCCATCTCCTTAAATTCCCACCTTTTTGCAGTTTCTTCAGTTTTAATATACGTTTCATAAGCAATAGATTGTGGTCGGAGTCCACATCTGCCCCTGGAAATGTCTTACAGTTTAAAATCTGGTTAGTAAATCCCTGACCTACCATTATACAGGGTGATTCAAAAAGAATACCACAACTTTAAGAAATTAAAACCCTGCAACGATAAAAGGCAGAGCTAAGCACTATCTGTCGGCGAATTAAGGGAGCTATAAAGTTTCATTTAGTTGTACATTTGTTCGCTTGAGGCGCTGTTGACTAGGCGTCAGCGTCAGTTGATGTTAAGATGGCGACCGCTCAACAGAAAGCTTTTTGTGTTATTGAGTACGGCAGAAGTGAATCGACGACAGTTGTTCAGCGTGCATTTCGAACGAAGTATGGTGTTAAACCTCCTGATAGATGGTGTATTAAACGTTGGTATAAACAGTTTACAGAGAATGGGTGTTTGTGCAAAGGGAAAAGTTCTGGACGGCCGAGAACGAGTGATGAAAATGTAGCACGCATCCAGCAAGCATTTGTTCGCAGCCGAGGAAAATCGACTCGCAGAGCTAGCAGAGAGCTGCAAATTCCACAATCAACTGTATGGAGAGTCCTACGAAAAAGGTTAGTTATGAAACCTTATCCCGAGGCGATGGATCGGCCGCCAGGCAGCCCATGACAGAGCACTTCATCACTGGCCTCCAAGAAGCCCCGATCTTACCCCTTGCGATTTTTTCTTATTGGGGTATGTTAAGGATATGGTGTTTCGGCCACCTCTCCCAGCCAGCATTGATGATTTGAAACGAAAAATAACAGCTGATATGCTACAGAGAGTGTGGAACGAGTTCGAGTATCGGGTTGATATTGCTCGAGTGTCTGGAGGGGGCCATATTGAACATCTCTGAACTTGTTTTTGAGTGAAAAAAAAAACCTTTTTAAATACTCTTTGTAACGATGTATAACAGAAGGTTATATAATGTTTCTTTCATTAAATACACATTTTTAAAGTTGTGGTATTCTTTTTGAATCACCCTGTATAATCTATCTGAAACCTTCTAGTATCTCCAGGGTTCTTCCATGTATACAACCTTCTTTCATGATTCTTGAACAAGTGTTAGCTATGATTAAGTTATGCTCCGTGCAAAATTCTACCAGGTGGCTTCCTCTCGCATTTCTTAGCCCCAATCCATATTCACCTACTGCGTTTCCTTCTCTTCCTTTTCCTACTGTCGAATTCCAGTCACCCATGACTATTAAATTTTCGTCTCCTTTCACTACCTGAATAATTTCTTTTATCTCATCATATATTTCATCAATTTCTTCATCATCTGCAGGGCTAGTTGGCATATAAACTTGTACTACTGTAGCAAGCGTGGGCTTCGTATCTATCTTGGCCACAATAATGCGTTCACTATGCTGTTTGTAGTAGCTTACCCGCACTCCTATTTTTTTATTCATTATTAAACCTACTCCTGCATTACCCCTATTTGATTATGTATTTATAACCCTGTATTCACTTGACCGAAAGTCTTGTTCCTCCTGCCACCGAACTTCACTAATTCCAACTATATCTAACTTTAACCTATCAATTTCCCTTTTTAAATTTTCTAACCTACCTGCCCGATTAAGGGATCTGAAATTCCACGCTCCGAACTTCACTAATTCCAACTATATCTAACTTTAACCTATCAATTTCCCTTTTTAAGTTTTCTAACCTACCTGCCCGATTAAGGGATCTGACATTCCACGCTCCGATCCGTAGAACGCCAGTATTCTTTCTCCTGATAACGACGTCCTCTTGAGTAGTCCCCACCCGGAGATCCGAATGGGGGACAATTTTACCTCCGGAATATTTTACCCAAAAGGACGCCATCATCATTTCATCATACAGTAAAGCTGCATGCCCTCGGGAAAAATTACGGCTGTAGTTTCCCCTTGCTTTCAGCCGTTCCCAGTACCAGCACAGCAAGGCCGTTTTGGTAATTGTTACAAGGCCAGATCAGTCAATCATCCAGACTGTTGCCCTTGCAACTACTGAAAAGGCTGCTGCCCCTCTTCAGGAACCACACGTTTGTCTGGCCTCTCAACAGATACCCCTCCGTTGTGGTTGCACCTACGGTACGGCTATCTATCGCTGAGGCATGCAAGCCTCCCCACCAAAGGCAAGGTCCACGGTTCATGGTTGGGGGGAGAGCGGGGGTAACTGGGGCAACAAACTGAATAAATCAGAATTACATTGTTTGTGACGAGCCACCGAACTCCACATATTGAAATATTTAGAAAATGTACCTGAAAACATTAGGAAATTTTGTCGTTAGAGTTCAGGTTCGCATGAGATACAGCTGAAAATAGATAATCACAAGATCTAGTAATCCACAATATTCTGAACGGCGCAATCGATCAGTAGGAGTACGGAAAGAGGGAACGTGCATTCCGCATATCCACGTACATCAACTGGACACGACTCACAGCTGGGCTTTACGTAACTAACGGAGTTCCGAAAGTTCCCGCAGATTGATGATAAGCGTTACTTTGAATCGAGTTAAGGTGTTACAATTTGCTATGGGAGTCAGTGTCATATCTACAAATTTTTGAAATAGAAGCCTGTCAGATCAGTGAACGGAAGCAACCATCGCAATAAAGCGTATGTCCAAGCGGCAACCTGTCCGGCATTACTTTACTTGCAGTCATTTATTTGATGAATAAAATCATTTAGATCGATAATTAGTTCTCTTCATTTTTTACGCCTTTTCTGCTACTGCCGTTGTCAGACTTCCGCAGTTAAGATTAAAGGAACATAAAGAGTGATAAAATTTTTTTATAAGCGTCAAGCTGGAAAAAACTGAAAAATTAGCGAAATATTTTGGAAGGATCACTCACCAAAAAATTTTTTAACTTGCGAAACAAGATTCAGTGTGAATATCAAAACCTACGCCTGATCAAGGAGTCAGCCAACGACTTGTTCAAAATGATACAAAGATATAAGTTCTACTTATAGTTGGCAGGTGGCGACAATGTGGGGGACCCCGTTGCCTTCAAAGTTTACTCTTATTTTATTGTTATTCTGTTTTTCGTTCACACTTCATGCTTATAATATCACAGACTTTCTTTAAAGGAGTGGAGAACGTACATAGCAAAATTACAAAACATGACTTGAATGAATATAATTTCGTACTGACGACATAAATCATGCAGATGATGAAATGATGACAATTAGCCTACGAGGAAATCACCTAAACGTAATAAGAACTATTCATTGAACCTTTTAATAATGTCTATACAACAGCCGCTTTAATTCCAGTATAAAATAAAGCTTGTGTAATCGCATCTCTTTGTTAACTCAGAAACGGCTTAATAAATAGAAAAATGTCATTTAGCGATCTAGACAGTTTCGGTCACAACATGGTATAATATCGGACTCATACAGGAAATGTATTTCCATTGTTAACATGAATCAGGTGGAAAGGCAACACCTATTCTCTTGGTGTGATCAGATATAGGAGGCCCTTAATGAAAACAAAACGTCACTAACAGCTGTAAAGTGAAGTTAATTAAATTTGGGAGCTTTGTGACTCGTGACTTCAAATAACGTTCGAAGCAGTCTGATCGAATCACTACATTCTGTTTATTAAAATAGTGTTCATGTTTTCCAAAATCAGTGAAACCAGAATAACTCGAGCAGTTAACCTTTTAGGCTATACACTTGACAGGTCAGTTACAAACTTCACAACTGTACCTAGTTCAATATTTTAGGTCTCAAAAGCGAGCGGACAAACCCAAGTTCTGCGGCAAGATACCATCAAGTATTAATTGACTCTCTCACCAGCTAAACGTCGAGAAGACTGTACGGTACCTGTGCGGTCCAGAATTCACCAACGTTCCGCATCCGGCCACTGACCGCTGCAAGATCACAGAAATTCCTTTAAACCTCTTCCTGGTCGCAAACAATCCCCTCCAATTGTCAGCTCGTAACCGTCTTCTCACCATAACCTAGACTATCATTAAAATACAAAATGTGCGACCATCTTTAGTTGCTCATTTGATTGAAGATACAAATAGTATTAACAATTAGTAGTTCATCAATATTTTAATTAAAATGATTAACTGCAGATGTGCCACAGTTTTCAGTTTTAACTATGTAAAAGAAAACATAACTGTAGTATGAATGGCACATCATACTCAATGATCTTTGCTTCTTCTTTCAAGTTGTGATTGTGAAATTTGTGGAACTCGCGGTGCATCTGAGTGATTAGCAGAATTAACTTCATTAATACTTAAACTCCATACTACCAGTCAATACATGAAAATGTTTGCAAATTATTGTTTCTTAATCTACTACAATATTTATTTCATCACATGCTGTTGTCTGTTTCAATAAGCTCAATATAACTGAAATTTTCGGGGATTAATTAAGTAATTAATTTTTCTTTCGGTTCTACCCTCGACATAATTGTTCAGTTGTGCCAGTAATGAGGTAATATATTAGAATTTCTCAGGACTTATCACATGACATCTCATTTTTAATTTTGGTATTTTGTGTGTCAGGTTAATGAATTTACAGAGAATTACGCTAATCTACTATAAGCCTGTAGCTCCTGAAAGAAAAGTTATACAGTACTGGTGGCTTCGCCAATGAATCTGTCATGGCGTAAATGAAGACGTTCCGTCCAACAGGCAGCATGGTCACTTCAAATGAGAAGAAATATCGTCCAGGACACTTTATTATTTTATTGGATAATCAATTTCGAAACTGATAAGCAGATCGAAGAGAAAGTTCATACATTTAAATATTTTGGATGCAGTATTACTAGTGTGGCTAATAATTAAATATAAAATACACTCCTGGAAATGGAAAAAAGAACACATTGACACCGGTGTGTCAGACCCACCATACTTGCTCCGGACACTGCGAGAGGGCTGTACAAGCAATGATCACACGCACGGCACAGCGGACACGCCAGGAACCGCGGTGTTGGCCGTCGAATGGCGCTAGCTGCGCAGCATTTGTGCACCGCCGCCGTCAGTGTCAGCCAGTTTGCCGTGGCATACGGAGCTCCATCGCAGTCTTTAACACTGGTAGCATGCCGCGACAGCGTGGACGTGAACCGTATGTGCAGTTGACGGACTTTGAGCGAGGGCGTATAGTGGGCATGCGGGAGGCCGGGTGGACGTACCGCCGAATTGCTCAACACGTGGGGCGTGAGGTCTCCACAGTACATCGATGTTGTCGCCAGTGGTCGGCGGAAGGTGCACGTGCCCGTCGACCTGGGACCGGACCGCAGCGACGCACGGATGCACGCCAAGACCGTAGGATCCTACGCAGTGCCGTAGGGGACCGCACCGCCACTTCCCAGCAAATTAGGGACACTGTTGCTCCTGGGGTATCGGCGAGGACCATTCGCAACCGTCTCCATGAAGCTGCGCTACGGTCCCGCACACCGTTAGGCCGTCTTCCGCTCACGCCCCAACATCGTGCAGCCCGCCTCCAGTGGTGTCGCGACAGGCGTGAATGGAGGGACGAATGGAGACGTTTCGTCTTCAGCGATGAGAGTCGCTTCTGCCTTGGTGCCAATGATGGTCGTATGCGTGTTTGGCGCCGTGCAGGTGAGCGCCACAATCAGGACTGCATACGACCAAGGCACACAGGGCCAACACCCGGCATCATGGTGTGGGGAGCGATCTCCTACACTGGCCGTACACCACTGGTGATCGTCGAGGGGACACTGAATAGTGCACGGTACATCCAAACCGTCATCGAACCCATCGTTCTACCATTCCTAGACCGGCAAGGGAACTTGCTGTTCCAACAGGACAATGCACGTCCGCATGTATCCCGTGCCACCCAACGTGCTCTAGAAGGTGTACGTCAACTACCCTGGCCAGCAAGATCTCCGGATCTGTCCCCCATTGAGCATGTTTGGGACTGGATGAAGCGTCGTCTCACGCGGTCTGCACGTCCAGCACGAACGCTGGTCCAACTGAGGCGCCAGGTGGAAATGGCATGGCAAGCCGTTCCACAGGACTACATCCAGCATCTCTACGATCGTCTCCATGGGAGAATAGCAGCCTGCATTGCTGCGAAAGGTGGATATACACTGTACTAGTGCCGACATTGTGCATGCTCTGTTGCCTGTGTCTATGTGCCTGTGGTTGTGTCAGTGTGATCATGTGATGTATCTGACCCCAGGAATGTGTCAATAAAGTTTCCCCTTCCTGGGACAATGAATTCACGGTGTTCTTATTTCAATTTCCAGGAGTGTAGGTTACACATTCAACTATTTCTCTGGATCTGCAAGCAGGAGATCAGGAAAAGAAGTCAACAGAGGTATTTTGCTGAAGTTCTATAAGGTTAAGGCTATACCTGCACTATTGATCTTTAAAAAGAGAGACGAAATGAGAGTAGAAGAACATGAAACGAAAGAAAAATGACGACGTTCGAGCTGAACTGAATATGTAAAACATAATTGAAACAATGAAACAATATCAGCTAACATGGAAAGAACACATACTCACACACCGTATGTCAGTTGCAGGAATCACTAAAGCCATAAAACAATACGAACCATGCGGGCTTTTAAATAGAAAATGTGATGAGTGGCTCTAAACTACGTACCCTCTGACTCAGAGTTGAAATATTAAAAGCATTGGCTGGTTTGGTTGTCTAGGTGCTGGGATACGTAGTTGCCGCATTTCAAGCCAAATACTGCTGAGTCTACAGTATATAATATGAATAGACACACGAATCTAATGGTCAAAGGTTCCTATCACTCGGCAATTGCGAATTTTGAACGTAACATAGGCACTTATAAATAAAAGATTGCAATTAAAGAATTTCTGCGGGTACAATTTTTAACGACTTCAGATGATGAGTACGATAGCAGAAGTACCTTTAAGAATGCCCTTTATTACTCTATAACACTTATTGGTGTCGATGGTCGAGCAATTAAATAAAATATAATAACATAATTAGTTATGAACAACATCACAGCTCGCGACATATTCACTTCTAAGCGCACACTACGTCTTCAATGCAGAAGCCACTGAAATCTCATAAGTCAGCACTACGAAATATTTCTATCTGCTGCGACCACTCGCAAACTGCTCCACTCTACAAGTCTTTGCCGCGGCTGTCCGTCGCTGCTTCCCATCCGGCACTCCCCTGCGTCATGTCCAGCACTCCCCCACTTTTCGCCTCAACTCGCCCGTTACATCACAACCAAGAGACAAAAGGCCACTAAAGCGATCAATGAAGAGATGGCTTAACCAGTTTTGAAGTAGACGGAGCAGACCGAAACGGCAACCCCTAATGTAGATGACGAGGAAGACCAATTTCTGTCTTATTGAGGTAATTCTCAGAGTCATCAGCTCATGCAAATCGTAATTAATTGGTCTCAGGATGACCTAAATACGGTCGAAATTTCTTATCCAATAAAATAATTATCTACACGATGTTTGTCTCTATATCCACTACTGGCCATTAAAATTGCTGCAACACGAAGATGACGTCCTACAGACGCGAAGTTTAACCGACAGGAAGAAGACGCTGTGATATGCAAATGATTAGCTTTTGAGAGTATTCACACATGGTTGGCGCCGGTGGCGACACCTACAACGTGCTGACATGAGGAATGTTTCCAACCGATTTCTCATACACAAACAGTAGTTGACCGGCGTTGCCTGGTGAAACGTTGTTGTGATGCCTCGTGTAAGGAGGAGAAATGCGTACCATCACGTTTCAGACTTTGATAAAGGTTGGACAGTAGCCTATAGCGATTGCGGTTTATCGTATCGCGGCATTGCTGCTCACGTTGGCCGAGATCCAATGACTGTTAGCAGAATATGGAATCGATGGTTTCAGGAGGGTAATACGGAGCGCCGTGCTGGATCCCAACGGCCTCGTATCACTAGCAGTCGAGATGACAGGCATCTTATCCGCATGGCTGTAACGGATCATGCAGCCACGTCTCGATCCATGAGTCAACAGATGGGCACGGCTGCAAGGCAACAACCATCTGCACGAACAGTTCGACGACGTTTGCAGCACCATGGACTATCAGCTCGGACACCATGGCTGCGGTTACCCTTGACGCTGCATCACAGACAGGAGCGCCTGCGTTGGTGTAATCAACGACGAACCTTGGTGCACGAATGGCAAAACGTCATTTTTTCGGATGAACCCAGGTTCTGTTTTGCAGCATCATGATGGTCGCATCCGTGTTTGGCGACACGGCGGTGAACGCACACTGGGAGCGTGTATTCGTCATCGCCATACTGGCGTGTCACTCGGCGTGATGGTATGGGGTGCCATTGGGCACACGTCTCGGTCACCTCTTGTTCGCATTTACGGCACTTTGAACTGTGAACGTTACATTTCAGATGTGTTACGACCCGTGGCTCTACCCTTCATTCGATCCCTGCGAAACCCTACATTCCAGCGAGATAATGCACGACGGCATGTTGCAGGTCCTGTAGAGGCCTTTCTGGATACAGAAAATGTTCGACTGCTGCCATGGCCAGTCACTACTCTTAATGAACTGTGGAATCGTGTTGAAGCTGCATGGGCAGCTATACCTGTAGACGCCATCCAAGCTCTGTTTGACTCAATGCCGAGGCGTATCAAGGCCGTTATTACGGCCAGAGGTGATTGTTCTGGGTACTGATTTCTCAGGATCTATGACCCATATTGCGTGAAAATGTAATCACATGTCAGTTCTAATATAATATATTTGTCCAATGAATACCCGTTTACCATCTGTACTTCTACTTGGTGTAGGAATTTTAATGGCCGGTAGTGTAATTTGTCTCGAAATTTTCATCTAAATACTTAATATTTTCGTAGTATTTGTAGTTGTACAATTAGTATCAGGTATAACGGAAGTATAAGGGACATTCAAATGAAAACGAGACGGATGGAAAAAAGTAGGTAAACAGTTCAATACTTCAAAAATAATCGCCATTACAGTTGATGCGTTTATCCTTCTGTGAGACAAGACGGCCAATCCCTTAATGGAAACATTTTTGCGGTGGCCTCCGGAACCATGACTGTGCCCAGGCGTGCAGGTCTTCGCCCGAGCCGGCCGCTGTGGCCGAGCGGTTCTAGGCGCTTCAGTCTGGAACCGCGCGACTGCTACGGTAGCAGGTTCGAATCCTGCCTCGGGTATGTTTGTGTGTGGTGTCCTTAGGTTAGTTTAGGTTTAAGTAGTTCTACGTTCTAGGGGACTGATGACCTCAGATGTTAAGTCCCATAGTGCTCAGAGCCATCTTCGCCCGAACCAATCCGACGCCCCAAACGTCTTTCTTGTGGGCTCCAGAAATATTAAATCGCGCGGGGACAGATAGGGACTATATCTGGGAAGTGTAACGGCTTCATAGCGAAACGTCTACAGCGTAGTTGAAACAGCCTTGTTAAGATGCGGGCCCGTGCCTTGCTGCATCTCGTCTTCAAAATCTGCTAGTCCCTCGGCGATGTAGGCTTGCAGTTTGTAAATTGATAGTTTGCCTATCAGCGACTAAAGCTTGTGCCACTAATTTCTTATTATATTGCTGTCCAAGGAATTCATGTCTTGATGTGTAACATCCCTAGAATCCATATTCACAGATTTCCGTGGTCCGTTGCCGTATTTTTAATATATGCGCGAGATAGGGAACAGAACATGTTTGCTTTGATTCTTATTGTAGTATTCTGTGTAATACCTTTCTTTCCAATGACGATATAACGTATCAGATTTTGCCATTTTCTGTTCCAGCATTTCTGCCCGGCCATCTAGATTTTTTCGTGCCTTGGCTAACAGCCCAACACCGCCTGCAGCGGCTCTCCTGAGCTCGTGATTATATCGGTTGAACCATAGACGACTGGAAAATAGTGACCCGGTCGGGTCTGTCTCGATATCAGTTGGTACGAGCTGGTAGTAGGGTTCGACTGTGGCGCCGGCCCCACGGAGCCATCAACCAGGTTGTCAATAAGGCACTGTGCAAGCTGGTCGTGGTTCATTAATGGCGTGGGCTGTGTTTATACAGAATGCACTGGGTCGTCCGCTAGAACTGAATCGATAATTAACAGCAAATGGTTATGTTCGGTTACCTGTAGACCATTTGAAGCCATTAATGGACTTCATGTTCCCATGTAACTATGGAATTTATGGATGACAATGCGCCATGTCAAAATTGTTCGAAATTGGTTTGAAAAACATTCTGGACTGTTCGAGCGAATGATTTGGCACCCAGATTGCCCAACATGAATCCCATCGAACATTTGTGGGACCTAATCGAGAGGTTGTAACCTTCCCCTCACTTATCGACCTTGATGACAGTAAAAATTAAACCACGTATACCTAATGGAAATTTGGGAAAAGCAATCGTCACCGAAGTTAATCTGTCGGTAAAGAGGGAGGAAACGGTTACATCTAAATGAAAGGAAAAATACAAATGAAACTGGTGGAAATTAATTTTGAAAAAGGGTAAAGTTAATAAAGAAAGTAAATGTGCGGTCGTTACGTTAACAATTAACTGGCGTTAATTAGATATTTGAGATTTGGGGAAAATTACGGTCGCCAGTCCTATGGACAACTACTATAATAACTGAAAATGAAAGATTAATGCACATATAATTAGCACTAAAAGCGTGGCAACTGAAGGTTGACATGTGTTGTGTGAAAACTGAATGTTTGTCAGAAGTAATAAATATCTCTACACTCTCACTTAATTTAGCGAAAGAATTAATGAAACCGGAAAATTGAAAGTTAATTTAGTGACTGAAATTAATAGTGAACTTTGTTTCTGAAGCACTACGAAATTCAATAAAATAAGGTTAGTCTTGGGCTACCTCAACAATAATTTCAAAAGGTACTTGAATTTACGCAATTAAGAATTAAGAGATTTAACTTTGTACTTGAATTAAGTGATTCTGAACAATTAGCAATAGTAAAATTTAGTATGTACCAAGCTGAGCTGCAGTCACAGGTAAGTGGTAACATAACTCGCACTCTTAATTCCTGCTTGTGTAATCTAAATATTGTAGCCAGCTATGAATACCTTAACTGAACTTTGAAATTAAAGCAGTGAAATCGAATGATATTACTTTAATGCTGGCGTTTGAATTTCAACGAGACTCGAGTTCATTTCGGAAAAGGAAGGGACCCTACTTGCTAATGCAATTGGGACAATGAGCAACGAAGGTTCATGCTAAGTTGCTGTATTTTAGTGATGCTAATGGAATAGTCTGAAAAGCTGAGGTCTGCCATACAGTTCTAAACCTTACGTGCTTCAGTCTTCCTTGTTGGTTGATTGAAGGTTTGTCTGCCGTAGCTGTTGCAGAAGCTGGATGTTGGCGCGCCTTCTTCTCGACATGGTCACCAGGCGAAACGGGCTCTTGATGTGTGCCTGATAATGTTTCCCGTCCGCGACTCCGTGTCAGAAACTATCATAGCAAGTCGAGCGCAATTACATGCTGCCAAACCCCGAAAGCGCGGCAACTCGCGGTAGCGTCACCAACACACCTGCTCCACCGCCCTACTCCAGCCAGACGCCGCTCTGCCCGCGTTCCACGCGGCAGAGTTAACACTACAAAAGATCCTAAACACTTTGGTTCTCCACACGACCTATCGATGTAATCGTTCGATAGCATAGTTTTCCCTAGGCAAGGCCCAGCGTAAAAATATAAACAGTATTTACAAAACAAACCAATTATACAACGACATAAATGCATAAATATATGTATATATACAAATAGTGAAACAGAAATGTCATGTCTTCAGGTATCAAAAAAAGGAAAAAAAATTATAGTACAATAGATGGAAATAGGAGGATATGCATTTCCGGCGCTACAAGGTCTGTTTGTGTACAAAAATTCTATAGCAGAAGCACTTTCGCAATTATGGACGGCTATAGAGGCAGCATTGGCGGCCGAAGACTTCCGGCATAGGAAGTCAGCCTCATTCTGCCAACGGCCTTGTCAGAGAGGGCGGAGGAGCGGATAGAGGTTCAGGGCACCCTCTTGTCCTAGGGGTGGGAAACTGCCCCGTAAGTAGGAAGAATCAGCAAGAGGAGTCAAATGGCAATGGAAACCACTGCATTAAAGACACGTAAAGTGTATCCACAGGACATGTGGCCTGTAATTTAAGAAGCGTCATGATGATCTCTCCATTGGCAAAAGATTCCAGAATAGTCCCACATTCGGATCTCCGGGAGGGGACTGCCAAGGTGGAGGTTATCGTGAGAAAAAGACTGAATAATCAACGAAAGGATAATGTTTTACGAATCGGGGCGTGGAACGTCAGAAGCTTGAACCTGGTAGGGAAAAATGAAAATCTGAAAAGGGAAATGCAAAGGCTCACTCTAGATACAGTAGGCGTCAGTGAAGTGACGTGGAAAGAAGAGAAGGATTTCTGGTCAGATGAGTATCGGGTAATATCAACAGCAGCGGGAAATGGTATAACAGGTGTAGGATTCGTTATGAACAGGAAGGTAGGGCAGAGGGTTTGTTACTGTGAACAGTTCAGTGACCGGGTTGTTCTAATCAGAATCGACAGCAAACCAACACTGACAACGATAGTTCAGATATCATGCCGACGTCACTAGCTGAGGATGAACAGATAGAAAAAATGTATGATAACATTGAAAGAGTAATACAGTATGTAAAGGGAGAGGAAAATCTGATAGTCATGGGAATGCAGTTGTAGGGGAAGGAGTAGAAGAAAAGGTTATAGGAGAATATGGGCTTGGGACAAGGAATGAGAGAGGATAAAGACTATTTGAGTTCTGTAACAAGTTTCAGCTAGTAATATCGAATACTCTGTTCAAGAATCACAAGATCAGGAGAAATACTTGGAAAAGGTCGGATGATACGGCAAGATTTCAGTTAGATTACATCATGATCAGACAGAGATTCCAAAATCAGGTACTGTATTGTAAGGCGTACCCAGGAGCAGATATAAACTCAGATCACAACATTGTAGTGATAAAGAATAAGCTGAAGTTTAAGATATTAGTCAGGAAGAATCAATAAGCAAATAAGTGGGATACGGAAGTACTAAGCAGTGACGAAATACGGTTGAAGTTCTCTATGGCTATAGATACAGTAGTAAGGAATAGCTCAGTAGGCAGTACAGTTGAAGTGGAATGCACATCTCTAAAAACGGCCACCGCAGAAATTGGGACAAAGAAGGTGACCGCGAAGAAACCATAGGTAACAGAAGAAATAAAATTGATTGATGAAAAGAGGAAGTAAAAAGAGTGTTCTGGGAAACTCAGGAATACAGAAATACAAGTCGCTGAGGAATGAAATAAATAGGAAGAGCAGGGAAGATAAGAAGAAATGGCTACAGGAGAAATGCGAAGACATCGAAACAGAAATGATTGTCGAAAGCACAGACTCAGCTTACAGGGAAGTCAAGACAACCTTCGGTGACATTAAAAGCAAGGGTGATAACATTAAGCGTGCAACGGGAATTCCACTGTTAAATGCAGAGGAGAGAGCGGATAGGTGGAGAGAGAACATTGAAGGTCTCAGTGAGGGGGAAGACTTGTCTGATGTGATAGAAGAAGAAACAGGAGTCGATTTTCGAGAGAAAGGGGACCCAGTATTAGAATCAGAACTTAAATGAGCTTTGGAGAACTTAAGATTAAATAAGGCAGAAGGGATAGATAACATTCCACAAGAATTTGTAAAATCATTGGGGGAAGTGGCAACAAAACGATTATTCATGTTGGTGTGTAGAATGTTTGAGTCTGACGATATACCATCTGACTTTCGGAAAAGCATCACCCACACAATTCCGAAGACGGCAAGGGCTGATAAGTGCAAGAATTATCGCACAATCAGATTACAGCTCACGCATCCAAGTTGCTTCCAAGAATAATACACAGAAGAATGCAAAAGAAAATTGAGGATGCGCTAGATGACCATCACTTTGGCTTCAGGAAAGGTGAAGGCACGAGAGAGGCAATTCTGACATTGCTGTTAATAACAGAAGCGAGAATAAAGGAAAATCAAGACACGTTCATAAGATTTGTCGACTTGGAAAAAGCGTTCGACAATGTAAAATGGTGCAAGATGTTCGAAATTCTGAAAAAGGTAGGGGTAAGCTATAGGGAGAGACGGGTCATATAATTAAGAAGGATGTAAGACAATGATGTAAGCAATGATGAAAATAAAAGTAAGATATAGGAGTGGAATTAAAATTCAAGGTGAAAGAATATCAAAGATACGATACGCTGGTGACATTGCTGTCCTGAGTGAAAGCGAAAAAGAATTACATGATCTGCTGAGCGGAATGAATAGTCTAGTGGGTACAGAGTATCGACTGAGAGTAAATCGAAGGAAGACGAAGATAATGAGGAAACGAGAATAGTGAGAAACTTAAAATCACATTCGATGGCCACGAAGTAGATGGAGTTAAGGAATTCTGCTACCTAGGCAGTAAAATAACGAATGACGGACGGAGAAAGGACATCAAAAGCAGACTAGCATTGGCAAAAAGAGCGGTCCTGGCCAAGAGAAGTCTACTAATATCAAACATCGGCCTTAATTTGAAGAAGAAATTTATGAGAGTCTGGAGTACAGCATTGCATGGTAGTGAAACATTGACTGTGGGAAAAACGGAACAGGAGAGAATCGTAGCATTTGAGATATGGTGCCACAGACGAATGTCGAAAATTAGGTGGACTGATGAGGTAAGTAATGAGGAGGTTCTGTGCAGAATAGGACAGGAAAGGAACATGTGGAAACCATTGATAAGGAGAAGGGACAGGATGGTTCAAATGGTTCAAATGGCTCTGAGCACTATGGGACTCAACTTCTGAGGTCATCAGTCCCCTAGAACTTAGAACTACTTAAACCTAACTAACCTAAGGACATCACACATATCCATGCCCGAGGCAAGATTCGAACCTGCGACCGTAGCGGTCGCACAGTTCCAGACTGTAGCGCCTAGAACCGCTCGGCCACTCCGGCCGGCAGGGACAGGATGATAGGACATCTGTTAAGGCATGAGAGGATGACTTCCATGGAATTAGAGGGAGCTGTAGATGGCAAAAACTGTAGAGGCTGACACAGATTGGAATACATCCAGCAAATAATTGAGGACGTAGGTTGGAAGTTCTACTCTAAGATGAAAAGCACAGGAGAGGAATTCGTGGCGGGCCACATAAAACCAGTCAGAAGACGGGGGAAAAAAAACGGCATTGCTCCGATCCGACACGAAGTTAGGAGGTATGCCATGACTTATGTCATCTGATTGCAGAACGTTGAAAGAGCGTGTGGGTTCAATGGCATAATGTAATACAGCAAAGTGAGTGCTTTTTTATCTCCTTCATAGTAAGCACTACTAGTTCTTTTTTCACTTAGCGGCCTCTAATTCGTATGTACGTTTTCGCGAAAACGGCTGCACCTTGGGGTTGGGTTGGGTTGTTTGGGGAAGGAGACCAGACAGCGAATTCATCGGACTCATCGGATTAGGGAAGGATGGGGAAGGAAGTCGGCCGTGCCCTTTCAAAGGACCCATCCCGGCATTTGCCTGGAGCGATTTAGGGAAATCACGGAAAACCTAAATCAGGATGGCCGGACGCGGGATTGAACCGTCGTCCTCCCGAATGCGAGTCCAGTGTCTAACCACTGCGCCACCCCGCTCGTTGGCTGCACCTTGATTCCACAATAAGCGAGGGTTACCAGCTGAAAGCGGTCTCTGCAGTATTTTCGAAGATTTTACCACGAAAATTAGAAACAAGTAACAATGTATAAGCTAAGCGCTGTTGCTCACATAGAAAAATTATACGTGCTTTGAAATAAATACTTTCCACAGGAACGAAGCACGCTGCTGGAGATGCCGAAAAAAAAAATCGCCTGACCCATCTCCACTTTATCAGTGGGCGGCGCCATTGTGTCTTGGCATCACTAGTGGTGTGCAGCGGTGCCGTGGTAGGCGGCGGGGATTCTTCAATATGTATCTCGAATGCAGACGTGGAACTGCAAACAAACAAAAAATTGTCAACAAAATTCTTCTGGGCTGTTGACAGCATTTTCAATATATAGAACTGTTCGACGTTTCAGCATTAGAGATACATCCGTCTGGGACAAACACTGCGACAGTGGTGGCGGATAAGAAATAACATTCTGTGCTCCCGCATACTAGCGAAACAGCCATTTACATTAAATACATTAAGGATGAAGTTCAGAGAGGCCAAGAGGATCCGCCGACGTGGATAGAGAGGACGGCAACAGGCTTCTGGCGTCCTGCTTGCCAGCAGTATTAGGGCTACGGGACGACAGCGAGCGCAAAGCAAGTCACAGAGGCGCGAGGGAGACCCCGATGGTCGTATGTCCACGGAGCGAGCGCAACTATGTCACCGCACGCACCTAGCAACGAGTAAACAGAGCTGCATCGCAGCTAGCGCTCGTTTCTGGTTCGCCCGTTTCCACCAAAGGCAAAAAATTGTGTAAACACTAATCAAGCACGTCTTTATCTACCAGTGACAAAGAAGGATATAAACACCAATAAAGATCACCTAACACCCCTGCTCCTATCCACAAGGACCCTATAAAATTGCGTAAACAGCCCCCCCTGCTACTATATAGAATCGAAAGTCTCTCTCTTTCACATTCAGCTCAGCACAGCCCCCGAAGTTCACATGCAATAGCGGCCGAAACGTCGGTCAATTTTATACAGGATGAAAAGTATTTAAACCGATAAACTCTGGGAGGTTGTAGGGGACATCAAAACAAATATTTTTTCCCTAATGTCATTTTTTCCTATGAGGTGTATGTAGACCGGTAGAGGGAGATTTCTCTGGCGGCAAATTAATTAAACCAACAAATACTTTTCCATTTTTTTATGACCAAGAGACAACAACTAGGTAGCAGATACGGCCCAAGTAAACTGTCTCCAACAACACCGACCCACACATTAACGATGAACCGCACTTGATGAGCGCTAGTAACTGTGGCATGTGGGTTATCCTCACTCCAAACATGCGAATTGTGCATGTTGAAGACTCCATCACGCCCGAACGTTGCTTCATCGGTAAACAACACAGTGGATGGAAATCTAGGATGTATTTCACACTGTTCCAGGTACCACTGCTAAAACTGTGGTTGAAATGGCTCTGAGCACTATGGGACTTAACATCTATGGTCATCAGTCCCCTAGAACTTAGAAGTACTCAAACCTAACTAACCTAAGGACAGCACACAACACCCAGTCATCACGAGGCAGAGAAAATCCCTGACCCCGCCGGGAATCGAGCCCGGGAACCCGGGCGTGGGAAGCGAGAACGCTACCGCACGACCACGACCTGCGGAAAAGCGAAAACTGTGCTCTGGATGGATAATCAACTGGTTCCAGGTTGTGGACACGCTGTAAGTGAAATGGAGGTAACAATTGCTCTCGAAGGACTGTTCTAACAGTCGTCTGATTCGTCCCATGTGACGTGCAATTGGACGAGTGCTGATTGAAGGATATCGCTCCACATGCTGCAAGACAGCTTCCTCAGATTTCAGCGTTCTTACCGTGCGACGGCATCCCTGTCCAGGTAATCTGCTAAACGACCCGGTCACACGCAGACGTTGGTACACGGCAGCAAATGTCGTATGATGCGGGATACGGCGATTAGAATATCGTTGTTGATAAACCCGCTGTGCAGCTCGTCCGTTGTGGTGCGCTATAAAGTACGCACCAACCATATCAGTGTACTCACTCAAAGTGTATCGCTCCATTAGTAAACAGAGACAATGCACTACTACACTGGTGGACAGCAGTTGCCTACAACTGAAGAGCGTAATACGCCCTCTAACTACTGAAGATCATAATACGACCTCTATCAACGGAAGAGCGTGATACGGCCTCCAGCGGTTTAAATAATCCTCATAGGAAAAAATGAGCCGGCCTTAGGTTAGTTAGGTTTAAGTAGTTCTAAGTTCTAGGGGACTGATGACCTCAGAAGTTAAGTCCCATAGTGCTCAGAGCCATTTTTTTGAAAAATGACATTAGGGAAAAATATTTGTTTTGATGTCCCCTACAACCTCGCAGAGTTTGTCGGTTTAAATACTTTTCACCCTGTATATTGACAATGTGGTACACAGACGAAAGGACCTTTATTGACAGTGACAACGGCCACCGATGCCTACGCTTACTTTAAACATAAACATTGATTATCTAAATTCATTTTTCCAATTTTTCTACACAGATCATCACACTCGTCCAGCACAGACTTCAGTAGGTAGCTGCGCCAAATGAGAATGGAGACCATAGAAAGATTTTTTTCGTTGTGATAACTTTAAATTTTTACTCGCGTATTATTTCAGTTGTTGTTGTTGTCGTGGTCTTCAGTCCTGATACTGGTTTGATGCAGCTCTCCATGCTACTCTATCCTGTGCAAGCTTCTTCATCTCCCAGTACCTACTGCAGCCTACATCCTTCTGAATCTGCTTAGTGTATTCATCTCTTGGTCTCCCTCTACGATTTTTACCCTCCACGCTGCCCTCCAATACTAAATTGGTAATACCTCGATGTCTCAGAACATGTCCTACCAACCGATCCCATTCTTCTAGTCAAGTTGTGCCACATGCTCCTCTTCTCCCCAGTTCTATTCAATACCTCCTCATTAGTTATGTGATGTACCCATCTAATCTTCAGCATTCTTCTGTAGCACCACATTTCGAAAGCTTCTATTCTCTTCTTGTCTAAACTATTTATCGTCCACGTTTCACTTACGTACGTGGCTACACTCCATACCAATACTTTCAGAAACGACCTCCTGACACTTAAATCTGTACTCGATGCTAACAAATTTCTCTCCTTCAGATACGCTTTCTTTACCATTGCCAGTCTACATTTTATATCCTCTCTACTTCTACCATCATCAGTTATTTTGCTCCCCAAATAGCAAAACTCCTTTACTACTTTAAGTGTCTCATTTCGTAATCTAATTCCCTCAGCATCACCCGACTTAATTCGACTACATTCCATTATCCTCGTTTTGCTTTTGTTGATGTTCATCCTTTCAAGACACTGTCCATTCCGTTCAACTGCTCTTCCAAGTCCCTTGCTGTCTCTGAGAGAATTACAATGTCATCGGCGAACCTCAAAGTTTTTATTTCTTCTCCGTGGATTTTAATACCTACTCCGAACTTTTCTTTTGTTTCCTTTATTGCTTGCTCAATATACAGATTGAATAGCATCGGGGATAGGCTACAACCCTGTCTCACGCCTTTCCCAACCACTGCTTCTCTTTCATACCCCTCGACTCTTATAACTGCCATCTGCTTTCTGTACAAATTATAAATAGCCTTCCGTTCCCTTTCAGTTATACAACAAAAATTTGGAACAGCATTTGAAGTGTTGCTTTTTGAAAATGTTCTGATGTGGCTGAAGTTCTACTTTGCCGCATGTTTCCTGTCTTGGAATGGGTTTTACCTGTAATATGTGATGATTGACCAGCACGGACGCAGTCTCCAGTGAAACGGCTCACCGGTAACAAGTTCAGGGACGCCGGTGCTGGGTCTATATCCGCGAGCTAGCCCGTCGGAGGTGAGATAACGCAATCTCAAAGTTCGCGGTACCTGCCCCTGCGGCGAACGCAATACCGAGCTGCAGTGACAGGCGCAGCAGCTCCACGTTATGTCCGTACAGCCCAGCAGGCGTAGCGTGTAGTCAGCTGCGGCCAACAGGTCCCCTATTAGTAACGACAAACTACGGAAAATATCTGCTGTAAGGGCTATTTCTGATGCTTCTAAAGCATGGCGTTATCACAAATAGGACACACTCACACGTTCAAAAGAACCACATGAACCTATACAAGTATAGGCTCTAAGACAAAATTTGATGCACAGCAAAGGAGTTATGGTCACAAACTGATGTTCATATATTTATTAACGGAAAATGAAAAACTGTGAACTTCGGCGCCTGGCGGATGAATGTGTGATGCTGCAGCGCAATTTCACCACACATCTGGCAAGGATATTCAACAGGCAACATGTCGATACCAGAGCATAAACCCTTACCGAATTTCATTCCGTGTACTCTGTTGAACAGTAACTATGTGTTGCAAACAGGCTTGTGAACAATACACGCAGATGTCAGTATTCCGCAGAGGGTGCATTTAGTAATAGCGAAAGCGTTACGGAGATAATAGATAAACTCCAGTGGAAGATTCTGTTAGAGACACGCTCAGCAGCTCGGTACGGGATTTTGTTGCAGTTTCGAGAACATACCTTAACCGAGCAGTCAAGCAGTATATTGATCCCTCCTACGTATATCTCGCGAAGAGACCATGAGGATAAAATCAGAGATATTAGAGCCCACACAGAGGCATACCGACAATCTTTCTTCCCACGAACAATACAAGACTGGAAGAGAAGGGAGGAACGATAGAGGTACTTTACAATACGAGACTGGAATAGAAGGGAGGACCGATAGAGGCACTGAAAGTACCCTCCGCCACACACCGTCAGGTGGCTTGCGGAGTATGGATGTAGATGTAGATTCAAAGAAACTGCTTGGAATAATTGGTGAATCGCTCGACCTTTGTACTGGAGTGAAGTCGCTCTTCGACGATGTTGGCAGGTATGGGTGAACCGTGGCCGAACACGGTGCCAAAAAGGGAGTGGTAGACCCAGAGAGACGACAGAGACCGAGAAACTAGTAACCGTCAGAAAGGCACTCAAAGCCCCGGATTCATCACTATCATCGATCCGGCGTGCAACTGGTGCTGCAGCGACCACAACCAACAGTGGTACCGGGCTCACAGAAAGGGGGCTGAGCTCACGGGTCAATGGTGTTGGGAACATGCGGCCTGCAGTATCGTTGACTGGAATAGAACTGTCTTCGAACTGAGTCCTGATGACCAGCGAAAACGTGGGGGCAGATGCCCCAGACTACGGTTTGATATCAACCTGATGTCGCCCGCCATACGGCTCGACAGTCAACAATGATGGAATGGGGTGCCGTTTCATTTCCTAACACGACCGCTTTGGTTGTCATCAGCGGCACCTTACAGCACAGCGGTAGGTCGACGAAATTCTGTGCCACGGTCCGTTGTCTTCCACGACAAGCCTTCCTAGGCTTAGATTTCAGAACGGTAATGACGACCCGCATGCGGCGAGAGCTTCTGTTCCTCGCGTTCGTGCTTACAAAATCTACCTTGGCCATCAAGGTCGCTGAATCTCGCCCCAATTGAGAACGTTTGGAGCATTATCTGGACGGCCCTCTACACAGCTCGGGATTTAGACAATCTAACGAGCCAACTCGACAGAATTTGGCACGATATCCCTCAGGAGAACAACCACCAACTCAATCAGTCAATGAGAAGTCAAGCAATAACTGCTTGCATAAGGTCCAGATGTGGACCAGCGGGTTATTGCCTTGCTCAATATCTGAAGCTCTTTCTCTTGAGTGAATCATCCAGTTTGTTTTACTGAAATTGGAATATTTTGTTCGTCTACACATGTCTTAGAGTATATAAACCTGATTTTCTTACAATTACTTGACCGGGAACCCCTTTTCGACTAGTTAAGCCACCAGGTTTGAGTGAACATCGCAACCACTGATAAAATCACGTGCGACTAACACAGAGAACGAATATCTACAGACGAGCATTCAGATGCGCATAATCGAATCTTATTTGCCCACATATTTTAATTTCGAAATTCAGTTGTCTGTGGTACAGCATGTAGTCTGTTCGTAACCACTTCGTAGAATTTTAATGTCATGACATTCGTAGCATACGCTAAACCCGCTGAAAAGTATCGAGGAATTCGTACAAGCGTTTCATGTTAATCTTTGTAATTTGACATATGGAATGAACTCAGCTTAAATCTTTGAGCAGATAAACGATATTTCACCAGTTTGAAACTAGTACCACAGCTGAAATGTGGCTTTTTACATTTGTTATAAGAAACGAGAGGAATACTCACTGGTATTTTTAGCTTTTGAACTGAATTTGAATGTATTACAGAGTCTTTTTCACAAAATATGCTGTGGTGACATTCCAAAGTCGCTTCCTTGTACGCCACATGAAAGTGTCCGGAAAAATATCGAATTTAAGACGTTGAGAAAATTGGTTATTCATCTGCAGTTTCATGTATTTTCAGGAATGAAATTCTTCTGTTTTTTTTAATTTCTGATACTTTTCGCTTTCGTTGACTTCACGTATTTTAAGGAATGAAATTTTTCCGTTTTTTAATTTCTGACACTTTTCGCTTTCATTGATACATACGCAAAATAAAATATTAATCACACATACTCATTCTTCACGTTACAGATACTGGTACTGCAATTGCCTTTTGTGAACATAAAGGTTTGGCGATCTATGTAATCCTAAAATAATGTCTCAGACTTTCATACACCCTTTCAGAGTGTTGACTAGAAGCATACTCCGACACTGCACAGTTTATATAGTGTTTATCTCGTAGTTATATGGTCATACAGCCACGTAGATGAACCCTACAACTTTATGCCTTCATTATGCTGTGTAGTGATGAGTCAACACATACTAGTACAAAAACTATAATTACATTTTATTTAGTTTGTTTTTATTTTACACGTCTAGTTCCGTACGACCAAATTGAAGAGCAAATCTCCAACGAGATGGAACGTGTCAGAACCTGAAATTACAACATAAAAGTGTTAACAGATAAAATAAAATAATTATGAACCCGAAAAAGACGTGCCATAAGTTTATGTAAACTCAATCAACAATATGACACAGGAATCAGCTTAATTTTTCAAGGAATAGAAACAATGACCACTGAGGAAACTCTTCAGTTTCGATTTGAAAGCTGGTGGATTACTGCTAAGGCCTTTGAATTTTTGTGGTAGCTTGTTGAAAATGGACGCAGCAATATACGCACCTTTATGCACAAGGGTGAAGGAAGCGCGATCAAAATGCAGACTGGACTTCTACCTAGTATTAAGTGAGTGAAAGTTACTAATTCTTGGGGATAAGCTGACATTGTTAACAAGAAGCGATAGTAAAGACTATATATATATGAGAAGACAATGTCAGAATACCCAGACTAATGAACAGGGGTGGACAAGAGGATCGCGAACTTACATCACTTATTGCTCGAACCGCCCGTTTCTGAGCCAAAAATAGCCAAAAATATACTTTTATAATGGGAACAGTTACCCCAAAAAAAAAAAAAACCATCTGTCATAAGCGAATGAAAATAAGCAAAGTAGACTACTATTTGTGCCGAGCTATACTTACTTCAGACACCGTTCGAATAGTAAAAATGCCAGCATTAAGCTTCTGAACAAGATCCTGAACGTGGGCATTCCACGACAGTTTACTACCTATCTGAACACCTAGGAATTTGAACTGTCCAGTTTCACTAATCATATGCCCATTCTGTGAAATTAAAACGTCGGAATTTGTTGAATTGTGTGTTAGAAACTGTAAAAACTGAGTCTTACTATGATTCAGAGTTAGTTTATTTTCTCAAAGCCATCAACTTATGTCATGAACTGCACTATTTGAAACAGTGCCAGCATTGCACACAACATCCTTTACTACCAAGCCAGTGTCATAAGCAAACAGAAATATTTTAGAGTAACCTGTAATACTAGAGGGCATATCATTTATATAAATAAGGAACCAGAGTGGCCCCAGCATTGATCCCTAGGTCACAACGCATTTGACCATGCCCCACCCAGACCTCACGTCGTAACCGTTCTCAAGACTGTGGAAAAATACCTTCTGCTGTCTGTTGAAGCAAGAGGTGAACTAGCTGTGAGCTACACCCCGTATTCCATAATGGTCCAACTTCTGGAGCAATATTTTGTAATCAACACGATCACACGCCTTAGTTAAATAAATAGGAGGTGCCTAGGGTTGGAAACCTTTTGTTTAATCCATACAGTACCTCAATAGGAAAGGAGAATATTGCATTTTCAGTTGTTAAACTACTTCTAAAACCGAACTCTACATCTGGCAGCAAATCATGGTAAATATAATCATCAATTACCCTTACATACACAGCCTTCTCAATATCTTTAGCAAACCTTATGGTGTGGAAATAGGTCTAAAATTGTCTACATTATCTCTTTCTCCCTTTTTGTAGAGCGGCTTTACTGCTGCGTATCGTTCAGGAAACTGACTATTCTTAAAGGAAAAATTACAAATGTGGCCAAGTGCAGGGGTATCAAGTGCAGCACAATTTAATCGTGGGAATTAGCTTCTCTATTTTCGTACCACATACTCTTTACCTTCGTGATAACACTTTTAAGCGTCATAAAATGCTGTTTGTAATGGGCTACTGTAACTTGATTGTGACTACTTCTAACATTTTGATACAATTCCCACTTTGTTCTTCATGATATCCTTGTCCCAGTAGTCAGACACGCAGGATACCTTTAACTGCTAGTACAATGTTTAGAACGTTCTAATGGAAAGCAACTTTCAAAGAGCATGACAAATGTGTTAAGCAAAGCATTATATTTGTCATCCATGTTATTGGCACTATAAACATCCTGCCACTCCTGTTCCTTAACGAGGTTTAAAAAACTCTCTATTCTCACCGGATTAGCTTTTCTACATAGTCTGTAATTACACTACTGGCCATTAAAACTGCTACACCACGAAGATGGCATGCTACAGACGCGAAATTTAACCGACAGGAAGAAAAAATGGTTCAAATGGCTCTGAGCACTATGGAATTCAACTGCTGAGGTCATTATTCCCCTAGAACTTAGAACTAGTTAAACCTAACTAACCTAAGAACATCACACACATCCATGCCCGAGGCAGGATTCGAACCTGCGACCGTAACGGTCTCGCGGTTTCAGACTGCAGCGCCAGAACCGCGCGGCCACTTCGGCCGGCCGACAGGAAGAAGATACTGTGATATACAAATGATTAGCTTTTCAGAGCATTCACACAAGGTTGGCGCCGGTGGCGACACATACAACTTGCTGACATGAGGGAAGTTTCCAACCGATTTCTCATACACAAACAGCAGTTGACCCGCGTTGCCGGGTGAAACGTTGTTGTGATGCCTCGTGTAAGGAGGAGAAATGCGTACCATCTCGTTTCCGACTTTGATAAAGGTCGGATTGTAGCCTATCGCGATTGTGGTTTATCGTATCGCGACGTTGCTGCTCGCGTTGGTCGAGATCCAATGACTGTTAACAGAATATGGAATCGGTGGGTTCAGAAGGATAATACGGAATGCCGTGCTGGATCCCAACGAAGTCGTATCACTAGCAGTCGAGATGACAGGCATCTTACCCGCATGGCTGTAACGGATCGTGCAGCCACGTCTCTATCCCTGAGTCAACAGATGGGGACGTTTGCAAGACAATAACCATCGGCACGAACAGTTCGATGACGTTTGCAGCAGCATGGACTATCAGCTCGGAGACCATGGCTGCGGTTACCCTTGACACTTCATCACAGACAGGAGCGCCTGTGATGGTGTACTCAACGATGAAGCTGGGAGCAAGAATGGCAAAACATCATTTTTTCAGATGAATCCAGGTTCTGTTTACAACATCATGATGGTCGCATCCGTGTTTGGCGACATCGCGATGAACGCACATTTCAAGCGTCTATTCGTCATCGCCGCACTGGCGTATCACCCGGCGTGATGGTATGGGGTGCCACTGGTTACACGCCTCGGACACCTCTTGTTCGGATTGACGGCACTTTGAACAGTGGACGTTACATTTAAGATGTGTTACCACCCGTGACTCTTCTCTTCATTCGATCCCTGCGAAACCCTACATTTCAGCAGGATAATTCACGACCGCATGTTGCAGAACCTGTTCGGGCCTTTCTGGATACAGAAAATGTTCAACTGTTGCTCTGGCCAGCTCATTCTCCAGATCTCTCACCAACTGAAAGCGTCTGGTCAATGGTGGCCCAGCAACTGGCTCGTCACAATTCGTCAGTCACTACTCTTGATGAACTGTGGTATCGTATTGAAGATACATGGGCAGCTGTACCTATACACGCCATCCAAGCCCTGTTTGACTCAATGCCCAGGCGTATCAACGCCGTTGTTACGGCCAGAGTTGGTTGTTCTGGGTACTGATTTCTCAGTATCTATGCACCCAAATTGCGTGAAAATGTAATCACATGTCAGTTCTAGTATAATATATCTGTCCAATGAATACCCGTTTATCATCTGCATTTCTTCTTGGTGTGGCAATTTTAATGGCCAGTAGTGAAGGAGCACTGACACCTATGTGATGCTGTTTAGAAATGTAAACACAGAAAGTCAATGAAGCGACTTAAACAGTGACGCTTCAAATTCAGAAGTGTGCTGTTACAGTTGTTACCGGAAGGTAAGAAGTGCTTTTCACGAAATGTTTAGAAGGCTTAGAGAACTGCATCTGCGACAAGCTGCAGAAAGACTGTACTGTGTCCAACATACGTATCATGCAAGGGTCGTGAAAACAAGATGAGAGACATTAGAGCTCATTTGGAAGCACATTTTTAGTCGTGTTTCCCTCGCTCTATTTGCAAGTGGGACAGGAAAGGGGCTATGACAAGCAGTGTTACAAGGTACCCTCTGTCAAGCAACATAATGTGGTTTGCGAAGTATGTAAAGGAGTTGCACAAAATATGGAAACATCGCGAGATATGCAAGCTTGAACATAAATACAGATGCTAGCCGAGCCTGTATACTGCGCTCTTGTATCTGTCCTCAATACGTTATAAGTGACAGTCATGTCCAGAACAGCGATCTGTATGGTTGTGTGTGCATTTGTCGGAGCTTAGTCAATTAGAACATGAGCAAATTTCTGGTGCTCGGATGGTGGGTGCTTCCATAACCAAGGGACCCGAAGCGTTTGGTGTTTCAAGCGGCATCATATCTAATATTTACACCGCGTTATTGATTAAAGGAGAAAATATAAAAATGCAGTAAATGAAGCAGGCAAAAAGGAATACAAACGTCTTAAAAAGTGCAAAATGGCTAAGCAGGGATGGCTAGAGGACAAATGTAAGGATGTAGAGGCTTATATCACGAGGGTTAAGATAGATACTGCTTACAGAAAAATTAAAGAGACCTTTGGAGAAAAGAGAACCACTTGTATGAATATCAAGAGCTCAGATGGAAACCCAGTTCTAAGCAAAGAGGGGAAAGCAGAATGGTGGAAGGAGTATATAGAGGGTCTACACAAGAGCGATGTTCTTGAGGACAATATTATGGAAATGGAAGAGGATGTAGATGAAGACGAAATGGGAGATACGATACTGCGTGAAGAGTTTGACAGAGCACTGAAAGACCTGAGTCGAAACAAGGCCCGGGAGTAGACAACATTCCATTAGAACTACTGACGGCCTTGGGAGAGCCAGTCCTGACAAAACTCTAAGATTTGCTGGGCAATATGTACGAGACAGGCGAAATACCCTGAGACTTCAAGAAGAATATAATAATTCCAATCCCAAAGAAAGCAGGTGTTGACAGATGTGAAAATTACGGAACTAGTTTAATAAGTCACAGCTGCAAATTAATAAAGCGAATTCTTTACAGACGAATGGCAGAAACCGACCTCGGGAAAGATCAGTTTGGATTCTGTAGAAATATTGGAACACGTGAGGCAATGCTGACTCTACGACTTACCTTAGAAGAAAGATTAAGGAAAGGCAAACCTACGTTTCTAGTATTTGTAGACTTAGTGAAAGCTTTTGACGATGTTGACTGGAATACTCTCTTTCAAATTCTAAAGGTGGCAGGGGTAAAATACAGGGAGCGAAAGGCTATTTACAATTTGTACAGAAACCAGATGGCAGTTATAAGAGTCGAGGGGCATGGTTGGGAAGCAATGGTTGGGAAGGGAGTGAGACAGGGCTGTAGCCTCTCCCTGATATTACTCAATCTATATATTGATCAAGCAGTAAAGGAATCAAAAGAAAAATTCGGAGTAGGTATTAAAATCCATGGAGAAGAAATAAAAACTTTGAGGCTCGCCGACGGCATTTTAATTCTGTCAGAGACAGCAATGGACTTCGAAGAGCAGTTGAACGGAATGGACAGTGTCTTGAAAGGAGGTTATAAGATGAACATCAACAAAAGCAAAACGAGGATAATGGAATGTAGTCGAATTGAGTCGGGTGATGCTGAGTGAATTAGATAAGGAAATGAGACGCTTAAAGTATTAAAGGAGTTTTTCTATTTGGGGAGCAAAATAACTGATGATGGTCGAAGTAGAGAGGATATGAAATGTAGACTGGCAATGGCAAGGAAAGCGTTTCTGAAGAAGAGAAATTTGTTAACATCGAGTATTGATTTAAGTGTCAGGAAATCGTTTCTGAAAGTATTTGTATGGAGTGTAGCCATGTATGGAAGTGAAGCATGGATGATAAACAGTTTGGACAAGAAGAGAATAGAAGCTTTTGAAATGTGGTGCTACAGAAGAATGCTGAAGATTAGATGGGTAGATCACATAACTAATGAGGAGGTAATGAATAGAATTGGGAAGAAGAGGAGTTTGTGGCACAACTTGACAAGAAGAAGGGATCACAAATTTAGCATTGGAGGGCAGTGTGGAGGGTAAAAATCGTAGAGGGAGACCAAGAGGTGAGTAAGCAGATTCAAAAGGATGTAGGTTGCAGTAAGTACTGGGAGATGAAGAAGCTTGCACAGGATAGAGTAGCTTGGAGAGCTGCATCAAACCAGTCTCAGTGTAACATGCGCTAATGCACACGATACTCTTTAAAGCCTGTACTATGGTACTATGGTAAGTTGACGGGCTTCACCTTACGAGAAAGGATTTTTGTATAGATATTGACCGCGTGTACCTGAATGGAGGCAAAATCAGACTTACACCCACTCAGTAATAACAATGATACGTCAAGCAAGTCTGAAGTGCAACTACACGTTAGGATGGACAAGAAACAACACAGCAGATGCTACCAAATTGTTAATAATACGGTCGCCAGCCTAATTAGACATTAACTGAGTTTCTTCCCTGTACAAGTTGATGTACGTTCATACAAAACAACACGTAATAACACTGCATAATATGGTAAATTTTAGAACCAGAAAATCTACTGAACTAATAATTTCACTTTCTGCACTAATATGGACAAGCCATAAATACACAACAATACACTATAATGTTTACTACAAACTCCATACTGTCTATTGATCTGATTAAAATCGGGCATAGGTTACCCTAGAAATAGCACATTCGAAATACACATACAATGTCAATTTTGAAAAAAGTAAAACACTTAGAAATTTTTTGTTTTATATTAACTTTTACTTTGGTGGTCAAATCAGTTCAGTACACTTCAGGATTCAAATGTATAGAAAAGAAAAAGGGGGGGGGGGGGGGACCCTGAAACTGTTATGATCACTGTATTGAAACAACTAACTATTGAAAGCATTAAGCACTCAAGATTTTCAATATATGAGTTACTACTCTTTTTGTCTTATTTCCTGCTCATTTAACTACCATTATTTTTGTCTCAAATTAATTAAACTTCATTACTAAACCAATTTCAACATTATCTTCCAACTTTGTCAGACCTTTGTTATTTACCCATATATTCATTAACAACAATGTTTTTTAAACATCATTCTAACTTAGATAGGTCTGCAGGTAATTATTATTAACATAAACTTTAAATCTTCATTTCGGGACACTTTATTGCACAACATGTGGAACGGACCCTGTCTAGGTTAGTTGTGAGGATAATTAAATGATAGGACAGTTCTGGTAAAATTTAAGTTGTTATTGAACAGTATGGAACAAAAGTAACACTGGTCCACACGAATTCAGTACTAATAGTTTCAACCTGTTCGTGTCGATGCGGCGGTCGGCGGGCGGCAAGATGGCGAGGCACAGAGCACACTTACAATCACAGCTATGGCTCTTGATGTATCGGCATTTTGCTTCTTCTTAGCGTCGCAATACTTTTCCGTTTAGTGCCTATGGAATATTGCCATGCTGTATAGGCGTCGGAAACGGCACATCCGAGGCTCAACGAAATCACGTTTTCCAGGAGAGCCTCCTCGATCCAGAACGTGTTTCTCAGACCGATGCCGAACTCCGACTACTACTGCTGAGCCCGTTATGCCGTACAGCCCCCGTGTGCATTTTCCCGCGCTCGCCTACCATCCACCTTTTACCGCTCCCCTACAGACAGGGTATTCACCAAAGGTTTTGCATTCTACATATCCTAATACATTGCCTACATATGGACCAGATGCACAATTACAACTTTGAAATCTTACAATAGTTTCAACGTTTCTTACATTTCAATTCTATTATAACATTGCTTAAAGTTTAACATAAACATTAATATTCACATCGAAAGTTGTATATAGTTTCCTTAACATAATGGCATGAAACAAAAAAGAAATGAAATCAGAACACCGATTACACTAATTCATCGAAAATCAGAAGAAAGAATTATTATATGTACAATAGTATAGCGTTGGTGTTGTTATATCAGGACTGAAAACCACAACAACAATAACACAGGGAAAATGGAAAAATATATTGGGCTAAGTCACAACGTGGAGGACGGTGTGTGTTGAGTGATCGCCACAGATGGTCTTGGAAAATAAGAGAACGATGGCTGCAAAAACTGCTGCAGAAGTGATTGTTGCAACCACGAAGCATGTGAGTATCAAAACAACAATAAGGAGGCTCCATTAGCCCGGAATTCCAGGACGGGCAGGAAGTCCACAATCACTCATCAGTGATGCTAATGTCACCAGCAGAAAACTCTGAAGCCATAAAACCTGGTCCACGTAACAATGAAAGAAAGTCATTTGTTTCACACTGTTTTCAAGTTCTGGCCGATTTTACGTCCAAAGAGTAAAACATTCCAGAGGGCTTGGTAATGATTTGGACAGCCGTGTTGTGGTTTTCCATGGGCCCCATGGTTACTCTGCTAGATCGGATTACTGCCAATGGATTGTGTGACCATGTTGGCTGATCAAGTCCATCCCATGGAACAATGTTTGTCCCACAGTGGTGATAATGTTTTTCAAGATGACATGGTCCGTGTTCACACAGCTTTCATGCTCCAGGACTGGTTTTGTGAGCATGAGGATGAACTGCCCAATCTCTTCTGGCTCAATTTTATTGAGCTTTTGTGATCCACTTCGGAGAGAAGGTTGGGTGACAGTTATTCATCTCCATCGTCGTAACCTAGTCTTGCCACTATTTAGCTCGAAGAATAGCATGAGGGTCCCTTGTAAACCATATTTATCCATTCCGAAACGCGTGGAAACTGTTTAGAACGCCAAACAGTTTCCTACATCGTATTAGCTATGGTATAGTGTTGCATTTTTCCTTTTTCAATTTTTTTTATCTAGCCCCTGTATGCAGGTGTGGATTTAGATGTAGATGTAGCTGTAGCGACTAGATCATCAAAACACGAGAGAAGGATGATTCAACTTTTGTGGAACATCCTTAAATGATATAGCACTCATATGATGTGTCTGCCTCCATAGTCTTGGTAGCTGATCTTGTAGACGTTGGATTGTTGTTGTTGTTGCCAACTTCGTGACGTAGCCTAGAACCAACTGTACTTTTCGTTTGAAATCCAATTTTTACTTTCGTTTTCTGAGAAGTTTGCAGTCTTGTCGGAAAACGCGCAATCAAACCTCTTACTCTTTGGGCGTATTTTCCACTTCTTGCCACATATTTTGGACTTCAGCCTGCTATAAAGATTCGTTACATCACCATCCTTATACCCATTTTTGTGGCTACTTAATTAATAACAACAATTAATTATTTCCTTGTTGCTATGGTGAGAAGTGACCAGAAGCTGTTACGTTCATTATTCTAATTTTGTGTTTTCCATCTTTTTTAGTTAACATAAGACCTAAAAAACTTCTACTTTCTTCTGGTTCCAGTTCCACTGTGAACTTAATTCTTTCACATATCTCACTCATTCCTTGTGTAACCTTGCGTATTTCATTTTCGTCGCCTATGCACAGTACTATGACCTCTTCCACATAACGTCTGTAATAAATATTTTTCGCATAAGACAGGATTTTGTTCACAAAACTTACTTTCTAGCTCATGTATGAAGATCTCAGCTAATCTACCTATCAAAGTGCTGCTCATTGTGAGTCCATCCTTTTGATAAAAAAATCTTATCATTAAGTTTAACATAATTAAGTCTTGATGCAAATTCGAAAATTTCCATGAGGTCTATTATTCCTCCTTGACTAATCTTCTCATATGTTAACAAGTTCTTTGTTATAATCTCCAACGATGGTCTTACTGAGATGTGAATACAGAGCTTAACAATATCAAAGGAAGCCAATGTAGCTCAAGCTGGGATTGGTAGATCTTTAATATCCCTCTCAAATTTATTACTAATTTGGCCATTGCATGCCTTTTTATGAGTATACGCTGCTGTCAGTCTTTGTTCACATTCTTGGTTATCTGTATAATTGGGAAATGACCTGTTGTTTATAACTGACCTAACTCGTTTCCCTATGTTGTGTAATTTTATATTGGCCAAAGCAGAAGAAATTTCAAGACTCGTTTTAAAGATCATTCATATAGTCAAAATAAGGAGTTATTAGGTACACATTTAGACAAAGAAAAACATGTAAAGACGCTGCGGATGACAACAAAAGAGGTCCTGCTATGAAATGAGATAGCTGCTCAGACCATCACTTACGGCTGTCGGGCCATATGGCGGCGACAGTCGGTTTGCAAACCCTCCGCTTGTAACGTCAGCCTTCCCTTCTATCGACAATGTTAGAAACATATGACCGTGTAAGCACGTGCCTAAACAATTGGAATAAAAATTTTGAAAAGGCTATCGTTCCGAAGATTCAATATAAAGTCGAAAAATGAGGGGGAGGTTAACAACAAGATGTCTTCTAGAACAACTTATTCCGCCTACCTAATTACTGTAAAATTTGGTATGGTTGTTCCAAAGGTTTGTGCTATCATTCACGCACTGTGCCAACGAGAAGGGGTACCACGTGGATCGGAACAGAATAATAAGGGTTACTGAAATAATTATAGCTAAAAGAAATACGGTCGCCAGCCCAATTGGGTAAAATTTCTGTTCGGTAGGTGAATTAATGAGCCGAACAGTGCGTGTCAAGAATTACTCGAACACTCGCGGCAACAGAGGGCTGCACGCACGTTAGCAAAAACAATTGAAACATTTACGTAATAAGGCGAGAAAGAAAATAGTTTGCACTCGAAATATCATTAACTAATGGAGCTGAAATTTTGAAAACATGCAAGATAACACTTAGATTAATTGTTACTTACTGTTGTAAGTGACAATGGCGCTACCTCACAATAATGTCTACTATTTTCATATGAATATTGGAAAATGGCAAAAAATAATTAAAAGAAACTCTATTGACTTCTGAACAGGGAAGCAGAAATTGATAATTTCTGTATCAAAAGGTAATTATTATACTTCAGCACGACTGCAAGTCAAAATGTGAACCAGAACTTTACTAACAACAAATTACAATAATCACAGATTTTTGCACTCATTCATTAATTCTAGTTAGTGCTTTTGTTCATAGTGCCAGGAATCATTTTAATTTGATTAGTTGATGTACTATTTTGCTACAATTAGATCGTCTCAGATTAAAGTTCAAATTTAAAGTTAGTGAGACTGAAATTACTAAATGGTTTAAGTTCAAATCTTCACAAGCAAAATTAACTGGCACTGCAATTTTCATTTTTTATGAACGGTACTCGCATTATTGTAACATTAAGACAGGACATGAACCTACTTGGTGAACGATTTTAGGAGAATCACGGGTAAACAGTTTTGATTAAACTATGGTAATTATTCACTCGCAAAACACCACAAAGCTGAGTAACGTCGTTACAAAACTAGTTAACAAGCTGTGATGCAGCAGTCTTACTTCAGTCCATTCTCGCCGTGACGAAGTTGCTGGCGACGATACTGCTGCTGGCTCCTTTCCATGATAATTAGCGAGCACGGGAGTTATTGGCAATGATGTTGGCGTGGCGGGTTCTTGATGTTGCTGCAGCCAATATTTCCACCGCCCACGCTCATCACTTGCCACGTGCCGCCAAACAATCATTCCTCCGGCACAGTGCACGCCATCCATGCGTCCGCACTTCACCAAGTCTCACACCAGAGTCCTCTCTCTGTGTAGCGCGCGCTCTGACGCAACATCCTCCCGCGTCCAGAGATGCCGCTACTCCAACGATACTTATTCGTTGGCACAAACCTAACGTTCCCCTAACATTCCCTCAGCGATTACTCAGCGATATTTACATAATATACAAAATTGATTATACAGCAAAATAAACAAATTAATTTATACATCGAGTACATATAAATTTACATAAAGATAAAAGCAAGTATATATACAATAATAAACGGTCAAAGAGCACATCGGCACGAAAGTGTTACACGCTGTCCGAGGCGTATCTAGACTGATCATCTCGGCTCTTTTCCAAGCGAGACTCATCGCTGAAGACAGATTTACTCCAGTCAATGACATTGGGTGCCCACTGTGCCCGACACCACTGTAAATGGTGTTCTTGGTGTACAGAGGACAACGATAGCGCAAGGAGCTCCGAAAGCTCAACCCACCTTTCTGTGAGCCGCCTATAAAATTTGTCCTTGTGCTCTCTGAAACACCAGTTGCATGTTGGATCGATGATAATGAAGAATCCACAGCTCAGACGATTGCTAGGTCCTCAATTTCTGTCGTCTCTCTAGGTCGACCACATCCTTCTTGACACTGTGTTCGGCCATGGTTCACTCATTCCTGCCGCCGTTAGCGAACAGTGGCATCGATCCTATTCAAGGGACGAGCGATTGGCCGAATATTCCAACCTCCCTCACTGAGCACAGCTACACATCCTCTCTCAAATGCTGACACCTATTTACAGGGTGGTCCATTGATCGTGACCGGGCCAAATATCTAACGAAATAAGCGTCAAACGAAAAAACTACAAAGAACGAAGCTTGTCAAGCTTGAAGGGGGAAACCAGATGGCTCTATGGTTGGCCCGCTAGATGGCGCTGCCATAGGTCAAACGGACACGAACTGCGTTTTTTAAAATAGGAACCCTCACTTTTATTACATATTCGTGTAGTACGTAAAGAAATAGGAATGTTTTTGTTAGACCACTGTTTTCGCTTTTTGATAGATGGCGCTGTAATAGTCACAAACATATGGCTCACAACTTTAGACGAACAGTTGGTAACAGGTAAGTCTTTTAAATTAAAATACAGAACGTAGGTACGTTTGAACATTTTATTTCGGTTGTTCCAATGTGATACATGTACCTTTGTGAACTTATCATTTCTGAGAACGCATGCTGTTACAGCGTGATTACCTGTAAATACCACATTAATGCAATAAATGCACAGCCGGTCGGAGTGGCCGTGCGGTTCTAGGCGCTGCAGTCTGGAGCCGAGTGACCGCTACGGTCGCAGGTTCGAATCCTGCCTCGGGCATGGATGTGTGTGATGTCCTTAGGATAGTTAGGTTTAATTAGTTCTAAGTGTTAGGCGACTGATGACCTCAGAAGTTAGGTCGCATAGCGCTCAGAGCCATTTTTGAATAAATGCACAAAAAGATGTCCGTCAACCTCAATGCATTTAGCAATACGTGTAACGACATTCCTCTCAACAGCGAGTAGTTCGCCTTTCGTAATGTTCGCACATGCATTGACAATGTGCTGACGCATGTTGTCAGGCGTTGTCGGTGGATCACGGTAGCAAATATACTTCAACTTTCCCCACAGAAAGAAATCCGGGGACGTCAGATCCGGTGAACGTGTGGGTCATGGTATGGTGCTTCGACGACCAATCCACCTGTCATGAAATATGGTATTCAATACCGCTTCAACCGCACGCGATATATGTGCCGGACATCCATCATGTTGGAAGTACATCGCCATTCTGTCATGCAGTGAAACATCTTGTAGGAACATCGATAGAACATTACGTAGGAAATCAGCGTACATTGCACCATTTAGATTGCCATCGATAAAAATGGGGGCCAATTATCCTTCCTCCCATAATGCTGCACCATGCATTAACCCGCCGAAGTCGCTGATGTTCCACTTGTCGCAGCCATCGTGGATTTTCCGTTTCCCAATAGTGCATATTATGCCGGTTTACGTTACCGCTGTCGGTGAATGACGCTTCGTCGCTAAATGGAACGCGTACAAAAAAATCTGTCATTGTCCTGTAATTTTTCTTGTGCCCAGTGGCAGAACTGTACACGACGTTCAACGTCGTCGCCATGCAATTCTAGAGATATGGTACGGGTGCAATCGATGTT
Organism: Schistocerca piceifrons; assembly: GCF_021461385.2. Lineage (NCBI taxonomy): Eukaryota > Metazoa > Arthropoda > Insecta > Orthoptera > Acrididae > Schistocerca > Schistocerca piceifrons. Next base: position 22,197,066 of record NC_060139.1, read on the forward strand.
GATGTAGCACTCTCAACACCGACGTTTTTGAGATTCCCGATTCTCGCGTAATTTGTCTGCTACTGATGTACGGATTAGCCGCGGCAAAAGCTAAAACACCTACTTGGACATCATCGTTTGTTGCAGGTCGTGGTTGACGTTTCACACGTGGTTGAACACTTCCTATTTCCTTAAATAACGTAACTATCTGTCGAACGGTCCGGACACTTGGATGATGTCATCCAGGATACCGAGCAGCAAACACAGCACACGCCCATTGGGCATTTTGATCACAATAGCCATACATCAACACGATATCGACCTTTTGCGCAGTTGGTAAACGGTCCATTTTAACACGGGTAATGTATCACGAAGCAAATACCGTCCGCACTGGCGGAGTGTTGCGTGATACCACGTACTTATACGTTTGTGACTATTGCAGCGCCATCTATCACAACGCGAAAAAAGTGGTCCAACTAAAACATTCATATTTCTTTACGTACTACACGAATTTATAATACAAAATGGGCGTTCCTACTTTAAAAAAAAAAAAAAAAAAAAACGCACTTGACATCCGTTTGACGTATGGCAGCGACATCTAGCGGGCCAACCATAGCGCCATCTGATTTCCCCCATCAGGCTACACAAGTTTCGTTCTTTGTAGATTTTTCGTTTGATGCTTATTTCGTTAGATATTTGGCCCGGTCACTGTCAATGGGCCACCCTGTATATTGTTCGCAGACCTGTACACATGCCTTCAGAGAGGCGCAGTTACAGTCCACCTAAGCACATGGAATGAAATGCGCAATGTCATGATGTCGATAAGAAGTCTGTTTAATCTCCTCGCCAGCTGCACTAAGAAACTGTGCTACAGCGTCACTTACTCATTCATCGGCCGCCAAATTGTGCACATTTGAATTTTTCATCAATGTCTGCATGAACATAAATTTGTGACCAGTTTGCGTAACTCCTTCGCAGTTCGTATTTTTTGTGCTTTGGAGTGTATTTTTGTATGTGATACATTAATACGTACGCACATCAGTGTGCTTGTTGTCTTTTACTTTGTTTCAAACAGTCTCACCACAAACACCTCACAAACTATATTACCTGATGTTTTCTGCATGGCCTTACCTGGACCACAGAGTGAACGATGCCTGCCAGTATAGATAATTCACATTCGTTATCGAGAGGCATGCCGCACTGCTTCATCCCTCTCAATAGCCCCTCCCCTCCTCTCGAGGAAAGTAGACATTGATGGTATAATTGTGCCACGTATATAAAGTGATACTACCAACCTAAAAGCATACGACTAGCAATAGTAATACTTACTTGTCTGCAAATGATGTAAATAGTGATGTAATGTTGTCCAGTACACAGTCCCCAGCCAACAACAATATCTGCATTTATACCAGTAACAACCATATGCTAAGAGTTGTCACATGTACTGGCCAAATATGAAATTACGGTTCTTCTGGTTAAGTAAAATCATATGTGAAGTTACAGTGACTCATAGCTAAGACGTACTATGAAGAAGATAACATTTTTATCTCTGGATTATTAATGGCACTGAATATTACTGGCAACCAGTTTCCATTTGAATTAGGACCATTTATATGATGGCAGTGTGTACACTACTTTCTATAAGCAACCAACATCTATGACATTAAGAAAGACCCTCAATGAGACAAATGTTTGAATATTACACATCTGGCCATTAAAATTGCTACACCAAGAAGAAATGCAGATGATAAACGGGTATTCATTTGACAAATATATTATACTAGACCTGAGATGTGATTGCATTTTCACGCAATTTGGGTGCATAGATCCTGATAAATCAGTACCCAGAACAACCACCTCTGGCCGTAATAACGGCCTTGATACGCCTGGGCATTGGGTCAAGCAGAGCTTGAATGGCGTGTACAGGTACAGCTGCCCATGGAGTTTCAACACGATACCATGATTCATCATGAGTAGTGACTGGCAAATTGTGGCGAGCTAGCTGCTCTGCCACCATTGGCCAGACGGTTTCAATTGGTGAAAGATCTGGAGAATGTGGTGGCCAGGGCAGCAGTCGAACATTTTCTGTATCCAGATAGGCCCGTACAGGACCTGCAACATGCGGTCGTGCAATATCCTGCTGAATTGTATGGTTTCGCAGGGATCGAATGAGGGTAGAGCCACGGGTGATAACACATCTGCAATGTAATGTCCACTGTTCAGAGCGCCGTCAATGCGAACAAGAGGTGACCGAGACGTGTAACCAATGGCACCCCATACTATCACACCGGGTGACACGCCGGTATGGCGATGACGAATACACGCGTCCAATGTGAGTTCACCGCGATGTCACCAAACACGGATGCGACCATCATGATGCTGTAAACAGAATCTGTATTCATCCGAGAAAATGACGTTTTGTCATTCACCCAGGTTCGTCGTTGAGTACACCATCGCAGGCGCTCCTGTCTGTGATGCAGCGTCAAGGGTAACCGCAGCCATGGTCTCCGAGCTGATAGTCCATGCTGCTGCAAACGTCGTCGAACTGTTCGTGCAGATGGTTGTTGTCTTGCAAATTCTCCATATGTTGACTCAGGGATAGAGACGTGGCTGCACGATCCGTTACAAATAAATGGTTCAAATGTCTCTGTGTACTATGGGACTTAACTTCTGAGGTCATCAGTCCCCTAGAAAATATTCAATTGTGTGTGAAATCTTATGGGACATAACTGCTAAGGTTATCAGTCCCTAAGCTTATACACTACTTAACATTAATTATCCTAAGGACAAACACACTCACCCATGCCCGAGGGAGGACTCGAACCTCCGCCGGGACCAGCCGCACAGTCCATGACTGCAGTGCCCAAGACAGCTCGGCTAACCCCGCGCGTCAGTCCCCTAGAACATAGAACCACTTAAACGTAAGTAACTTAAGGACATCACACACATCCATGCCCGAGGCAGGATTCAAATCTGCGTTCGTAGCGGTCGTGCTGTTCCAGACTGTAGCGCCCAGAACCGCTCTGCCACACCGGCCTGCGATTCGTTACAGCCATGCGGATAAGATGCCTGTCATCTCGACTGCTAGTGGTACGAGGCCGTTGGGATCCAGCACGGCGTTCCGTATTACCCTCTTGAACCCACGGATTCCATATTTTGCTAACAGTCATTGGTTCTCGACCAACGCGAGCAGCAATGTCGCGATACGATAAACCGCAATCGCTATAGGCTACAATCCGACCTTTATCAATGTCGGAAACGTGATGGTACGCATTTCTCATCCTTACACGATGCATCACAACAACGTTTCACCAGGCAACGCCGGTCAACTGCTGTTTGTGTATGAGAAATCGGTTCGAAACTTTCCTGATGTCAGGACGTTGTAGGTGTCGCCACCGGCGCCAACCTTGTGTGAATGCTCTGAAAAGCTAATTTTTCGTATCACAGCATCTTCTTCCTGTCGGTTAAATTTCGCGTCTGTAGCACGTCATCTTCGTGGTGTAGCAATTTTAATGGCCAGTAGTGTACATGTTCTCAAATTATGACGGTTCACCTTTCCATTTAAATGGAATGTTGCCTCGTCACTAAACACTGTAAGAAAACTGTAAATCCCCATCCTGCTAAGAACGAAATTACAGAACTCCATGCCCGCATCTCGTGGTCGTGCGGTAGCGTTCTCGCTTCCCACGCCCGGGTTCCTGGGTTCGATTCCCGGCGGGGTCAGGGATTTTCTCTGCCTCGTGATGGCTGGGTGTTGTGTGCTGTCCTTAGGTTAGTTAGGTTTAAGTAGTTCTCAGTTCTAGGGGACTGATGACCATAGCTGTTAAGTCCCATAGTGCTCAGAGCGATTTGAACCGTTTGAACAGAACTCCACACGTTGTTGTTTGTCACCTTCGTGAAGAGCTTGCAGTAGCTCAGTTTTGTATGGCTTCATGTGTAAACATCGACCCCAGACGCACACCGGCAGCATGTTGGGCTGTCGAGCTGCATGGCGAACGGATTTCTAAGAACTCCTTATGAAACTATTTCGGATGCGTTCGATGTATGTGTCAGACACTTGGGGACGGCCCGACGGCTTGCCTTTACACAAACAACCTGTTTCTCGGAATTGTTAATGCCATCGTCTAATGCTCTGTGCTGTCGGAGGAAGTGACGCTGAACAGTTATTATTCACCCGCACTGCGCAAAACGTAGAGCACAAAATGTTTTCTGTTGTCCCGACACCATTTTTACAAGAACTGAAGTTGGCCCACGCTGCTGCTACCTAGCGGGAACCATGTAAAACTCAAGAGACTTCTCTTTCCAATAGTACAATGTGCACACACATACCTCAAATAATATAATAGTTATGATATTTTCAAATCAGATGATTCTTTTTGTGTTTCTAAACCTGAATACTCCATTTCTTCCCATAGTTCGGTGATGGGTAAAGAATCATACGAATTTTCTAAATGCACAAATTTTAGGTGTGCTTTCTGACTCTTAGAATACACCTGTTTACTCATTTGTCTAAGGCTAAAAATCCTTACAAGATCCTCCAACTGAGAAAACTGAATATTCCCCTCACATCTTTCCTTCAGTCTCACTCTCCAGCCTGTTTTTCAGCACAACGCTAAAAAGTCTGCTGGTACAAGTCATCCCCTATAATAATTTGTGAGCTTCTTATTTCCTTTTTGTAGATAGTAGATATGTATGATACACACCAGAATATAGGCTGTATTGTAGGTGCAGGGTCGCTAGCTATTTTCATATTCCTTATAATCCTCCATGCCTCTACCGATCAGTTGCCAAACGAATGCTCTATTTTCCCACATACGCTTTCCTTTCCTATTCCACAATCTGACTGAACAAGTTACAAAGAATTCTCACCACTTGAGGGGGCCTATATTTCAACAATTCCATTAAAACTCCTCCAGGTCCACTTGCTTTTCCATTTCATGCCTTTTCCAGCATCTCTTTTATTTCCTCCTCTAGTATAGGTTCTACGTTACTTAACTTACTGTTAGACTTCTGTCACGTGGTCTTTTGTTTTTTCTACCACAATTTCTTCAAAGTGCTTTTTGCTCTGCCTAATGCATATAGGCTGTATTGTAGGTGCAGGGTCGCTAGCTATTTTCATCTTCCACATCATCCTCCATGCCTCTGCTGACCTATTGCCAAACGAATGCTCTATTTCCTCACATACTATTTCCTTTCCTATTCCTCTTCATATATATACCTTGTTCCTATTACAGTTCTCTCCATTCCCAGAGCTAAACCATATGTGATATAGTATCTTCTTTTCCTCAACCACTTCCGACAATTCCGTGGTCATCCATTCAGTTCTTGTTCTTCCCTCTCTTTTCCTTCCTAAAGCCTCTTCCACTGCATCCTTAAACGACTGCTTCAGCAAATTGTACAGGTCATTAACACTCCAGTCCTCCCCCATTGCATCCAGTCTTAGCTTATACAAATTTTCACTCTTTCTTCTTGTAACAAATGTATCCTATATTTCCAGCATCCTCCTCTTTTTCCTCCTGTTTTAATTTGGTCTTAATCGGAAAAGCAACATTTGAAGTAATTATAAAATGATTGGAGCTACAATCTATTCCTCTTTTTACATGTACATCTTGCACCTTAATTACCCGATGTCTCTGTAGTGTTAGATAATCTGTAATTGATTTTAGGTTCCGTGTGGATTGGGCCAGGAGAACTCCGTATTTCTTTTTGCTGGAATTGGTCATTCATAACATTATACTTCTGAACCTTACAGAAGTTAATCAACTTCCTTTCGTTGTTGTTTTCTACATACTCTCCCTATGGTTCTACAACGCTATCATTTCATCTTTGTCCAGTTCGTCGATGGACGATGTTAAGTCGGAAAAATTTGAAAAGTGAAGGAAATACAAATCAAACCATTAGCAGCACGATGTACTGCAAAACGCAAGGGAGAGTGCACCACCAGCGGCAACAGCTTCTGTCGCCAAAGTTACTTTAAAAGACTGTTATCCACGAACACTAGAGAGAGAGGCGCTTCTGAGAATTGGAAAAGCTAGCAAGAATACACTGTTTCATGAAATATAAGAAATGAGTAGAATATATTCTTTAATTTTAAGAAATAATTATCAAACTGATACATGACGTAAGTGGTTATTTCCCATCCTAACTGATATCATGTAGCCCCGTAATCATGCCAGTAAGAGAAGCAATGAGGTTATCCACCTTTCCTGTGTTGATTTAGAAACAAAATTAACAGTTGCCTAGGGAGAATTTTTGAGGAGAAAAGAAGCATGGAGAAGGGAACGGCACGACCTTAAAGAAGCCAACAATCAAAATAGGACACTTGGTGCTGGCCTGAAACCGTCTTTGGTTTCACCTTGTCAAAAAGAAGATATCCAAATTTTTTCTTTGTACGACGGCCTCTACAGGGTGAGAAAGTTCCTGGTCCATCATTCTTGGATACAGTAGTTGATCCTGACAGTAGAATCGAGAAGTGAATTTGGAACATTGGAAACATAAAACTGTCCTTCCCTTTTGGATTTATACCTTTACTGTTAGAATCTGTTATTACTAAGTGTAGGGCCAGCTGACTTTTCGTAGTGGTATAGTTCCAAGAGTGAGTCAATGGTCTTTTTTCTGTGTGGTTTGTGAATGGTCTGGGTACCTTTTTTTATAGTTTGGATTGTATCGAACTGTCACAGTACTGATACTTCCACTGTGTGAGCTGAGACGGAAGAGAGGAGAGAAGTACAGTTGCTTATGAGCTATAAAAATAGCTAGGAGTGGCTTGATTGAGTAGAGAGAGAAATAGGCGCGATTACCTACTTGTGGGCTGGGTAACTGGCAAGAGTGGAAACAGAATGAGTTATATTACTCTTGAGAGAGCAGGCACTTAACAGGTGACTGTAATACGTGACTGGGCTTAGCTGACCAACTAAAACCGCCCAACTGCCCCCTTAAATAAACCAAGGGGATTTATCTGTGACACTGAACTGAAGGGAAAAAAGTTGAACAGCCACAATAAGACAGAATATAAGTTAAGGAATAGAACTGGCAAGTATTATAAGTACTTAAGAATTCACCAGAGGCCAGCATATTAAACGTCTGACAAGACCTTGGAGGAAGGTATGATATGAACAATAGTACAGCCTGTGACGTAATTATGCAATGAAGGACGCACGACGACTTGACAGCTAGTTGAACTATGGCTGTGTTTCACTTCCATTTCAGTCAGCGACTCTCGAAAATTCAGAAACGGATAACTTGTGAAGAAAAGAAAGGTAGTACTTAAAACTGAAAGGCATCTTTCTAACAGATTTCGCTTAAGTACAGAAGGCGAGGTGGTGATACTCCCCTATTACTGCACAGAAAAATCAAAGAAAGTTAAGAGGAAATAGAGCGGCATCCGTTGATTAAAACTGAACAATGTAAAGTACCTTATTTGGGTGTTTGATACTGATTTATGATCGAAGGGAACTTTGACACATCGTATTAAGTATTATTGTCATGAAACTTTATTAGTGAAAGACGTTCCCTAATTTAAGCTGTACCCCATGGAAACAAAGGCAGCCGGGAGAAATATAGTTCTAAGGAGACCATTTTTTTATGTTTAAAGTAATATATGGGTTATAAAATGAATGTAACTAAAAACCTGGGGCCTGAGTGACGTCACCTTAGAACTGAGCCATCATAGACTGTTTGTTGCCTGCAATTCAGGACGAGAATGCTTTAAAGATAGTCAAACTACAGCGACTAAATAGGTTGACCACTACAAAATAGTTCAAGTGACAACAGCCGGGTGTTAAACGGGTTGCTCTCAGATACCAGGAAATGTGAACTGAGAGAAAACGGCTGTGTTGCAGTCGAACAGGACGACGTATGCGGCTCCTGAGAGGACAGTTGTGGTCAGCTGGCTGCCTGAACCTGTCGCTGCCACGCCCAAAGCACGTGGACCAGCCTACTGAAGCAAGCCGTCAGTAGTGGCCCACTCCATTCACAAGCTGGTCCCCCATACTGACTACACAACCCCTCCCCCTCCCTCCCTTCTGCTGAGACAACGCTTCTGGCTTTCTAGTACAGCCTAGTCTTTCAACCACTTGTGAGTGAACTAAAAGAGAAAGTAGCTAAGCGGAAAACGGGAAATGGTTTATAAGTCCTTACCAGTTTACCCGAGTGACTACATATACGAAGGCCGTTCTACATCTACATCTACATCTATACTCCGCGAGCCACCTTACGGTGTGTGGCGGAGGGTACTTATTGTACCACTATCTGATCCCCCCTTCCCTGTTCCATTCACGAATTGTGCGTGGGAAGAACGACTGCTTGTAAGTCTCCGTATTTGCTCTAATTTCTCGGATCTTTTCGTTGTGATCATTACGCGAGATATATGTGGGCGGTAGTAATATGTTGCCCATCTCTTCCCGGAATGTGCTCTCTCGTAAATTCGATAATAAACCTCTCCGTATTGCGTAACGCCTTTCTTGAAGTGTCCGCCACTGGAGCTTGTTCAGCATCTCCGTAACGCTCTCGCGCTGACTAAATGTCCCCATGACGAATCGCGCTGCTTTTCGCTGGATCATGTCTATCTCTTCTATTAATCCAACCTGGTAAGGGTCCCACACTGATGAGCAATACTCAAGAATCGGACGAACAAGCGTTTTGTAAGCTACTTCTTTCGTCGATGAGTCACATTTTCTTAGAATTCTTCCTATGAACCTCAACCCTGGCGCCTGCTTTTCCCACTATTTGTTTTATGTGATCATTCCACTTCAGATCGCTCCGGATAGTAACTCCTAAGTATTTTACGGTCGTCACCGCTTCCAATGATTTACACCCTATGGCATAATCGTACTGGAATGGATTTCTGCCCCTATGTATGCGCATTATATTACATTTATCTACGTTTAGGGAAAGCTGCCAGCTGTCGCACCATGCATTAATCCTCTGCAGGTCCTCATGGAGTACGTACGAGTCTTCTGATGTTGCTACTTTCTTGTAGACAACCGTGTCATCTGCAAATAGCCTCACGGAGCTACCGATGTTGTCAACTAAGTCATTTATGTATATTGTAAACAATAAAGGTCCTATCACGCTTCCCTGCGGTACTCCCGAAATTACCTCTACATCTGCAGATTTTGAACCGTTAAGAATGACATGTTGTGTTCTTTCTTCTAGGAAATCCTGAATCCAATCACAAACCTGGTCCGATATTCCGTAAGCTCGTATTTTTTTCACTAAACGTAAGTGCGGAACCGTATCAAATGCCTTCCTGATGTTCAGGAATACGGCATCAATCTGCTCGCCAGTGTCTACGGCACTGTGAATTTCTTGGGCAAATAGGGCGAGCTGAGTTTCACATGATCTCTGTTTGCGGAATCCATGTTGGTTATGATGAAGGAGATTTGTATTATCTAAGAACGTCATAATACGAGAACACAAAACATGTTCCATTATTCTACAACAGATTGACGTAAGCGAAATAGGTCTATAATTATTCGCATCTGATTTATGACCCTTCTTGAAAATGGGAACGACCTGCGCTTTCTTCCAGTCGCTAGGTACTTTACGTTCTTCCAGCGATCTACGATAAATTGCTGATAGAAAGGGGGCAAGTTCTTTAGCATAATCACTGTAGAATCTTAAGGGTATCTCGTCTGGTCCGGATGCTTTTCCGCTACTAAGTGATAGCAGTTGTTTTTCAATTCCGATATCGTTTATTTCAATATTTTCCATTTTGGCGTCCGTGCGACGGCTGAAGTCAGGGACCGTGTTACGATTTTCCGCAGTGAAACAGTTTCGGAACACTGAATTCAGTATTTCTGCCTTTCTTCGGTCGTCCTCTGTTTCGGTGCCATCGTGGTCAACGAGTGACTGAATAGGGGATTTAGATCCGCTTACCGATTTTACATATGACCAAAACTTTTTAGGGTTCTTGTTTAGATTGTTTGCCAATGTTTTATGTTCGAATTCGTTGAATGCTTCTCTCATTGCTCTCTTTACGCTCTTTTTCGCTTCGTTCAGCTTTTCCTTATCAGCTATGATTCGACTACTCTTAAACCTATGATGAAGCTTTCTTTGTTTCCGTAGTACCTTTCGTACATGATTGTTATACCACGGTGGATCTTTCCCCTCGCTTTGGACCTTAGTCGGTACGAACTTATCTAAGGCGTACTGGACGATGTTTCTGAATTTTTTCCATTTTTGTTCCACATCCTCTTCCTCAGAAATGAACGTTTGATGGTGGTCACTCAGATATTCTGCGATTTGTGCCCTATCACTCTTGTTAAGCAAATATATTTTCCTTCCTTTCTTGGCATTTCTTATTACACTTGTAGTCATTGATGCAACCACTGACTTATGATCACTGATACCCTCTTCTACATTCACGGAGTCGAAAAGTTCCGGTCTATTTGTTGCTATGAGGTCTAAAACGTTAGCTTCACGAGTTGGTTCTCTAACTATCTGCTCGAAGTAATTCTCGGACAAGGCAGTCAGGATAATGTCACAAGAGTCTCTGTCCCTGGCTCCAGTTCTGATTGTGTGACTATCCCATTCTATACCTGGTAGATTGAAGTCTCCCCCTATTACAATAGTATGATCACGAAACTTCTTCACGACGTTCTGCAGGTTCTCTCTGAGGCGCTCAACTACTACGGTTGCTGATGCAGGTGGTCTATAGAAGCATCCGACTATCATATCTGACCCACCTTTGATACTTAACTTAACCCAGATTATTTCACATTCGCATTCGCTAATAACTTCACTGGATATAATTGAATTCTTTACTGCTATAAATACTCCTCCACCATTGGCGTTTATCCTATCCTTGCGGTATATATTCCATTCTGTGTCTAGGATTTCGTTACTGTTCACTTCCGGTTTTAACCAACTTTCCGTTCCTAATACTATATGCGCACTATTTCCTTCAATAAGAGATACTAATTCAGGAACCTTGCCCTGGATACTCCTGCAGTTTACCAATATTACGTTAACTTTTCCTGTTTTTGGTCTCTGAGGACGGACGTTCTTTATCAACGATGATAATGTCCTCTCTGGTAAGCCGTCAGGTATTTTATCGTTTCGCCCAAGGGGGGGTCCCTCTAACCTAAAAAACCCCCGTGTGCACGCCACACGTACTCTGCTACCCTAGTAGCTGCTTCCGGTGTGTAGTGCACGCCTGACCTGTCTAGGGGGGCCCTACAGTTCTCCACCCAATAACGGAGGTCGATGAATTTGCAACCATTATAGTCGCAGAGTCGTCTGAGCCTCTGGTTTAGACCCTCCACACGGCTCCAAACCAGAGGACCGCGATCGACTCTGGGCACTATGCTGCAGATATTAAGCTCAGCTTGCACTCCGCGTGCGATGCTGGTTGTCTTCACCAAATCAGCCAGCCGCCGGAAGGAACCAAGGATGGCCTCAGAACCCAAGCGGCAGGCGTCATTCGTTCCGACATGTGCTACTATCTGCAGCCGGTCACACCCAGTGCGTTCAATAGCTGCCGGAAGGGCCTCCTCCACATTACGGACGAGACCCCCCGGCAAGCACACCGAGTGCACACTGGCATTCTTCCCCGACCTACCCGCTATTTTCTTGAGGGGCTCCATAACCCGCCTAACGTTGGAGCTCCCTATAACTAATAGGCCCGCCCTCTGTGACTGTCGGGACCTTGCCGGAGAATCGGCCACTGGCCCAACAGGCGAGGCATCCTGTGGTGGCTCGGAAACGATGTCATCACCACTAGGAAGCACCCCGTACCTGTTGGAAAGGGGTAAGGCAGCTGCCACGCGGCCAGATCCCACCTTCGCCTTTCGGCCAGGCACGCGCGAGCCCACCACTGTCCGCCATTCACCCTGGAGTGATGGCTGACCGGTAAGATGCTCACTGCCGGAAGACGCAGTGACATCAGGGGTTCCATGTGATTCCAAGGCCACCGAAGTAGGCATAGGTCTCACCACAGTTGCCCCAACGCCACTACGAGCCGACGCCTGCGCCTCGAGCTCGATGAGCCTAACAGACAAAGCCTCCACCTGCCCCCGAAGAGTGGCCAATTCTCCTTGCGTCCGCTCACAACAACCACAGTCCTTACACATGACTATGTTTACCCTACTCTATACGGTGACAAATTCCCAAGATAATCTTCTGATGAGCTACTCTGATAATCAAGAAACACTCACTGAAATACGAGACGCGAAAACTACGCTAGGTTTTCCCAGAAAAACTATTTAAAAGCTAAGCGCAGCAAATAAGTACAAAAACGCTTTATACAAACAGTACTCGCTGCTGCTGGTGCTCTCGCTCTGGCTGTCAGAAGACAACTGCTGATTCAAGTGACTAGTGGCTAACGGCCGCGAAACAAACAAAAGACGGTTTTAGGGCGCTTTCTGTTCTAAACGATCAAGAAAACACTAAGAAATCTAACACGAAAACTACGTAAAGTTTTATCAAGAACTGTTAGTTACTATGCAGACCAGATAAACACAAATAGAATCCCTTCCTTAGTGGAAGGTCGTAAACAAAATGCAAAATAAACGCTTTATACAAACAGTACTCGCTGCTGCTGGAGCTCTCGCTCTGGCTGTCACAAGACAACTGATGATTCAAGTGACTAGTGGCTAACGTAATGCAACACGCTTTTTCTCTAAAAGCCGGCTGGTCTTATTCTTGATCTGCGAGGCGCCGGGATGGAGAAGAGTTTGCACCTCTTTAATTCTGACGAATTTTGCATGAGAACGAGACTTGCACTCGACCTTATCTACCACCTAATTAATTATGCACACAACGCTAACGAAAGGAAATGATGGTGGACCCTGCTACTTGGTAAAATAAGGAGTGCACGCTCACAATATGTTAATAAAAATCGTAATCTACTGAGAGAGAGAAAAAAAAACGGAACTTTATTATAATAAGCCGGCTGCGGTGGCCGTGAGGTTCTAGGCTCTGCAGTCCGGAACCGCGGGACTGCTCCGGTCGCAGGTTCGAATCCTGCCTCGGGCATGGCTGTGTGTGATGTCATTAGGTTAGTTAGGTTTAAGTAGTTCTAACTTCTAGGAGACTGATGACCTAAGGTGTTAAGTCCCATAGTGCTCAGAGCCATTTTTTTATCATAATAAACAAGAGGAAATGGGATTCTGCATATATCTACGAAATGATATGCAGATTAAATATTACAATGAGATTTCTTATACATCAGAACATACAGGCACATGATCATCAACACACGACGGCCGTTGTGGCCGAACGGCTCTAGACGCTTCAGTCCGGAACGGCGCTGCTGCTACGGTCCAGGTTCAAATCCTGCCTTGGACATGGATGTGTGTGATGTCCTTAGGTTAGTTAGGTTTAAGTAGTTCTAAGTCTAGGGGACTGATGACCTCAGCAGTTAAGTTCCATAGTGCTCAGAGCTATTCGAACTATTATTATCAACACAAACGGTAGGTTAAAGGATAGGGTGTACTGAACTATTATGAGAATAAGAGTTGGCTCGCAAACAAGGGGCCCCTACTCTCTGTGATAAAATAGATTGACGATAATGACTGGAGCTCCTAATGAATCAAATACTACTCTCGCAACTATATAGCAGTATCGCGATTAGTAGTGAGAGCTCAAATGGGATCACATGGAGGAACAAGCCAGGTGGACTTGTAGCAAAGCGAGCACGCTTGCTGCTGAGGGATTCAGTATAAAAATGATAGGTCCTACAATGCCGAAGCCGCAAAATACTGTACCAAACCTGAAATCTGATGCACGTCATTGGTAGGCAGCGTTCTAATGATTTAGGCGCCGACTTCTGCTGAGTAGCAACTTTGTTTCAACGCCTGGCCTCGAAAGCTGCCCGAGAATTCTAAGTTGTGCCGAAAAAGTGCGACTAAGTCGCAAGACCGTTCGACTCCAACGAAGATCAGATCCCGAATCCCTGCACCTGTGCAATGCAAGAGCGAAGCCATCATTGCTCAACTCCCTACTACTCTCGAAAAAACCACGAATCAGCATTCCCCAGAATTCCGCAGAACATCATTCGCTCCAATAGTGACCGTTCCCTCCAATTTCGAGCAGGGCTTTATGACGTCAACTACTCTCAGTTTAAATTAACCAATCATGCCTCCGCTATTCAGCTGAGGTCACTGAACTTGCCGTTTGACCGGCTACGAAAACAACATGCCTAGACCACCGGCCATCGGGCGCCAGACACTCGCACCAGAAGGACATGGTCCACAAGCGTTCTTAGAATCATGAGGACAGTGCAGTCAGTCGGTGTCAGCAGTCTTCATTCCGGACGCGATGGAACGTGTGAACAAATAAACTGCTGCAACACTCAGACATCTCACAGGTCGTTTCGCCTGCATACAATAGGCGAAACGTGACCAACGTCAGTCTATCCGCCAGGCGCTTAAGCCTATTGTACCGTACGACCCTCTCAGTATTCAGAGAAGTGGAGCCCCCAACCAGAAGCACAGTGTGCTGCGTCCTCCGATGCACGCCTCGCACAGGCCACCCCGGGAACTAACCCAACATGCATAGGAATCAAATGAAAAGTATTTTGAACTCTCAGTACAAATACTCTCATTACAATAACCTTATTCGGCCTGTTACCACCGTGCAATGACGTAAAACAGTAATAAAACTGATGAAAATGAGATCTACATCTACATCTACATTGATACTCCGCAAGCCACCCAACGGTGTGTGGCGGAGGGCACTTTACGTGCCACTGTCATTACCTCCCTTTCCTGTTCCAGTCGCGTGTGGTTCGCTGGAAGAACGACTGTCTGAAAGCCTCCGTGCGCGCTCTAATCTCTCTAATTTTACATTCGTGATCTCCTCGGGAGGTATAAGTAGGGGGAAGCAATATATTCGATACCTCATCCAGAAACGCACCCTCTCGAAACCTGGCGAGCAAGCTACACCGCGATGCAGAGCGCCTCTCTTGCAGAGTCTGCCACTTGAGTTTATTAAACATCTCCGTAACGCTATCACGGTTACCAAATAACCCGGTGACGAAACGCGCCGCTCTTCTTTGGATCTTCTCTATCTCCTCCGTCAACCCGACCTGGTACGGATCCCACACTGATGAGCAATACTCAAGTATAGAGTGTTTTGTAAGCCACCTCCTTTGTTGATGGACTACATTTTCTAAGCACTCGCCCAATAAATCTCAACCTGGTACCCGCCTTACCAACAATTAATTTTATATGATCATTCCACTTCAAATCGTTCCGCACGCATACTCCCAGATATTTTACAGACGTAACTGCTACCAGTGTTTGTTCCGCTATCATATAATCATACAATAAACGATCCTTCTTTCTTTGTATTCGCAATACATTACATTTGTCTATGTTAAGGGTCAGTTGCCACTCACTGCACCAAGTGCCTATCCGCTGCAGATCTTCCTGCATTTCGCTACAATTTTCTAATGCTGCAACTTCTCTGTATACTACAGCATCATCCGCGAAAAGCCGCATGGAACTTCCGACACTATCTACTAAGTCATTTATATATATTGTGAAAAGCAATGGTCCCATAACACTCCCCTGTGGCACGCCAGAGGTTACTTTAACGTCTGTAGACGTCTCTCCATTGATAACAACATGCTGTGTTCTGTTTGCTAAAAACTCTTCAATCCAGCCACACAGCTGGTCTGATATTCCGTAGGCTCTTACTTTGTTTATCAGGCGACAGTGCGGAACTGTATCGAACGCCTTCCGGAAGTAAAGAAAAATAGCATCTACCTGGGAGCCTGTATCTAATATTTTCTGGGTCTCATGAACAAATAAGGCGAGTTGGGTCTCACACGATCGCTGTTTCCGGAATCCATGTTGATTCCTACATAGTAGATTCTGGGTTTCCAGAAATGACATGATACGCGAGCAAAAAACATGTTCTAAAATTCTACAAGAGATCGACGTAAGAGATATAGGTCTATAGTTTTGCGCATCTGCTCGACGACCCTTCTTGAAGACTGGGACTACCTGTGCTCTTTTCCAATCATTTGGAACCCTCCGTTCCTCTAGAGACTTGCGGTACACGGCTGTTAGAATGGGGGCAAGTTCTTTCGCGTACTCTGTGTAGAATCGAATTGGTATCCCGTCAGGTCCAGAGGACTTCCTCTATTGAGTGATTCCAGTTGCTTTTCTATTCCATGGACACTTATTTCGATGTCAGCCATTTTTTCGTTTGTGCGAGGATTTAGAGAAGGAACTGCAGTGCGGTCTTCCTCTGTGAAACAGCTTTGGAAAAAGGTGTTTAGCATTTCAGCTTTACGCGTGTCATCCTCTATTTCAATGCCATCATCATCCCGTAGTGACTGGATATGCTGTTTCGAGCCACTTACTGATTTAACGTAAGACCAGAACTTCCTAGGATTTTCTGTCAAGTCGGTACATAGAATTTTACTTTCGAATTCAATGAACGCTTCACGCATAGCCCTCCTTACGCTAACTTTGACATCGTTTAGCTTCTGTTTGTCTGAGAGGTTTTGGCTGCGTTTAAACTTGGAGTGGAGCTCTCTTTGCTTTCGCAGTAGTTTCCTAACTTTGTTGTTGTACCACGGTGGGTTTTTCCCGTCCCTCACAGTTTTACTCGGCACGTACGTGTCTAAAACGCATTTTACGATTGCCTTGAACTTTTTCCATAAACA
Organism: Schistocerca piceifrons; assembly: GCF_021461385.2. Taxonomy (NCBI): domain Eukaryota; kingdom Metazoa; phylum Arthropoda; class Insecta; order Orthoptera; family Acrididae; genus Schistocerca; species Schistocerca piceifrons. The sequence continues at coordinate 22,213,666 of NC_060139.1, forward strand.
CTCAACATTGTCAGTGTCGGAACAGAAATTTTCGTTTTGATCTGTTAGGTAGTCTGAAATCTGCCTTGACATGAAAAAGAGGGCATGGAACCTCTCAGATTTAAATGCACATATTTCCCAAATTCTTTGTCTGTTAACCGTACTGTCAACGCTATTTCCGTTCATTTCTGTGGGCTTATACCACCATAAGATGAGAACCTGAATACCGTCATGGTATCGCTCTACAGGTCTACATGCCAGCCAAGTTCTAACTGCGTCAATAACTTTCCCATCATTGCCGTTGTGATGCCTACACAGTCCAGCCTTCAATGTGTCAAAGACATGGAACTCAGGTTTGAGATCCAGGTTGTATGACGGAGGCGTAAGAACGACTTGTGTATGGCTTTAAATTATCATGGAGTAGAAGTTGTAACTAACCTGTTTCTACGGGTTATTACGTTATTATTGGGAATGTAAATACTTATTGCTTGGGAAGTTAACGTGAGAAGATTAGGGTCGCCACCGACTCTAACCATACAACTAATCGAAGGTTTCGTCGAGTCGGAAAATAAATTAATTTGATCACAGACCAAAAACTCACAAAAATGCATACGTTGTGATGTCGCTCATAGCGGATACAATGTAATTAATAGTATTGCCCGCGCACTGTTCACGACAATCAAACATTTAAAATAAAATAGAAAATGCATGAACACTGCATAAGATCAGCTCCCAGAACACACCTGAAAATAAGACTTAATCTAAAGCACTTGTTTTAAAATAAAAAAGGAAGCTAATCACTGGACCTGTGCGTAAGGAAACGAGTTGGATGTGCTAACGGGAAAGCTATGAGGTGAGTGGCTTAGGTGCAAAAACGTAACCTCGGAACACAAGAGAAAATTGTGGATAAAATCATTTATTCCTAAGACATTAAAGAAAAGCATCGATACACTCACCGTTATAATCTACTCCTAAAATCATTGATGTGAATCATTCATACCACTGCTGTTGCCTGATCGCAATAACTCGTAAAGCGGTACACGTTTCGCAGTCCACCCGCGTGCCCACGTGGTTTGTGGAGACGCACTTCGTAGGTATCGTGTCCAAGTTGCAACAATATCACATCACACAATCATGAGCGGTTAAAGTTCTTTAAAACAAGCATGAGACCGGACAGTTAGTGATGACGGTAGCCCAACAAAACTTTAATGTTCAACCACGTGGTCGGCTCCCCACGGACGAAAGATACATTATACGAGAAGGCAAAGCTATTAATATTTAGAAAAATGAAAGCTTATACAGTCACAGCTGAAGGCAAACAGACATTCATACAGAAGCGAGTCCTCACTTCTTATCGTCACCTTTGTGTGGCGCTCTTCCGGTGGATCCAAGTCTGCTGTAGAAATTTACTAAGTGAAACATCTGCCAAAGTTTTGCATTCCTTGCTGCGACAAGGAAAAGCAATGTTTCAGAGTTGAAAAGCGAGACCAAAAGCTAACAGCTCTCCCCTCGCCAAGTAACAACGCGCCACGCGGTCAGTCTAACACACCCTTCTTCGACTGGAGCACAGCTGTGGACGCTTCCCGTACCGGCGGCAGACTGCCCTCCCGCTTCTTCTCCAGCCTCTTCCACGCTCCGCGTGGCCCGGAAAACACAAAGATGCCATTTCCGCCACCAACCTAACGCAGGTGGATTTCTCACAAGTAGCGAAAACCTCTTTGCCTACTTGACCACTACGCGAGTTGGCTATTCTGTACCAGTGCTGCTTAATCTGTACGACTATCGCAGACTTTCTGTAGCAGACTACGCCACCGTCTAGCAACGTGACACACAACCACATTCATTCAATCACGCCACTATGAGAGTAAAGAGAAAACAGAAACAAGGAAAAGAAAGAGAAATGGTAATGAAAACTACCGGACTAATGAAAGGTGGCTACAGGACCCTTTCAACGTGCATTTTTGTGGTCAAAACACTCAGTAATCGATTCTTCAATTTCCTGAGAATCTCTCAATAAACTTCAGAGTTGATCGTTTGAGCATGACAGAGGACCCCCTTTAGAATCTCAGAGGACTAACTATGACTTTACCAATAGAAGGTAATGTTTTAAGCCTCGACTTCGAATGAGGCGTTACGTGGTACCACTTCATGCAGTGCCATATTTCATCGAATGTGAATACGTTTGACAAGAAGTCACCTCCATCAGCCTTGTAACAAGCAGGCAGCTCGGCGCTGATGTTTCTTCTTTCCTCTTCATGATCTGTCAGGCTTTGAGGACGTTGGTGCCTCCATGTATGTGTTGCAAGAGCAAGCCATTACTGCTTACTTTCCCCTGGGCAGCAGGTCAGGTGTTGACGTGTGAAAGCAAAACGTTTAGTCTGTACAGACAGGCCTTTTCCACTTAGTGGTGCAGTTACAACTATGCAGAAAACATCAGGCCACTTCTCTGTGGATGAAGAGCCACGACATACCGCTACCACGGCAACAGACGCCGTGGCCAGGGGAACACCATGTGAACACACCAGCTGCTACCATGACGACGGCGTCCTCGCTACACAGACTAGAGGGCGCCTGATATACGCTGTGTAATCCATGGCAACGACGTCCTCAGCACAAGGAGTAGAGGGCGTTGTAGTCCTTCCACATTACCCGTTTTAGTAAATTGACTCAAATGTTTCCTATGTATATGAGCGACTAGATATATTATAATACAAGACGACACCAGTTTTTGTATGCCACAAATTGTTTTACTTTATACTATGGCACATAATTTAATACACTTTTACGAATTTTACGAGTTGACTACTTAACATTTGTTATTATTTTAAGAATTAACACTATAATTGTAACTCTTTTTAAATGGAATGGCTCCGTTTTGTATTATTTACTGTCACTTAAATTTATGTTAAATCATGGTGACTAGTAATTACATACAATACACTGTATTAAATGCCGCTGATCGCCGCTGGGGGCGTTGCCGTCTATTCACGTGACCTCAGCACGCTGTTTAAGGCCATACGAAGGGTTAGTCTCGCATAGTTTCCTGCCGTTATGTAGTCAGGAGTGACACCACCAGCAGTCGACCAATAGGTAACATATTTCAGATTTACGTAATTTTAGCTGTTGTACAGGGTGTTTCAAAAAGGTACGGCCAAACTTTCAGGAAACATTCCTCACACACAAAGAAAGAAAATATGTTATGTGGACGTGTGTCCGGAAACGCTTGCTTTCCACTTCTCTTCAAGTCACATTAATCATGGAATGTAAACACACAGCAACAGAACGTACCAGCGTGACTTCAAACACTTTGTTACAGGAAATGTTCAAAATGTCCTCCGTTAGCGAGGGTACATGCATCCACCCTCCGTCGCATGGAATCCCTGATGCGCTGATGCAGCCCTGGAGAATGGCGTATTGTATCACAGCCGTCCACAATACGAGCACGAAGAGTCTCTACATTTGGTACCGGGGTTGCGTAGACAAGAGCTTTCAAATGCCCCCATAAATGAAAGTCAAGAGGGTTGAGGTCAGGAGAGCGTGGAGGCCATGGAATTGGTCCGCCTCTACCAATCCATCGGTCGCCGAATCTGTTGTTGAGAGGCTTACGAACGCTTCGACTGAAATGTGCAGGAGCTCCATCGTGCATGAACCACATGTTGTGTCGTACTTATAAAGGCACATGTTCTAGCAGCACAGGTAAAGTATCCCGTATGAAATCATGATAACGTGCTCCATTGAGCGTGGGTGGAAGAACATGGGGCCCAATCAAGACATCACCAACAATGCCTGCCCAAACGTTCACAGAAAATCTGTGTCGATGACGTGATTGCACAATTGCGTGCAGATTCTCGTCAGCCCACACATGTTGATTGTGAAAATTTACAATTTGATCACGTTGGAATGATCCCTCATCCGTAAAGAGAACATTTGCACTGAAATGAGGATTGACACATTGTTGGATGAACCATTCGCAGAAGTGTACCCGTGGAGGCCAATCAGCTGCTGATAGTGCCTGCACACGCTGTACATGGTACGGAAACAACTGGTTCTCCCGTAGCACTCTCCATACAGTGACGTGGTCAACGTTACCTGGTACAGCAGCAACTTCTCTGACGCTGACATTAGGGTTATCGTCAACTGCACGAAGAATTGCCTCGTCCATTGCAGGTGTCATCGTCGTTCTAGGTCTTCCCCAGTCGCGAGTCATAGGCTGGAATGTTCCGTGCTCCCTAAGACGCCGATCAATTGCTTCGATCGTCTTCCTATCGGGACACCTTCGTTCTGGAAATCTGTCTCGATACAAACGTACCGCGCCACGGCTATTGCCTCGTGCTAATCCATACATCAAATGGGCATCTGCCAACTCCGCATTTGTAAACATTGCACTGACTGCAAAACCACGCTCGTGATAAACACTAAGCTGTTGATGCTAAGTACTGATGTGCTTGATGCTAGTACTGTAGAGCAATGAGTCGCATGTCAACACAAGCACCGAAGTCAACATTACCTTGCTTCAATTGGGCCAACTGGCGGTCAATCGAGGAAGTACAGTACATACTGACGAAACTAAAATGAGGTGTAACATGGAAATTGAGTGTTTCCGGACACATGTCCACATAACATCTTTTCTTTATTTGTGTGTGAGGAATCTTTCCTGAAAGTTTGGCCGTACCTTTTTGTAACACCCTGTATAATAGAGTCTTTCTGACGGATATCTATAATTTCACAGTGTAAACGCCCAGAAGATGACACCTACTTTGGGTTGAAACCGGTTGCCGGTATAATAATAATATGAATAATAAATGCGATTAAGACTGTTTTTGAATAATTGATTAATCATACTAATCGCTGCTTCTTCTCCACAACCATGTTGTCCAAAAAGTAAAATTTGTGGCGTGTTCGATGCAGAGAAAAAAAAAACCAAGACACTGATTGTGTACGTACTAGGGAACCACATTTAAAAATATCTGCACTTTTACCCCTTACATCCTGTACATATAGTTACTACAATGTCAGGGTAGCGGGCATACAGTGAGGGTACTCGCACTGATAGGGGCGATTGGGAAAGGAGGCGGTTAAGGTTGGGGTGTAGAATCTTCGTCGACTTAGACGCAGGTGGACGAACAGTATTATTATACAGTATACTAACCAAAAAATAATTAAAAAATGTATACAAATAACGAAACTGTAACGAAAAATGTGTCAGGCCTAAAATACAGGGAGCGAAGGGCTATTTACAATCTGTACAGAAACAAGATGGCAGTTATGAGTCGAGGGGCATGAAAGGGGAGCAGTGGTTGGGGAGGGAGTGAGACAGGGTTGTAGCCTATCCCCGATGTTATTCAATCTGTATATTGAGCAAGCAGTGAAGGAAACAAAAGAAAAATTCGGAGTAGGAATTAAAATCCATGAAGAAGAAATAAAAACTTTGAGGTTCGCCGATGATATTGTGATTCTATCAGAGACCGAAAAGGACCTGGAAGAGCAACTGAAAGGAATGGACAGTGTCTTGAAAGGAGGGTATAAGACGAACATCAACAAAAGCAAAACGAGGATAATGGAATGCAGTGGAATTAAATCAGGTGATGCTGCGGGAATTAGATTAGGAAATGAGACACTTAAAGCAGTAATGGAGTTTTGATATTTGGGGAGCAAAATAACTAATGATGGTCGAAGTAGAGAGGATATAAAATGTAGACTGCCAATGGCATGGAAAGCGTTTCTGAAGAAGAGAAATTTGTTAACATCGTGAAAAGATTTTAGTGTCAGGAAGTCGTTTCTGAAAGTATTTGTATGGAGTGTAGCCATGTATGGGAGTGAAATGTGGACGATAAACAGTTTAGACAAGAAGGGATTAGAAGCTTTCGAAATATGGTGCTACAGAAGAATGCTGAAGATTAGATGGGTAGATCACATAACTAATGAGGAGGTATTCAATAGAATTGGAGAGAAGAGAAATTTCTGGCGCATCTCGACTAGAAGAAGGGATCGGTTGGTAGGGTATATTCTAAGGCATCAAGAGACCACCAATTTAGCATTGGAGGGCAGCGTGGAGGGTAAAAATCGTAGAGGGAGACCAAGAGATGAATACACCAAGCAGATTCAGAAGGATGTAGGTTGCATTAAGTACTGGGAGATGAAGAAGCTTGCACAGGATAGAGTAGCATGGAGAGCTGCATCAAACCAGTCTCAGGACTGAAGACCACAACAACAACGAAAAAGACGATGTTTAACAAACATTATGTTTAAGAGCAGAGAAGTAGAAGGGTATTCATGGAAAACATTCTTAACTCGGATATTCTAAGATATTTTGGGCTAATTCTGAGACAATTCTTTGAAGACTGTGGACAATACTCTCTCGTTTCTTTCCTCGATTTAGAGCTACCATCGCGAGGTAACTTGACACAGCTCTCACCATGCACTGATTAACTGTTTTGCGGAAACATCTGAGATACTCGCGTTCTAGTAGAGGAGTGAGCTCGGCGGAAAGCGACTCTGCGCTATCGGCAGAAAGGCATCGGCTCCCCTGGAATTCCTCGCCGGCCGCGCCGTTTCCGTAAGAATTATGCCGGCTGGGAGCGCGGCGACCTCGCCCGGACAATGGCAGACGGGCAGGCGGTGCGCGGCTGTTTTATTGCGGCGGGTTCCGTGGCGCGTGGGAAGCCTGGCCGAGCCACTGCCGGCCGTCTATCGCCGACTGCCGCCCACCGCCGCCGCGGTAACTCAGGGCCGCACCTGCCACCAGACACCTACTGTGTCGGCTGCTGCGCTCTGCGCTGCCGGCCGGTGAAAGTCGCTGCTACGTCAGACACGAAAACTGTACGAATACGCTGATCAGTCGTAACTTTATGACCACTGAGCTAGCGTTGATATACACTACTGGCCATTAAAATTGGTACACCAAGAAGAAATGCAGACGATAAACGGGTATTCATTTGATAAATATATAATACTAGAACTGACATGTCATTACATTTTCACGCAATTTGGGTGCATAGATCCTGAAAAATCAGTACCCAGAACAACCACCTCTGGCCGTAATAACGGCCTTGATACGCCTGAGCATTGAGTCAAACAGAGCTTGGTTGGCGTGTACAGGTAGAGCTGGACGTGCAGCTTCATCACGATACCACAGTTCATCAAGATTAGTGACTCGCGTATTGTGACGAGCCAGTTGCTCGGCCACCATTGACCAGACGTTTTCAATTGGTGAGAGATCTGGAGAATGTGCTGGCCTGGGCAGCAGTCGAACATTTTTTGTATCCAGAAAGGCCCGTACAGGACCTGCAACACGCGGTCGTGCATTATCCTGCTGAAATGTAGGGTTTAGTAGGGATCGAATGACACACTACACTATTCAAAGTGCCGTCAATGCGAGCAAGAGGCGACCGAGACGTGTAACCAATGACACCCCATACCATCACGCCGGGTGATACGCCAGTATGGTGATGACGAATACACGATTGCAGTGTGCGTTCACCGCGATGTCGGCAAACACGGATGCGACCATCATGATGCTGTAAACAGAACCTGGATTCATCCGAAAAAAGGACGTTTTGCCATTCGTGCACCCAGGTTCGTCGTTGAGTACACCATCGCAGGCGGTCCTGTCTGTGATGCAGCGTCAAGGGTAACCGCAGCCACGGTCTCCGAGCTGATAGTCCATGCTGCTGCAAACGTCGTCGAGCTGTTCGTGCAGATAGTTGTTGTCTTGCAGACGTCCCCATGTGTTGACTCAGGGATCGAGGCGTGGCTGATCGATCCGTTACAGCCATGCGGATAAAATGCCTCTCATCTCGACTGCTAGTGATACGAGGCCGTTGGGATCCAGCACGGCGTTCCGTATTACCCTCCTGAACCCATCGATTCCATATTCTGCATACAGTCATTAGATCTCGACCAACGTGAGCAGCAGTGTCGCGATACCATAAGCCGCAATCACGATGGGCTACAATCCGACTTTTATCAAAGTCGGAAACGTGATGGTACGCATTTCTGCTCCTTAGACGAGGCATCACAACAACGTTTCACCAGGCAACGTCGGTCAACTGCTGTTTGTACATGAGAAATCGGTTGGAAACTTTCCTCATGTCAGCACGTTGTAGGTGTCGCCACCGGTGCCAACCTTGTGTGAATTTTCTGAAAAGCTAATCATTTACATTTCACAGCATCTTCTTCCTGTCGGTTAAATTTCGCATCTGTAGCACGTCATCTTTGTGGTGTAGCAATTTTTATGGCCAGTGGTGTAAATTTTTCCAGGCGATAGCAGCGTCTGCTGGCAGGGAATGACTGCTAGTCAGACACAGGCACGGCCCGTGTAGTATCAGTGACTGTGCTATCCGTGTGTAGAATGGGGAAGGTGTGCGTGCTATCTGCACACAGCATTTAGGAAACTGCACGACTTTTCAGGTGTTCGAGGCGTGCTCTAGTGAGTCTCTTGAACACGTGGCAAAATGAAGGTGAAACTACGTCCAGACGTCTTGGAGGGGTGGGTGGCCACCCCTCGTTAAAAAGGACTCACGTCGTAGGCTTGGCAGACAGGTAAAGCAGGAGAGGCGGCTAACTGTGGCGGAACTAACATGAGACATTAATGGTGGGCAGAGTACGAGCATGTCTGAACACAAAGCGCACTGAACACTCCTAACGAAGGGCTTCCGTAGGTGCCGACCCATACACGTGCCAATGTTAACACAACAACATCGTCAACCACGACTGAAGTGGGCCCGTGAACATCGGCAACGGACGTTGGGAGCAGGCAGCGTGAAGCGGCCACGCGGTTTGAGGCGCCTTGTCACGGATTGAGCGGCTCCTCCCGCAGGAGTTTCGAGTCCTCCCTCGGGCAAGGGCGTGTGTGTTGTTCTTAACATAAGTTAGTTTAAGTTAGTATCAATAGTGTGTAAGTCTAGGGACCAACGACCTCAGCAGTTTGGTCCCTTAGGAATTCACAAACACGCGTTGGCGCAGTTGCTGTTCGTTACATGGTCTGAATGAATCCAGGTACCACCTTCATCACGCAGACAGGAGGGCGCGAATCCCTCGTCTTGTAGGAGAACAGCTCCTTGACACCTATACTCGTGCAAGGCACTATGTCGGACAAGGACCACGCACACCGCTTCATGACGACCATGTTTCACGACGGCAGTGGCATTTTTCAACTAGATAATGCGCCATGTCACAAGGCCAGGAGTGTGATGGAGGGGTTCGAGGAACACAGTGGCGAGTTCCAAATCATGTACTGGCCCCACGACTCAGCAGATCTGAACCCGATCGAACACATCTGGGATCTGATTGAACGCGTCGTCAGAGCTCATTGCCCCCCTCCCCGGAATTTACGGGAATTACGTGACTTGTGTGTGCAGACATGGCACCAACTCCAGTGACCTTCCAATGCCCCCTTGGTCCCATGAAACGACTCACCGCCGCTGTTAACAGTGTCAAAGTTAGACATACCGGCTATTACATAGGTGATCATAATATTCTGGCAGGTCAGTGTACAGTTGTAAGTGAAACATGTTTACTGTGTGGGATCCGCCTATTATATGAACAGTTGTCCTTCTTAATTCCCAAACATGTTTCAGTATGTACGGTCTGTGATGTAAGAGCATGGTCAGTTTTACTTAGTTGTTTCACAGTCCAGTAGAGGGAACCTTTGTCTTTCATGTAATGTCCATAAAGCGTTAGTTTATTTTGAATTCTTGACTAAGGTACGCAAGAAGAGACATGAGTACAGCTTACACTTCGCGTATTGAGGCTGAGTTACTATGTAGCCACCCCAAAGGTACGAAAATCAGCCGTGCGATGGCGTCCAAACATTTGTACAACGGCGGTTAACACTCTATGAATTAATTAAAAAAGTGGATGACTTTGAAAAACGTAGCTCAGTCATCAAGGCGACTCCAAAAGTGGAAAATCATCATTCTTAATGTTTTCTCCGGAAACCCATTCTTAAAAATGCGACAATTGGAAGTAAAATTCACTTTGAAACAGCTGTTAACGCAGTTTCAACGAATTTGGAGGTCTCTTCCAAATGAATTCACGGAAAACTTGATTTCAAGCATGCCCCGGAGATGCTAAGCAATTATCGATGCTGAAAGTGAGTGGACATGTTATTAATTGTAATTGCAGTTTTCTTTTGTTCATATTGATGTACCGGGTGACCAAAAAGTCAGTATAAATTTGAAAACTTAATAAACCACGGAATAATATAGATAGAGAGGTAAATATTTACACACATGCTTAGAATGACCTAGGGGTTTATTAGAAAAAAAAAACAAGTATTGCTAGACGCGTGAAAGATCTCTTGCGCGCGTCGTTTGGTGATGATCGTGTGCTCAGCCGCCACTTTCGTCGTGCTTGGCCTCCCAGGTCCCCAGACCTCAGTCCGTGCGATTATTGGCTTTGGGGTTACCTGAAGTCGCAAGTGTATCGTGGTCGACCGACATCTCTAGGGATGCCGAAAGACAACATCCGACGCCAGTGCCTCACCATAACTCCGGACATGCTTTACAGTGCTGTTCACAACATTATTCCTCGACTACAGCTATTGTTGAGGAATGATGGTGGACATATTGAGCATTTCCTGTAAAGAACATCATCTTTGCTTTGTCTTACTTTGTTATGCTAATTATTGCTATTCTGATCAGATGAAGCGCCAACTGTCGGACATTTTTTGAACGTTTGTATTTTTTGGGTGTAATAAAACCCCATGTCATTCCAAGCAGGTGTGTCAATTTGTACCTCTCTATCTACATTATTCCTTGATTTATTCAGTTTTCAAATTTATACTGACTTTTTGATTATCCAGTATATACACGTTTTAGTTTGTTGCCAAATACGTTTTTGTACTGCGTAACCGGATCACGATTTTACGGACTGTACAAACAACTTACGTGAAAGGAGACAACCACTGATATTTCGACAAGTCAGCACGCTGTCATTTTCAAGCCACAAACACGGGATGAGTCCTTGATGATGTTAAAAAATTTCAGGGATGATGTCTCAGTCTGAGGCAGTCGAACCTAATCCACAAACGATTGAGTCGAAAATTATAAATGAAAACCGTTCTGATACCTCTGACAGTAGAATACATGTAGCGGTACGGTTGTTGCTAAGATTCCAGGCTAGGCAAGTTTCAGAGGTGTTAGTCAGGACCAAAACAAGAGAAAACTTTCTAGTAAACACTGACTCTAATTCATACCTCAACAGCTATGAACAATTGTTTATCTTCGATATTGTGGAACAAATATCTTCTACTGCAAGCTCTTTGGTTTCCAAATTTTTAGAGGAGGTAGCAAGGACCAAACAGGAAAAAAGTGTCAAATATGGGATCTAAAATGCATACCTTAAGAGTTAGAGGCACTTGTTCGGTAGAAGAGATGTGTTTCACAAAAGCGAAGCTGAACAAGGATGTATTTCAGAGACCACGTCTACTGTTTCTTCCTTGTTACGGTCCATGCCAGCACCTATCATGCTAGCAACCCAACTGAAGTGACTGTTGGTGACATTATTGTGAAGTGGCAACCACAACTATGTACAAGGTATACAGCACAGGGATCTTCAACCCCTGACGAGAGTGGTTGTAAAAAATCGCATATAATTAGCGTATAGAATCACTAGTGAGTTAAAATAGTGCTAGTAGCAGTCGAGCTGCGTTTAGGGACTTAAATAGAATGGGTAGCATGGTCGAGCAACTCCTCATAAGACATACATTTCTGTAATGCTAAGTGACTGGTGTAAAGAGCGACGGTGGACGAGTGGAAACAAGTAATTTGGAGTGAGAATCACACTATACCCTGTGGCAATCCAATGGAAGAGTTTTGGTTTGGTGAATTCATGGAGAACATTACCTGTCATGTTGTGTAGTGCCAACACTGCCCTACGCAGCAGGTGGTGTCACGGTATGGAATAGTTTTCCGAGCTTACTGCACGTAGAAAACGCTGAATACGAAAGGATATGATCAAATTTTAAAACATTGTGTACTGAGAGCTGTAAAGGAATAGTTCGGAGACAATGACTGTATTAGCATAACAGTGTACCATGTCATAAACAGTGTCAATGAGGCAATGCGTTACGGAGAATAACTTTGCAGAAAAGGACTGTCCTGCCCAGAGTGCCGACGTGAACCCAATGGAACACCTTTAGGACGAGGATGAATGTCGACTTCGGTCCAGATCCCGGCGTTCGACATCCATTTCTCTTTATGAAGTAGCAATAAACGAATTTACAACCATTCGTCAAGTAATGCTAAAATTCATGCATTCCATGCATCAAACGCCAGCAGCTTTCCCGCAGTGGTGACACCGGTTCCCGTCAGATCACTGGAGTTAAGCGCTGTCGGGCTGGGCTAGCACTTGGATGGGTGACCTTCCAGTCTGCTGAGCGCTGTTGGCAAGCTGGGTGCACCTAGCCCTTGTGAGGCAATCTGAGGAGCTACTTGATTCAGATTAACCGGCTCCGGTTTTGTAAACTGACACGCGGCCGGGAGAGCGGTGGGCTGACCGCATGCCCCTCCATATCCGCATCCAGTGACGCCTGTGGGCTGCGGATGGCACGGTGGTCGGTCGGTACCGTTGGCCCTTCCAAGGCCTTTTCGGACGGAGTTAAGTTATCGCTTAAAGAGAACAGATGTCCATTTCGGTAGATGGAATAATGGTGACGACCGTGGCGTCAAAGGATACTGCCTGAAACGCACACCAGACTTGAATCCTGACCCTGGTACAAATTTTCATTCGTCCTTTCAGTCAGCATATATGTATTACAGATGTTAGAGACTTGAAAAGCTCTCTTCAAACAAACAGTTCAACTTGAAATAAATATTTTAACTTATTTGTATGAATTATTGCCGAAATGTCATAATAATTTTTGGTTCCAAAATATTGTCCATAGTGCGTTTTTTGCATCAAATGCTCAGTCAGTATTTAATCTATATAATATCAGGTGTACATATCTATGGTATTACATAGAATATACAACTTCCAACAATAAGACAAACAAACAAATATTGAATTTCATGTAATGTTCAGACATGTGACACTCCAAGTAATATATCAATACACATAAACATAACAAACATACATAAATACAAACGATTTCAGATGAGAATAGTTCGAGGTTCTGCCGAGGCCTTCTCACTTGGAATAGGTTGAAATAGGCTATCATCAACCAAGAAGCTGCTTAGACTATGTTACACATCCAAATATAGTATATTACTTCGCTCTACATATTATAACTTATTTTCACCACACTTATTACATTAATTTTTTTATTTGACATATGTATTACATACATTATATACTCATCAACTAGGCAGAAACAAATCATGTACAACGACTTTAACAACTGTTAAACATTCAATTCTCCGTAACCTTAGAGAAATTCTTATATATTTTGTTCTCTATATTGTTTTAAAAATAAAACTGTGTACCAATAAGATTTTAATAATAAGAAGTGTTTGCTGTTAGATTTAGAAGCATCCGACCTACTTTGCATTTCAAGGCGGTGGGTTACTCTGCATAACTTTGCCTGGTTTCGATTCTTGAGGAAGAATGGGGAGTCATTGTCCCACAGGTATTCAGACACACCACTGAAAGTCTACCCTGCACAGGCTAGACCGTAACAGAGATGACAGGTAGAAACTTCCCATATTAATGCCCACTAACAGGTTTCCAGATACTTTTGATAGGGTAGTGTATGAAGTCGACACTGTTGTTTTGCCTCGTGACAGGGAAAATTAGCATGGACATTTACAACATCTAAGTTGAAAAAAATTGTTCAAATGGCTCTGAGCACTATGCGACTCAACTGCTGAGGTCATAAGTCCCCTAGAACTTAGAACTACTTAAACCTAACCAACCTAAGGACATCACTCACATCCAAGCCCGAGGCAGGATTCGAACCTGCGACCGCAGCGGTCGCGCGTCTAAGTTGAATCCAATCGAATATTCGCTTCATTGTAGAGATAGAAAAAGGATGGCTTCCTTCCGTTTCTTGTTGTGCAGGTCAGAAGGAAGGAAAACCTTTCTTTGTTGTTTGTGGGCATCTAATTTCTCGGATTTGTATTTTTAGGCTGATAGTTGTCACTATCTGGTTTAATCTCGAGGGGTACATCGTACCACCATTCAATAGGAACTACATCATCTAACACTTTGAAAGCTTGTCAGCTTAGATAGCCCACCCCGACGTCACGCTTCGTCAAAACGGTTCTAGTGAAAGCCAGATCAGTCACATGGTGCGATATCAGCCAACAATGAATCGGGTGAGTGATAAAACTAACAAGACTCTCTTAAGACTACGGCATACTGTGCTTTGAGCGTGTAGAATTTCCAAAGGGAGTAGCAGCGTATTGCGGAAACTCGCTGTGAAGTGTGTTTTTCGACCACTAGCGAAGATTAGGGTTCATTTAGGAAAGGATGACCTTGGTTTGTGTAAAGCGTGTGTCTACCATAGCCCTTACAGTTGTGGCGTGTCTTACATAGGTCACATCATCCGTGGAGGACCCGCTATAGAGCACAAGCTCACACACGATTACAACTGAGTTAATCTGCTATTGCAGAACATTGTCTTGGTTCTCTTGGTTGTCTTGGTTCAGGTCGTCGTATGGAATATAATAGAAAAGTGCACTTAGACTAGTGTTAATAAGGACGTAGCTGAGATTAAATTAGCAAATCGCCTTATAAATGAAGACGGAGGTTTTAGCTTAGTTTCTGCTTGATAACCTGCTCTCTCCTTTGCCAAACAGCAGAGGGACAAAGTTAGCTCTGCTCCTTCAGCCGTTGCTGAGTAATATTCATTATCGATAACTTATAACGTTTGGTTATTTTTGGTTGTCTGTTGGCGCTAGTTGTTTATGTTGTGCGTGTTGTCTTTCTGCGCATGCTGCATTATGGTTCGGCGTAGCCCCGCCTATCGAGGGTTTAAATTTCCTTGCACAGTTTAAATTTCCTTGCACAGCGCACTCCGGTTGTATTTATGATTTAAAAGCGACGGGATGTACACCTGTTAAAATATAACCGCTCGTGAAAGATGTCACCTGTCGGCGTTTCCGTATTTGGTCTGAATATTTTACACGCTGGAAGAAACTGAAGTTTCATATGTTTCAACTTCGTGTTCATTATCCGTTGAACAGAATACTTTCTTCCTGATATCCAGCCTCGACATCGCAAATGTCTGTCAGCTGAACCCCATCTGCGATATGTGCAGATGTCATCTTAAAAAAATTAAAGCAGAATAATTATTCCCACCGTAATTTCTTATTTTCATTCTTGAGAAATGCTTCATCATGTGGAACAGAAATTTCAATTTGAAATATCCATTCGCAGCTGTGTCCGAAACGAGGAACATTTTACCAAATGGATTTTCAAGGACGGAATCTGTCTACCAACAGACGACACTGTAGTGCTTGTGTAGTTCAAAGTACGATAGAATGTTGCTTCGGACATGTACGTTGAATCGTATTTCTGAACACAGGCACTCAAATACCATACTTATCCGCGAACACCCGACAAGCGACTTTCCATTAAAATGTCCCTGTACGGGAATATATAAAATATAAAAATGCAGTAAATGAAGCAGGCAAAAGGGAATACAAAATCTCAAAAATGAGATCGACAGCAAGTGCAAAATGGCTAAGCAGGGATGGCTAGAGGACAAATGTAAGGATGTAGAGGCTAATCTCACTAAGGGTAAGATAGATACTGCCTACAGGAAAATTAAAGAGACCTTTGGAGAAAAGAGAGCCACTTGTACGAACATCAAGAGCTCAGATGGAAACGCAGTTCTAAGCAAAGAAGAGAAAGCAGAAAGGTGGAAGGAGTATAAAGAGGGTCTATACAAGGGCGATGTACTTTGTAATGCCGGAAATGCATATCCTCCTATTTCCATCTATTGTACTATTATTTTTTTTTCCTTGTTTTGTTACCTCAAGGTATGACATTTCTGTCTCTTTATATATTGTAATTGCTTTACTGTTTGGATATATATATATATATTTATGCACTTATGTCGATGTTTAATTGGTTTGTTTCGTAAATATTATTTGTATTTTTACGCTGGGTCTTGCCTAGGGAAAACTGCTATCGAACGATTACATCGATGGGTCGTGTGAAGAATCAAAGTGTGTAGGATCTTTGGTAGTGTTAACTCTGCCGCGTGGAGCGCGGGCAGAGCAGTGAGAGTCTGGCGGGAGTAGCGAGTGGAGCAGGTGTTGTGTGACGCTCCCGCGAGTTGCCGCGCTTTCGGGGTTTGGCAGCATGTAATTGCGCTCGACTCGCGATGATAGTTTCTGACATGGTGTCGCGGACGGGAAGCATTAGCTGGCGCACATCAAGAGCCCGTTTCGCCTGGTGACCGTGTCGAGAAGAAGGCGCGCCAACATCCAGCTTCTGCAACAGCGACGGCCGACAATGAGTGACTGTCGCCACCTCCTCGACCGACGGCTTCAAACCTTCAATCAACCAACAAGGAAGACTAAAAGCACGTAAAGTTTCAGAACTGTATGGCAGACCTCAGCTTCTCAAATTATTCCATTTGCCTCGCAAAATTACAGCAACTTAGCATGAACCTTTGTTGCTCATTGTCCCAATTTCATTGCCAAGCAGGGTCCCTTCCTTTTCCGAAATGAACCCGAGTGTCGTTGAAATTCAAACGCCAGCATTAAAATAATATAATTAGATTTCACTGCTTTAATTTCAAAGTTCAGCTGGCTACAATATTTAGATTGCACAAGCACAAATTAAGAGTGCGAGTTTTGTTACCGTATTTTAGTTACCTGTGACTGCAACTCAGCTTGGTACGTACTAAATTTTACTATTGTTAATTGTTCAGAATCATTTAATTCAAGTTCAAAGTTAAATCTCTTATTTCTAAATTGCGTAGATTCAAGTAGCTTTAGAAATGATTGTTGAGGTAGTCCAAGACTAACTGTATTTCGACGTGCTTCAGAAAGAAAGCTCACTATTAACTTCAGTCACTAAATTAACTTTCGATTTTCCGGTTTCATTAATTCTTTTACTAAATTAAGTGTAGCGAAATTTATTACTTCTGACAAACTTTCAGTTTTCACACTACACGTGTCAACCTTCAGTTGCCACGCTTCTAGTGCTAATTATATGTGTAATAACCTTTCTTTTTCAGTTATTATAGTAATTGTCCATAGGACTGGCGACCGTAATTTCCCCCAAATCTCAAATATCTAATTACCGCTAGTTGATTGTTAACGTAACGGCCGCACATTTACTTTCTTCATTAACTTTACCCCTTTTCAAAATTAATTTCCACCAGTTTCATTTGCATTTTTCCTTTCATTTAGATGTAACCCTTTCCTCCCTCTTTACCGATAGATTAACTTCGGTGACGATTGCTTTTCCCAAATTTCCATTAGGTACACGCGGTTTAATTTTTCACTGTCATTAAGGTCGATAAGTGAGGGGGAGGTTACACGTGGCGACCTGGTGACAGGACAATCTTCAGATTTGAGGTTGTTCTGGACACGAATTTTGCATTGTGCAAATCTCGTAACAAAGTACTGGTTACGAAATGGTCGATACGTCGGCGAGAATATTAGTGTGAGGAATCCTAATTAGATTTGAGATTTGGCATTTATATTGAAAAATATTAAAATGAGTGAAGGCAACAATTGCCAAAATTTGGTAGACTTGGATACGGAACAATCGGTCGAACAGTGGGAAATGCGCACCACGGTACCCATTGTTCAGGGGCAGGCGGCTAGCATGAAAGACGCGACCGCCGAAACGAAACAAAGAGCAGAAATGGAATTCCAAACTTTAGAAATTGTTTCGGAATCGGAAGTGAAAATCGAATCTGAATCCCTTGATGAAGAATACGGGGGGACAATTAAAGAGGAAGCCGCTGCGGAAGTAAAACCGGTAGTTTCCGGGAATTTAACTGATTTATTGAATGTTTTGATTAACGAAATCAAGAGTCAATCGGCCAAGCAAGAAGATCAGGCTGCCAAACAAGAAGCTCAGGCTGCCAAGCAAGAAGCTCAGTCTGAAAAATTTGAACGGATGCTAGACAATCAGAACAAAGCTATTAACGTTGTTATCAACAATGTTGGAGTTGTTAACACAAAAGTTGATAAAATCAAAGAAGATATTGTTGTAATTAATACCGAAATCGGTAATCTTAAACAGGAAATGATAGGCGTTCAGGCGGAAATTGCGAGCATAAATACTCGTTTTTATTCCGAAATTAGCAGAATCGAGAAAAGTGTAGGAGAATCATTTGCTCCGATCATCGAGAAAAAGGTGACGGAACAAATTCAATTAGTGAAAAAAGAGGATCAAAAGAAGGTGGAAACTTTAAAGGCTTTAGTATCCGAAGTAGATACCAAAGTGACGAAGCAGGCTAATACCTGCGAAGAAAAAAAAAGGGAAGTAGAAACGCTTGCGACAACCACTTGCCAAGTAATTACGAGAGTGTCGGAATTAGAAAAGAAACTTGACGAAAAACAGAGCTATGTGCCAATCTATGCACATAGTTCGGAATTGTTGACGAAAGAGGAGCGGTTCAACCCCTTGAAAAAAGGCGGTATACACGCGACGGATTTCATTAAGAATTGTGAAAGAGTTTTACCCAGATCATGGACTAATGAGAGAAAAATTAATGCGGTTATTGATGTGTTGGCTGGTGATGCCAAGCGTTGGGGCCTAAACCTCAACATTACGAACCTGACTTTTGACGAGTTTAAAAATTTGTTTCTGGCTGAATACTGGTCAGAGCAAAAACAGCAAAGTGTCTGGCGCGAATTTGTCGTATCGAGGCCTTTCGATGCGAATTCGCGTGGCTCGATGAAGGAGTTTTGTGAGGGCTGGATCCGCAAGTTGGAATATTTGCGTGATCGCCGCACGGAATCCGAAATAGTCTGGGAACTCTACAAAAAGCTTCCAGATGATACAAAACGCTACGTAGGAAGCAATTACAGGACAATAAATGATTTCCTGGAAAGAGTGGAGGACGAGGACAATTGGCGCAATAATCGCGACAGTGGTAGAGGCCGTGGTAACAACAATGGGTATCACAACTACGATAACCATGGGAATAATGCATACCGCAACCATGGCAGCAATAACAATAATGGTTCGGACCGTAATAACAATCGGTACAATGCAAATAATAACAGGAATAACGGAAACCAGTATCATACTAGCGTGATACGGGCTTCACAGAATAGTAATAACGCCAGAGGGTGTGATCAGCCGCCTCAGCAGCATCCGGGGAGCGTATCTGCTGGGACGAGACAGGGAAACCATTAGCCGCGCCGGTGAGGGGCCGACCGGGCGTGGAGAAATTTTGGCGGCCCAATAACAGAAGAAAACCGAGGTGTCGTCGTTATGGAAATTCCGTATGGAATAATCAACGGCGGGAGAGTGTGCCAGTATTAGGAGAAAGGAGTGCGCCCACAAGTAGTAGATCAGCTGTAGACACGGCAGTAGAAAATACATTCACTGTCAGTGAGAACAATTTAAGTAGTGTTCCGGAAATCGACTACAAAGTGGCAGCTGTAATACCCACAGCGGAACCGGAGATTGAGTTTAAGAATGATTCGCAAGTGTTGAAAGAAGATCAGATGTCGGATAAAACGTCCGTCATCGAGCGAGGGGATGCAGAGAGGGATGAGGTCTGGTTAAGGCAGTTCGGTCGCTTATACGACGAACTAAGAGATTATAGGGGCCTGTACGGGAGAAGCATTTATGGAGAGCGCGGGCAGGATTTGCCGCGTCTCGTCCCGCAGGAAGATAGTGATTGTGAAGTGATGGAAAGTTCTGGCCCTAACCGGCAGACTTTACTAGAAATAGTTGATGTTAATGGGGAGCACGAGCAAGATGCGTCGTGTTTCGTCCCGCAGGAGTTGAATGTTGAAGTAGTAACGGAAAGTTCTGGCCCTAACCGGCAGACTTTACCGAAAGTTGTAGTGGTAGAAGTAGCCGACCCATCCGACGCGAACATCCAGTTTAAACATTGCGAGAGTATTAAGGAGAAAGATTACGAAAATTTTAGTGATAGCCGGACACGATTGGTAGAAAAGCACGTAGATTACAGCGTGTATGAGGTTAGAGCTGACATTATACGGTCAGAAGATAACAGTGTGGGTTGCGCAGATCTAGAGGAAGTAATTGCAGATACTACTGGGCACATGTCTCCAGGTAAATTGGCAGATGAGATCAATCTGATTAAAGAGGAATCAACGAAGGTGACAATTAGTGAATTGATAGCAAAGCAACACTCACTAGTTGACGAGTTACAGGAAAAGGTTTCGGTATTGGAGGCGAAGCTAGAGACTAAGCCTCAGGACAAACGTGTTGAAATTAAAACTGTAAGTGAACAGAGGCTGAAAAAGCCGCCAGATAAACCGGATTTAGGATCTAAGCCGGATGGTTTTTTCTGGAATGACCTGGATATAGACGAGGATTTACTGTGGGAAAATAAAGAAACAATCGAGGACAAGTGTAGACAGATAGTAGTGTCTGTTAATATGCACGATCTACAACTAAACGTGTTGATTGACACCGGTGCAGAATTGAGTGCTGTGTCTGGCAAAATATTTGAGTTACTGAAAGACAGACCTGGCATCGTAGTTATGCCAGTAACAGGAGTGAAAATTATCGGCGCTACTGGGAAGGCCAGTAAACCGGTCACAAAACAGATTTTTGTCAACTTCGAGATATGTGGGGCACGATTTGAACAAGAGTTTGTCGTCGTGCCAGACTTAACTACGAAAGTAATTATCGGGTTAGATTGGCTATTAAAGTACCGTGCAGTGATTAACTGCGAAAGCAAAACTTTGACATGTACGTCACAAGATAAAACAATAGTAGTTAGTTTTGACGAGGCAGGAGACGGTGTGCATAGGCAATACCAGCCTATACACATTGTTAACTGGCCGGATGACATTGACGTAGGAATGAGTTTGAACTGCCGTAACATGAGGAATTTCGGCATTGACAAAAGTGTAGAAAGTGAATTGGAAGAGATAATCAAATTCCCTCCACGGATTGACATTAGTATTGGTGTGAAAAAAGATCGTTTGCGAGAAGTAATGAAGCTTAAAGCCGATGCTCGCATACGTCGTCATGACGCTAAAGCGCGTTTTGCTAAGTTTGAGATCGGAGACTTAGTACTTGTAAAAGCTCATGAGAAATCGAGCGAGATAGACAATGAAATCTCTAAATTTAAGTTTGTTTATAATGGACCATATAAAGTCATTGGTATACCTCACACAAATGCTTATTGCTTAGAGTATCCAAGCTCTGGAAAGCTATTAGGTATACGAAACATAGTAGACCTGAAATTGTACCAACCAAGGATTGATTAGTACCACAGATAGGGTAATTTGTACAGTATGTAGGTATAGAGTGTAAGATTTAAGGATGTGCCATGTGGCGATACTTTTGCCTGACCTAGAGGTCATTAAAGAAGTTGTAATTAATAAGTAATTAATTTTGATTAATCAATTTAATTTTAATCAATTTAATCATGATCTAATCAACTGAAAAATCCAAGCTGCTAGTTTAAGTTTTCAGCTGAGTCACAGTAGATTAAGCAATGTAAATATGATTTTGTAACTAGCTGTGAGATCCCATGAATATGTGTTTTACTAGTCATTGCCGATGTACTTAGACGCTGTTTTAAGTTTCAGGCTTGTACATGTGTGATGATGGACAGTGTTGAGTTATCCACTGTGATAGTGTTTATGGACTCCTTGAGATTACTCGGGAGTGAGTTTTTCCGAAAGAATTCAGTGAAACGGACGTTCTGGAAATGCCGTTACACAGGCGAGTGAGATCAAGCGTGCCGCACAGGCGGGCGCAACAATACTGGCGAGGCGGTGCCGCTGTCGGCTCGTGTGCCGCTGTCGGCATTCTTTGTACTTGCGAGTACGGAAGGCGGAATTGTTTTTCTTCCTGGACAGCTGAAAGAATTCTACTGTCAATATTTATGTTTTTTTCGATCTGATGTGTGTTATTTTCTTGTTTAGCGTTTAATGGACTCCCATGACGAGAATATTAATTATGAAAGGGTTATGTAAAAATGTGTATTCTATGTAATTAATTATTAATTTGCGTATTTTGATCTACCTGTTTTTATGACCATGTACTCTGATTAATTTTGTAAATAGTATTCCATTTCTTGATACTGTTAGGAATTTTGACGATTTTGGAATAGCTAAACCATTTTCTATATCTTCTATGAATTTTAATATGTTGTCAACCTGTTTTATTTTGTGCAAGATGACAGAGTGGAATAAGATTAGGAGTGTCTCCACTCAATTATTATGGTCTAAAAATTGATTTATGGTTAATTAGACGAATGCTAAATTTTGTTGATGTTTGAGCATATGCATTTCCGCTGTTTCTTTTTTGGGACATTTTCTGACTCTGTTTACGTTACACGAACATCCTCAGACAATGTGGGGCACGTGTAATGCCGGAAATGCATATCCTCCTATTTCCATCTATTGTACTATTATTTTTTTTCCTTGTTTTGTTACCTCAAGGTATGACATTTCTGTCTCTTTAAATATTGTAATTGCTTTACTGTTTGGATATATATATATATTTATGCACTTATGTCGATGTTTAATTGGTTTGTTTCGTAAATATTATTTGTATTTTTACGCTGGGTCTTGCCTAGGGAAAACTGCTATCGAACGATTACATCGATGGGTCGTGTGAAGAATCAACGTGTGTAGGATCTCTGGTAGTGTTAACTCTGCCGCGTGGAGCGCGGGCAGAGCAGTGAGAGTCTGGCGGGAGTAGCGAGTGGAGCAGGTGTGTTGTGTGACGCTCCCGCGAGTTGCCGCGCTTTCGGGGTTTGGCAGCATGTAATTGCGCTCGACTCGCGATGATAGTTTCTGACATGGTGTCGCGGACGGGAAGCATTAGCTGGCGCACATCAAGAGCCCGTTTCGCCTGGTGACCGTGTCGAGAAGAAGGCGCGCCAACATCCAGCTTCTGCAACAGCGACGGCCGACAATGAGTGACTGTCGCCACCTCCTCGACCGACGGCTTCAAACCTTCAATCAACCAACAAGGAAGACTAAAAGCACGTAAAGTTTCAGAACTGTATGGCAGACCTCAGCTTCTCAAATTATTCCATTTGCCTCGCAAAATTACAGCAACTTAGCATGAACCTTTGTTGCTCATTGTCCCAATTTCATTGCCAAGCAGGGTCCCTTCCTTTTCCGAAATGAACCCGAGTGTCGTTGAAATTCAAACGCCAGCATTAAAATAATATAATTAGATTTCACTGCTTTAATTTCAAAGTTCAGCTGGCTACAATATTTAGATTGCACAAGCACAAATTAAGAGTGCGAGTTTTGTTACCGTATTTTAGTTACCTGTGACTGCAACTCAGCTTGGTACGTACTAAATTTTACTATTGTTAATTGTTCAGAATCATTTAATTCAAGTTCAAAGTTAAATCTCTTATTTCTAAATTGCGTAGATTCAAGTAGCTTTAGAAATGATTGTTGAGGTAGTCCAAGACTAACTGTATTTCGACGTGCTTCAGAAAGAAAGCTCACTATTAACTTCAGTCACTAAATTAACTTTCGATTTTCCGGTTTCATTAATTCTTTTACTAAATTAAGTGTAGCGAAATTTATTACTTCTGACAAACTTTCAGTTTTCACACTACACGTGTCAACCTTCAGTTGCCACGCTTCTAGTGCTAATTATATGTGTAATAACCTTTCTTTTTCAGTTATTATAGTAATTGTCCATAGGACTGGCGACCGTAATTTCCCCCAAATCTCAAATATCTAATTACCGCTAGTTGATTGTTAACGTAACGGCCGCACATTTACTTTCTTCATTAACTTTACCCCTTTTCAAAATTAATTTCCACCAGTTTCATTTGCATTTTTCCTTTCATTTAGATGTAACCCTTTCCTCCCTCTTTACCGATAGATTAACTTCGGTGACGATTGCTTTTCCCAAATTTCCATTAGGTACACGCGGTTTAATTTTTCACTGTAATTAAGGTCGATAAGTGAGGGGGAGGTTACAACTTGACGACAATATTATGGAATCGGAAGAGGGGAAGAGGATGTAGATGAAGATGAAATGGGAGAAACGATACCGCGTGAAGAGTTTGACAGAGCACTGAAAGACCTGAGTCGAAAGAAGGCGCCGGGAGTAGACAACATTCCATTAGAACTATTGACGGCCTTGGGACAGCCAGTCCTGATAAAACTCTACCATCTGGTGAGCAAGATGTATGAGACAGGCGAAATACCCTCAGACTTCAAGAAGAATATAATAATTCCAATCCCAGAGAAAGCAGGTGTTGACAGATGTGAAAATTTCCGAACTATCAGTTTAATAAGTCACAGCTGCAAAATACTAACGCGAATTCCTTACAGACGAATGGAAAAACTAGTAGAAGCCGACCTCGGGGAAGATCAGTTTGGATTCCGTAGAAATGTTGGAACTCGTGAGGCAATACTGACCTTGCGACTTATCTTAGAAGAAAGATTAAGGAAAGGCAAACCTACGTTCCTAGTATTTGTAGACTTGGAGAAAGCTTTTCACAATGTTGACTGGAATACTCTTTTTCAAATTCTAAAGGCGGCAGGGGTAAAATACTGGGAGCGAAAGGCTATTTACAATTTTTACAGAAACCAGATGGCAGTTGTAAGAATCGAGGGGCATGAAAGGGAAGCAGTGGTTGGGAAGGGAGTGAGACAGGGTTGTAGCCTCTCCCCGATGTTATTCAATCTCTATATTGAGCAAGTAGTAAAGGAAACAAAAGAAACGAAAGAAAATTTCGGATAGGTATTAAAATCCATGGAGAAGAAATAAAAACATTGAGGTTCGCCGATGACGTTGTAATTCTGTCAGAGACAGCAAAGGACTTGGTAGAGCAGTTGAACGGAATGCATAGTGTCTTGAAAGGAGGGCATAAGATGAACATCAACAAAAGCAAAACGAGGATAATGGAATGCAGTGGAATTAAATCAGGTGATGCTGAGGGAATTAGATTAGGAAATAAGACACTTAAAGTAGTAAAGGAGGTTTGCTATTTGGGGAGCAAAATAACTGATGATGGTCGAAGTAGAGAGGATATAAAATGGCAAGGAAAGCGTTTCTGAAGAAGAGAAATTTGTTAACATCGAGTATAGATTTAAGTGTCAGGAAGTCGTTTCTGAAAGTATTTGTATGGAGTGTAGCCATGTATGGAAGTGAAACATGGACGATAAATAGTTTGGACAAGAAGAGAATAGAAGCTTTCGGAATGTGGTACTACAGAGGAATGCTGAAGATTAGATGGGTAGATCACACAAATAATGAGGAGGTATTGAATAGAATTGGGGAGAAGAGGAGTTTGTGGCACAACTTGACTAGAAGAAGGGATCGGTTGGTAGGACATGTCCTGAGGCATCAACGGATCACAAATTTAGCATTGGAGGGCAGTGTGGAGGGTAAAAATCGTAGAGGGAGACCAAGAGATCAATACACTAAGCAGATTTAGAAGGATGTAGGTTGCAGTAGGTACTGGGAGATAAAGCAGCTTGTACAGGATAGAGTAGCATGGAGAGCTGTATCAAACCAGTCTCAGGACTGAAGACCACAACAGCATCGGGAATATACATAATGTATGTATGAGAGCAGTTTGTTGACATGTGGTTGACGCCATATGGAAGGTTTGGTATGGCCGTAGTCGTGCTCAGATAGCCCAATTGTAAGGTAACCGATTGGCGATAAGAAGGAAACCCAGGCTCGGGTCCGGGTCGAAAACAGTTTTTCGTTGTCGTCATTCCGTTATACAACTGGTGGTTGATCATATTCGCAACTGCGGACACATTCCATATAACAGAAAATAACCTCGGATTTGCGATAAAAAAGCGTGTGGTATATAATTATCACAAGTTTACACGATATATGGACAGCATTTCAAACTATGCTAGGCTTCTTTTAGATCAGGGGACTATCCATTCCTATGTTTCTAATGTGAAGATATGTGTACCATATCCAGTCTGATAGACGAAGTTGTGCTGTTGTAGAACGAAAAAACTAAGAGATGCAAACTGGAATCAGTACAACTACAGAAATAACTGAAATTGTGTAGGGAAATACGAAGTAGATCGTTTCCTTATTTGCACTTGTAAAGGAAGCGTAAGGATTTTTTTTTGATAGGATACCTGAATTCTGAAATTAGCGATGTAGGAGCAGGGTTTATATTTTTCCATTATGTGAAATCTAAATGTAACTAAAGCAACAAGGAAATTCGAGCACTGCCACTTGGTTCATCGATTTTTTATGAAACTTGTCACAGCGTGCACTACTGCACCACAACAAATGATTGTCTAAAAACGCAAGCAGTCAGCCATGTATCGAAAGCAAAGGATTATAACGACCGACATATCTTATTGACTCATGTTAAGCTTTACAAAGTATCGTTTAATTTGATCTGGCCTCTAAGAACAATGCTGGATACACGGTAATGCCAAAACCTTCCTGCAAGATTCCGTTAAGTAGTTTCCAATAAGGGATATCGTACATGGCGATTCAGCAGGAATCACGAAGTAAAATTACTCACAGCCTACCCGGAGGTATATAAACGCACATTCCTATAGCAGCGCAGCCAAAAGGAATTTATTAAAGAGAACTTGTGTTTGTTAACAACGAGTAGCTTGCCAACAATGCAGACAAAACTTACAAGAAAAAAATTAAGAGCACAATTACAGATGCTTTTTCCTTGAGCCCCATTTGACACTATATATTTCTTGAAACTTTCCTGGCAGATTAAAACTGTGTGCTGGATCGAGACTCGAAGTCGGTAGAGCACTTGCCCACGAAAGACATAGGTCCCGAGTTCAAGTCTCGGTCCAGCACACAGATTTAATCTGCCAGGAAAGTTTCATATCAGCTCACACTCCGCTGCAGAGTGAAAATCTCATTCTGGAAACATCCCCAAGGCTGTGGCTAAGCCATGTCTCCGCAATATCCTTTCTTTCAGGAGTGCTAGTTCTGCAAGGTTCGCAGGAGAGCTTCTGTAAAGTTTGGAAGGTAGGAGACGAGGTCTGGCAGAAGTAAAGCTGTGAGGACGGGGCGTGAGTCGTGCTTGGGTAGCTCAGCTGGTAAAGCACTTTCCCGCAAAAGGCAAAGGTCCCGAGTTCGAGTCTCGGTCCAGCACACAGTTTTAATCTGTCAGGAAAGTTTTATATCAGCTCAAACTCCGCTGCAGAGTGAAAATCTCATTCTATATATATCTTGTTACATCACTCGCCTGCTGGTACATCGTCCGTCTTTACACTGTCAATAAATTTCGAGCTATAATCAGAAAAAAATGGCATGACAAGCCTCAGGAACACCTTAAACAGTGCCGGTATTCGACGTTGAGCATTATTCCACCGTATCCTCTCTGTAAATAACGCAGTGCAATTCTCCCGCTTCCAGTTCTGTAGGTTTTTGCTTGGATATACCAGACCACTGCTTCTCCTTATAAAATAATGAGGTCGATCGGTCTTTAAATTTTAATGAGAGTCGGAAACAGGGAAGATTTGTCACTTACGGTCTGGAATATTTACTCGTATTAGGTGTTCTACATAATTCATGTCTTGAGACAAGCCAGCGGTAACGCTGGTGGTAATCTTGATAACAGACCGTCTAGCCGTTGTTCGTCAGTCACAGAGAATACTCAAGAGCTTCATGGAGCATGGGGTAAGTACGACAGCTTTCCCACTGCACTTAGAACGGTGCCGTCACCCGTTTTTATGTGAATCTCCGATAATGATCGTAGGAAAACGCGACTTTCATATCTTACTCCCAGGAAGTTTACTGCAGAGAACAACGAGGAAGTAATCATCCTTAGCTCTCAGCACATTTTAAAGCCCATTACAGAGTCTTCGTGAAATTGTGTTTTTAATGGAACATTAAAACGGAAGGAATGTTAGCGTGTAAAGTACTGTCGCCTGTCGATGGCGTACTTATTAGCCATGGATGACTTGTTTAAACTGACAAGTATGAAAAGGGCAACAGGTCGTTGCATACTCGAATGAACCATTTAACAGATTTAGGTTAGTCAAGAAAAACCTAACATGAACGGTCGGATGCTTTCACCAAAGCAACTAAGCAACTGTACCACTCCATTCGACAGAAAATAAATGTAGACTATGAACAGAAGTCTGTTGCTAAGGCAGGATATTCAGAATTTCTGGGCGTGTGAATTGAAGAGAAATTGTATTGGAAGGAACACATCGATGATCCGCTGAAACGGCTAGGTTCTGCGACTTATGCTATCAGGGTTATTGCAAATTTTGGTGATAAACATATCAGTGAATTAGACTACGATGCCTTAATTCGTAAATAAGTGAGAAAGTATTCATTGCACAAAAGCGTGTAATCAGAATAATAGCTGGGGCCATCCAAGATCACCTTGCAGACATCTTGGGATATTCACTTATGAAATTTGTCATTAATAACCCATCCCAATTCAAAAATAACAGCGAAGTGCATAGCTACAACACTAGAAGAAAGGATGATATTCACTATTCTGGATTAAATCTCACTTTAGCACAGAAAGGGGTGAATTATGCTGCCACAAAAATCTTTGGTCATTTGCCAAATAGTGTTAAGAGTCTGACAGATAGCCAACCAACATTTAAAAGCAAATTAAAAGAATTTCTGAATGACAACTCCTTCTAATCAATAGATGAATTTTTAGATATAAAGTAGTAAAAAAATTAATTAATTAATTAATTAATTATTTTGTGTAAAGAAAACTTATGTTATAGTGACACGTTCCACATCATTACGAAATGTCGTATGCATGATCTATGGAACAAGGATTAATGTACGTATGTATGCAGGTATGGCGTTACGTAACGCATATAAGTGCATATATCAGCTCGTACGAAACGTCTTTAGTTTCCTAAAATAACATGG
Organism: Schistocerca piceifrons; assembly: GCF_021461385.2. Taxonomy (NCBI): domain Eukaryota; kingdom Metazoa; phylum Arthropoda; class Insecta; order Orthoptera; family Acrididae; genus Schistocerca; species Schistocerca piceifrons. Next base: position 22,242,553 of record NC_060139.1, read on the forward strand.
CTGAATTTTGCGTCTGGAACGATTACAGTGTGGCAGAGAAATAATTCGTACTTTCAAAGCTCTTTTTGCACATTTCTTTGAAACTGAGTTATAAGAAGAAAATATTCGAAGCTTTTTTTTTTCTTTTAGACAGTCAATCCAGATTACACCTGACGTAATTCATGATCTCTATAGCTTCCTGGAGATACCAGTTTCCTCCTTCTTAGGTTTGTTAGACATCTGAGTTTTATCATCATTATTCAGCCCCTACAAAAATTCACTAATGCACAAACATTACGACGAAAATAATGAGAATAAGCACGTCGAAATATATTTCTATTACCTGTTAACAATTCATATTGCGTTTCTAAATTCTGACATATCACCAAAGTCTGTGCGTCGCAAGTACACAAGATATGTGCAGTCAACCTCTCGAACTGTGGACGTCCCGAGACAGACAACAGTGTAGCTAGAGTAGAAAATGTGGGCTGCTCATCTGCACAATAATGCTATTTTAATTAATGAAAAGCACTGGTGTGATTTTGTTGTACAGTATTACTTTTATTGTGTTAACCGGTTTTCGGCTTACAAAGCATCATCAGACATTCACTGAGTACTGTCACCAAAGAAGTTACAAAGTTTGTAAGCAACATTGGAAGAGAAGTTATATGCCTACATTGAAGCAGAAACATACAGTGAGTGACATCTTTGACAGTGTGGTGGTAATGTAATGTAAAAAGTAAATTTTTTGAACAGTAGATAAATAAAAATAAAAACGCAGAAGACACGAAAAAACTTTAAAGAAACAGCATGCCTACATAACAGTTTTTATTAATAAACAAAACTAATAAAATAAAATAAAATTAGTACTTGACAAGTCTACTTCAGGAGGTATAAAACATGGAAAGGGATACACAAATCAATTAAAAGCAGAAAGAATTATAAATGTAACTACAGAGTATATGAGGAATGTAAGCAATAACAATAAGATAAAGAGAAATGCATAAATGCAGGAAATGGAGGAATATGAGGGAACATACTGTAAGTGCAATCTTGGAGAGTGTGGTAGTACTGCATTTTAAAAGGTACAAAAGGCTGACCAATACACAAATACAAAAGAAGCAGGAAAACATTAACATTATACTCGAAACTGTGACTATGTAACAGTTTTTATTAACTAAATGAACCAAGCAAAATAAAAAAAAATATTTGATGAGACAACTACATGAGGTATTAAACATGGAAGGTAATACAAGTACCAGTTAGAAGAAAGCCTTAACAATTGAAACTACAGTTTATATGGACGACATACACAATTTCAAGAAAATAAAAGAACTTGATGAATACAGGGAACAGACAGTATGGGAAGTTATGAAAAACAGAGATGGTTATGTGAAGTTTAGGAGAGGGAAGTGTTGAGCTGTGTCTGGTCATTTGGGATTGGATCAGGACTGTGAGCTAAATATTTGTTAATCTCCAGGGTTTCCAGCAGATTGAGTTTATGGCCTTTGTTTTCTAAGTGAAGGACATGGGACTCTGTCTAGTAGTTGTGACCCTCACTCAGTACACGCTCAGCGAATGCAGAGTCAAAATTCTGCAACCTCCAGCTGCGTTCGTGTTCAGCCAGTCTAGTTAGTATGTCTCTGCCTGACTGACCAATGTAAAACTTGTCGCAATCAGAACAGGTAATTCTGCATACCCCGCAGTTGGCTAATAACTGGATCTTATCTCTGCTATTGAAAATACACTGGGCTGTCGTGTTCTTAACATAGTAGGAAAGCCTATACCTGCAGGCTTTCAATGCTTTGGCTGTAATCTATGATTTCTCTCCTAGATATGGGAATGTGCACCATTTGTTGCAGACAGTAAATGGAGAAGCAGATGGGGCTTAGAGGAGGGGTATAATTTTCTGTTTTTGTCTCCTATGAAAGATATGGTCAATAAAGTCTGGACTGTAGCCACTGTGGACATGGGGACAGATATGAGACGGTGTACTATTAAGTGAAGAGCTGCATGTTTCTGAGCTGTGGGGTGTTGTGAGCAAGAAGCTATTACTGTGTCTGTACTTGTGGTTTTCAGATGGTTCAAATGGTCTAAGCACTATCGGACTTAACATGTGAGGTCATCAGTCAACTAGACTTAGAACTACTTAAACCTGACTAACCTAAGGATATCACACACATTCATGCCCAAGGCAGGATTCGAACTGGCGACCATAGCTACCGCGTGGTTGTGGACTGAAGCGCCTAGAACCGCTCGAACTTGTGGATTTATTACAAATTTTGAAATAATGTATCTGTGTGATGATGACAATGGTGAGATCTAAGAAGTCTATGGATTGTTGCCAATGTCCATTGTGAACTGAATATTTTTATGTTGACTGTTAGGTTTTTCAAAAATGTGTTCAGTTGTCTTGTAGTAGCCTACCAGCCCACATACACAGGACATCATCCACATATCTAAACCAGTATTTGATATTTGCATTTAAAGGTTCTTTTTCCAGAAAATATTGTTCAAAATGGTCCATACATATTTCAGCCAATAGTGGACTAAGAGGGGAACCTATAGCTAAGTCGTCTAATTGTTTCTAAAGAGTCCCTTGGCTGTGGAATTAGTTCTGGGTCAAGCATGTCTCAGTGGACAGTTTCAAATCATTCAATTCCACAAGATTGACATTACACTCGTACATCAGCTCTGTCAGGATATGAATGCATCCCACTACTGGCATGTTGGAAAACAAACTGCAGACAGCAAAGGATACTAATTTGTCACTGCATGAGACAGATATACCTTTTATTCTATTTGCAAGGTCCACAGTGTTTGAAATACCATGCTGTGATTTGAATTTAGCCTTGCTCTTCATTATGGCATCCGGTTTACTAGCTAGTTTGTAATATGGATCAGTAAATGATGATACAACTGCACGGATAGCAACATCTTGTTTATGTAGTTTAGGATGCCCACACATTGTAGGAGGCACTGGGTTCATATTAATTAACACCTTTGCTTCAAAATCAGAGAGTATGTTTTTGCATGAATTGAGTGCATATTTAACATCCTGTGTGAATAATGTAGTAGGGCCTTTACGAAGGACTTGTAAGCATGTGGTACTGAGGAAATCATGAACTTTATCCACATATCACGTATTTTCAAACGTACAGTACTGCTGCCTTTATTAGATTTTATGGCAACGATATCTTGTTGTTGTAATTTCTGTTTTAAGGACTTGAGGGTATGAAAGTCAATAGCTCGTGGGATGTTACACTCGAATTGGTTTCTTTCTTTGGTGTAGTGGCAACAGTTTTTTTTTTTTTTTTGCAGTGGTATCTTGCTAATGCCAATGCACTTTTTTGTGTGTTTGTGTACGTGTGTGTGTGTGTGTATCCGTTGGTGAATCAATGTTTATTTAATTATTGCTTTAATTTAATTTTATTTATTTATATTTTTTATTTGGTTTTTGTATATTTAGAAAAGAAAATGAGAAAATGTTAAATTCTCCATATTCACTAAATTCACCACTTCCAGCACAGCCATAAACTAAACTCTAATCATTCAATTGTGCAAAAACTAGCTGGTTTCCAGTATATGCTGCACATACAGAAAAAAACACTGATGACAACTTAGAAAATGATTTACAGACGACTAATATGATACAAACATTGTAGAGAAACTGAATCACAAAACTAAAACAAAAACAAAGAGGACACTCAGCACACAAAAACAACCTGTCACCAGCTTACAAACCCTGACACACAGAATATAAACACACTTAACACTATGATACAGAACACACTCACAAGCACACATGAACAAGGAACACCCATAATAAGAATCAGACGGCACACTCTCGTTTACAGCAAGAAAGCAGTCCATAGAATAGGCAACATATTCAAAGAACAAAGACTAAAAATAGCCTGCAGGACAGACAACTAAATACAGAGAAAACTAAGGGCAACCAACACCAGCACAGACAAACAAAAATTTGGCATTTACCAGCTGATATGCCAAGACTGAAAATCGCTCTATATAGGGTAGACAAGTAGAAACTTTAATACCAGATACCCAAAGCGCAGAAGAGCATTAAAAAGTAACAGCTGTCATTTTACATTTGCTTAAAACCTTATGGACATAAAAAACAGCCCAACAAACATTAACACTGACCAGAAAATTCTCAAAAGAAGCAGCACCTACGCGCAAAAACTGATAACTGAAGAAAACTATCAAATACAAAAATCCACAGTTGAAGGAAAATAAGTAATAAATGAATATAGACTTCCCTCAATGGAACACATACACACACAATTTAAATAAAATAAAAAGTAAAGTAAATACATAAATGAATAAAGTTAAATTAAAAAGCAATAACTAAATAAATAAAACTCACACCCTTCCACTATCGCTCGCACGCACGCACGCAAACACACTCACGCACACACATACAAAATGACAGACACACTCCGCCAAGACTCACTCCGCCAAGATTCACTGCACCAAGATTCAAAACTCCCATCCACAAAGCATTCAATGTTCAGATGCCTGCCTTCTTGTTTCTATTGTTTGTAACCAGTGACAAGAAAAGTTCCTTAATGCAGGCCTTCACAGTGAAGAAAATGGGGAATCCGGCGAAAGTAAGTGAAACATATTGCAAACGCACACACACACACACACACACACACACACACACACGCACACGCACACGCACACACACACGCACAAACAAACACAGACACAGTACTCCACGTAGTATTAGTTAATGGTAGGCATAACCATAACGAGCTGAGTCGTAAATTTTCGAATTTAATAACTGTTCTAGCTTAAATTCTATATGGTAGCCACAAACAAATCAAAATCAATTTGCTTAAAAAAATAAAAGATATTGTACATTACTTTATGAACGCCCGTCTTTGATGTAGTAAATCACCCAGCAAAATATCTGCGACAATATTTAGGCATCGTCACTTTTGAGCGATGCACTGTACTGTACTATAGTATACACTATGTACTATAAATTTTTTTCTCTTTCTGTGCAGGGAGGTACACAGTCTCAAACTAACGAAGATCCTCACAAGAAACTAGAGATAATTCATTCACAATTTTAGTGACACAGGTAATATTAAGGCATATTTTAATCCTCGATGCCTGAAGTTGAGCACCAATGGCTTACAATGCTTCACAAATACGGTAACGTTATAGGCCTATAATTAGTTATCCATAAACATTGTGACTGAATAATCCACCGGAAAAAAACATATACAGCCTTTTAGGGGTATCCATTTCACTCTGTATTTATTACTGCACAGTGTATATGGAGTACACAAAATGATAACATTTACAGGTCAATAGCAGAAATTGCTCTGAAGTACACCCATATTAATGCGTCATGTAGCCTCTACGGGCAGCAATGCAGGCGTTGACTCTGGTATCAAGTCTATCGTACAGATGTCGAATACTGTCCTGAGATACGTAATGCCTCGCCTGCTCCACCTGTTCATGTAATTGCGAAAGAGTAGTTGGCTGACGAGTCGCACGACTTGTTTTCGTCCCATCGTATCTCACACTTGATAGATTGGAGACAAGTCAGGAGATAGTGCTACCCAGGGAAGTTGCTGCATGTCTTACAGAGCACGTCCAGTTACACAGAGAGTGTGAGGGCGAGTCTTATCCTGTTAGAAGAAAACATTCCTGTTGCAAGAACGGCAAAAGATGATCTAACAACGTCTTGTACGAGGCCTGTCCAGAAAGTAAGTTCCGATTGATCGCGAAATGGAAACCACAGTGAATATCAGAAATGTTTTATTTGTAACAGCTAGCTATACCTTCGAGCTACTTCTCTAGGTAGGCGCCGTTCTGACTTAGACATTTGTCGTAGCGTTGAACCAACTTTCCAATACCCTCATCATAGAAAGCAGCCGCCAGTGCTTTCCGCCGATTCTCCACGCTGGCCTACAGCTCGTTGTCTGTGCCAAAATATTGTCTTCACAGACAGTGGTTCATGTGACCAGAGATCAAACTCAGAGGAAACAATTACGGACTGTATTGTGGGTAATCAAACATTTCCGATTGAAAACGATGGTGGAGCCTCTTCATTGCCCCTGCAGAATGCGGGTGAGAATTATCTTGAAGAAGAAACAGTACGACAGTTATGTAATGTTGGCTGCATAGCTTCAGGCGAAATTTCTCACCAGGCCCTCGTACTTAGCGGGAGATACTATTTTCTAGACATATTTACGCGCTCACTGTGAGCTCAGAAACGAGAAGAGCAACGTGATGCCATCTGAGGTCATACTAGAGACACTGCCCAACACATCTGTGCAAAGCTTTATGGGATTTTCATAGTCGTTTCCATTTCGCGACCGATCGGAACTTACTTTCTGGACGCCCCTCGTACATACCGAGCGCTCGTTGGCGCCCCTTCAGAAAGACCAACGAGAGTAGTAGCTCAACGCACCTCGGACAATAAGGCCTGGGGTATGGCCGGTGTGTCTCGAACGAATAAACTCTACGAGAAGCACTCACCAGGCATACGTCGTATGTGGAAACAACCATCACTTGCGTGCAGGCAGAATCGAATTTTTTTTTCGCTGAAGACCACAGCGCGCCATTGCATCTTGCAATTGATCCACTGACGCCATCAGTCGAGCCGTGTACCACAGTGCTGTGGAGTTAGTATAAGACAGGCCAGAGGTGTACGTGCCGGTATACGCCGTTCGCGACAATTCGTGTTGACACGTCTGGGATCACAAGTCCTCTTACCTGTGCTGTGGTAGCTGTACGATCTGTCACTGCTGCCCATACAGTACTATGACCTTGGCGGGTGTCTGTGCTGGGTGGACGTCTAGTACCTCGTCTAAGGGTGTGAGAATGTTCACGTGACCACTGATACCAGCATCGTTACACAACTGACGCAGCACGTCCAAATTGTGTGACGGTTCTCTGCAAGGACCATCCCACAACTTGAAAAGCCACAATCTGACCACTTTCAAACTGGCTCAGGCGGCTGTAGGAAGCACGAGTGTGTCACGGTGGTAGGGTTGCCTGCTTGCTTCACACGTTTGTACCACTCTGAACCTTCTGGCTGTGAGCATTCCCCATTAAAGACTAGACACAGATGACGCTCTGGTAGCTATGACACTGTGCTAACTGTTCGCACACGACGTTGAAACTATTATCAGTACATCTACTATCCCCCAGGTGGCATAATGGCGTCATAGGATCAGAATCAACATCATCTTTTGCCAGGTGTAGTAATTTTTTTCTGGCAGTGTGTAACTTTCAATGCAGGTGTTGTTTTGTTGGGAAAGGACATTGCTGATATCGATACCCTATGCGAGGTTGCACCCCGTATCTATTGATTCATTTCCGTGTCCGATCAGCATTTCCAGAAGGTAGCAACTCCGATGGCCTTGTTGCTTCCCTCGATCAGGTCCTGTGTTGTGCAGGGTTGTTCAGGTTGAGGACAAATTAGCAGGCCGGTCGGGTCTTGTGTTGTTCTGCACTCACAGGATGTACCTCCATCAGCTGTAAGAATGCCCCGTTTTCGCCACCCGAAGAGGATTGAGCGACCTCTAAATAGGGTAGGGCAAGTCATTTTCTGGAGCTAGCTCTTCCTTTACAGGGATATCAGGTTGTAGCTTGCTCTTCCACCTGGTGATGCCGTTAGACTCTGGTGTTCCCTCTAGTGGTTGAGACCTGGCGATGAAGCTCTTTCTCGACTTCAGTCGCCGGACTACAGCCGGATGATCATGCAGTGGATGTAGGTGATCATAAGTTTGCTTAGCCCTCTATACATCAGCAGTAACAGCCCTTCTAATAGTGTGTGGGGGGGGGGGCTATTCCAACAATTGGGTGGATTTTACCAACTGGAGTTGGCTTCATACATCCTGAAAAGATTCGGATGGTCTATATTAGATTAGATTAGATTAGTATTTGTTCCATAGATCATGAATACGACACTTCGGAATGATGTGGAACGTGTCAGGTTAATAAAAGGTGTCTATACAAGATGTTACATTACACAAAATATTACGTCACTTGATATTTTCAATTTTTTTTTTTTTGGTGGGGGTTTGGGGAAATTACCCACTTACTATATCCAAAAATTCATCTAATGAGTAGAAGGAGTTGCCATTAAGAAATTCTTTAAATTTACTTTTAAATGCTGTATGGCTATCTGTCAGACTTTTGATGCTATTAGGTAAGTGACCAAAGACTTTTGTGGCAGCATAATTTACCCCCTTCTGAACCAAAGTTATATTTAATTTTGAGTAGTGAAGATCATCCTTTCTCCTAGTGTTGTAGCCATGTACACTGCTATTACTTTTTAATTCGTTCAGATTGTTAATAACAAATTTCATAAGTGAATACATATATTGTGAGGCTACAGTGAAAATCTCTAGCTCTTTAAATAAGTGTCTGCAGGATGATCTTGGATGAGCTCCAGCAATTATTCTCATTGCACGCTTTTGTACATGGACTGTGCTTAAACTGACACACAATATTCTTTTAGCGCAACGCAATCTGACTTTCAGTAAACATATACATCAGTGTTACAGGAATTATGACATAAGTACATACATAAAAGATCAGAATAACTTTTGAAACATCAACTTCACACATGAGCAACAAAACAGAACAGATAAATATTGTCTAAACATCTTTACAAAATAAATAACATATTATCAGAAAAATTCTACAACGTAAATCTGATTAGCTAAACACATAAAGACAGGAAAAACACAAATTCACATAGCGTAATAACACAAAAGTATAGGACAGGGTTTGTTTTCAGTGTGACATTTGGTACTGCAGTCCAACCCAAAACTTCATTCCATAGATCTTTCGTCTTATTTCAACACTTGTTTCCACCAAAAAATTCCTATCCAAGCATGCTTTCTCTATTCTGTTCACATCCTCTTTCAAAAATAGTTTTTCTCCACTGTGCACTACTTTTTTGGCCAAACCATTTTCTTATAGCTTCTCAATGCATTTCTTCCATTTCATCATAGTTAGTTGCTTATATAGTCTACCCCCTCTTAAGCTAAATTAAATCTACTGAGCTCAGATATATATACCAAGGGACGAGGCAATGCAGCAGCACATAACAATTAACACAAACAGCAATGACAAAAACATGCAAATTGGCAAAGCAAGCAGCAGGAAATCTAAATTAGCAAAGCAATTACAATATTACAACTAATATAAGGCACTGTGCAGCAAACAAGAAAAATAAATCAGTAGTAAAACTAGCTTAATACAATGTAAAATTCAGTAGAAGTATGCCTGGCAAACAGCAGCAGAAAATGCAATAACTTATACCTAAACATGACAAACCCACAAGCAGAAAAAATATTACACTAAAGATTCCCATGTCTAATACCTATGTCATATCTTAACAGTAGAGTGATGCATCACCTTGACTTACTCTAGCAGACAAGTTACCAAATCGCAAAAAAATTATTTTTGCAATTCCTGTGAAGGGAAATGTCTATTTGTGCTCTGTTTTCTACGAACGTACATCATAAAATTATTCTTTACTGGGTCTGTAGACAGAAAATAGTGATATTAGTACATCTATTAAATTTTATTTTAACTAATGCTGCAGTGCAGCTAGAACCTAGATATGAAACAAAATGAGCAATCTCTCAACTAGAAAGACAATAGATACAAAAATGTTTCTCATCATTTCATAAGGCATTTTAGTAAATATCATAAATACCATATTAGCTAAGGCTCCTTTTGCTTGCCAAACACATGGTACACAAAGTAAGCGTGTACCCCCCTGATGATTAATGTAATTATACCCTCAGGTGTTACAGATTACAGCAATCGAATGAAATGTATCACCGAAAACTTTCTTTGTATCTTTGTGATTCAAAAATCTTTAAAAATAAATGTTTTAAGTACAAAATTAATCACTCAAATGCGTGTCCTGTAGCGCTAAATGTGCTTCTTGCTGTAAGATAATTCTGTGGAAGTGTCGTAGTTATCGTCGACTGTAAGCAAAGTTCTGCTTAAGTCACTGTACTTACCTCAGCATAAACACAAGTGAAATGCTTTGCGTATAGATATCTTAGTAATTACGCTTATTGCCGTGATGAAGATAGTACTGTGCTATAAGGTATTGTTGTGCTACGGAAAAGGGTGTCTCATTGTAGCTATACCACAAAAGTTACTACTAAAACATATTTTACTTTCCAGAATAATACAGAAAAACTGTGCAGATATAAAACAGATACAGTGCAAAAGCAACAATGTAAATTGTGTCACATATTAGTAGCGTCGTGATATAATCGTGTAGCTATCAAAGAAACCAAACGCTAAGTCATCTTTAATCTCACCGAATGTACTTCAAATAATGAGTATCTTTTCAAGTAAACCAAAATGTTGCATTAACATCTCATTAGCAGTACCAGTGTATGTTCTAAGTATGTGAGCCTTATAGTCGTTACGTAATCGTGCAATTAACAAGCAAGAATGTACACACACAATACCGCCCTGTCCTCTGTTCACGATAACAATGCATTCGTAATTTCTCTTGGTTCTTGACTGGATATTTAACTTCAAACATTGTTGCATGTTAACAGATTCTAAGTCTGACAAAGCATACTAGTAATGTAAAGTGAAAAATGTTATAGCAAAGACTAAGTTAAAAAAGCAGATTAACTCTCAATAAACGGTTTTACATGTGATATGTGGTGCAGTCCTTTACTCTTCCTAGTACGCAGAGTTTCAACTTCAACGGAATTATCATGTGGTATATGGTACATCGGTAAAGAATATTCAAATTTTTCTCAAGGTTAGCGTCTATGTTATTTTTCTCTGAGCCAGCCGGCACACGTGGCTGCCTGCGGTGCAAGTCATTGTCTGCCATCTTTTTGGTGGCGTGTGTCGTTATTGGGATTAGGAGACCTAACTTCTAGAAATTTACCTTGTCGAGAGGGCCCTGTCCTGTTTGAATCCCGCCAGTTCTGATGCAATTCAGGTCTGTCGTTACGATCATATCGTCTGTCGTCATGTCGGTAGATTCCATAGTTTCTTTCTTGTCGGTCACTTGGTGGAGAATTTCTCCCCGAATTGTAACTGCGCGCTGGACTGTTGCCTCTGAAGTTATTGTCTCCCTTGATAATAATTATTTTGGTTCCTATATTGGACTGTAAGGCGTACCCAGGAGCAGAAATAGACTCAGATCACAATATAGTAGTGAAGAGTAGGCTGAAGTTCAAGACATTAGTCAGGAAGAATCAACGCGCAACGAAGTGGGATACGGAAGTACTAAGGAATGACGAGATACGTTTGAAGTTCTCTAACGCTATAGATACAGCAATAAGGAATAGCGCAGTAGGTAGTACAGTTGAAGAGGAATGGACATCTCTAAAAAGGGCCATCACAGAAGTTGGGAAGTAAAACATAGGTACAAAGAAGGTAGCTGCGAAGAAACCATGGGTAACAGAAGAAATACTTCAGTTGATTGATGAAAGGAGGAAGTACAAACATGTTCCGGGAAAATCAGGAATACAGAAATACAAGTCGCTGAGGAATGAAATAAATAGGAAGTGCAGCGAAGCTAAGACGAAATGGCTGCAGCAAAAATGTGAAGACATCGAAAAAGATATGATTGTCGGAAGGACAGACTCAGCAGACAGGAAAGTCAAAACTACCGTTGGTGACATTAAAAGCAACGGTGGTAACATTAAGAGTGCAACGGGGATTCCACTGCTAAATGCAAGGGAGAGAGCAGACAGGTGGAAAGAATACATTGAAAGCCTCTATGAGGGTGAAGATTTGTCTGATGTGATAGAAGAAGACACAGGAGTCGATTTAGAAGAGATAGGAGATCCCGTATTAGAATCGGAATTTAAAAGCGCTTTGGAGGACTTACGGTCAAATAAGGCAGAAGGGATAGATAACATTCCATCAGAATTTCTAAAATCATTGGGGGAAGTGGCAACAAAACGACTATACACGTTGGTGTGTAGAATATATGAGTCTGGCGACATACCATCTGACTTTCGGAAAAGCATCATCCACACAATTCCGAAGACGGCAAGAGCTGACAAGTGCGAGAATTATCGCACAATCAGCTTAACAGCTCATGCATCGAAGCTGCTTACAAGAATAATATACAGAAGAATGGAAAAGAAAATTGAGAATGCGCTAGGTGACGATCAGTTTGGCTTTAGGAAAAGTAAAGGGACGAGAGAGGCAATTGTGACGTTACGGCTAATAATGGAAGCAAGGCTAAAGAAAAATCAAGACACTTTCACAGGATTTGTCGACCTGGAAAAAGCGTTCGACAATATAAAATGGTGCAAGCTGGTCGAGATTCTGAAAAAAGTAGGGGTAAGCTATAGGGAGAGACGGGTCATATACAATATGTACAACAACCAAGAGGGAATAATAAGAGTGGACGATCAAGAACGAAGTGCTCGTATTAAGAAGGGTGTAAGACAAGGCTGTAGCCTTTCGCCCCTACTCTTCAATCTGTACATCGAGGAAGCAATGATGGAAATAAAAGAAAGGTTCAGGAGCAGAATTAAAATACAAGGTGAAAGGATATCAATGATACGATTCGCTGATGACATTGCTATCCTGAGTGAAAGTGAGGAAGAATTAAATGATCTACTGAACGGAATGAACAGTCTAATGAGTACACAGTATGGTTTGAGAGTAAATCGGAGAAAGACGAAGGTAATGAGAAGTAGTAGAAATGAGAACAGCGAGAAACTTAACATCAGGATTGATGGTCACGAAGTCAATGAAGTTAAGGAATTCTGCTACCTAGGCAGTAAAATAACCAATGACGGACGGATCAAGGAGGACATCAAAAGCAGACTCGCTACGACAAAAAAGGCATTTCTGGCCAAGAGAAGTCTACTAATATCAAATACCGGCCTTAATTTGAGGAAGAAATTTCTGAGGATGTACGTCTGGAGTACAGCATTGTATGGTAGTGAAACATGGACTGTGGGAAAACCGGAACAGAAGAGAATCGAAGCATTTGAGATGTGGTGCTATAGACGAATGATGAAAATTAGGTGGACTGATAAGGTAAGGAATGAGGAGGTTCTACGCAGAATCGGAGAGGAAAGGAATATGTGGAAAACACTGATAAGGAGAAGGGACAGGATGATAGGAGATCTGTTAAGACATGAGGGAATGACTTCCATGGTACTAGAGGGAGCTGTAGAGGGCAAAAACTGTAGAAGAAGACAGAGATTGGAATATGTCAAGCAAATAATTGAGGACGTAGGTTGCAAGTGGTACTCTGAGATGAACAGGTTAGCAAAGGAAAGGAATTCGTGGCGGGCCGCATCAAACCAGTAAGTAGACTGATGACCAAAAAAAAAAAAAAAAAATAAATAAATAAAATTGTCTGTTTCTCTGATTGTTTCTGTGATAGTCATTACTGCGGAGAGGTGATCTTTCCCTGTAATTATTACTACTCTGCCAACGGCTGCCATATGAGTGGTGTCTGTTTTGGTCACGATTTACGTTGTAAGAATAGCCTTGTCGTGGCCATTTATTATTTCTGTCGTCGTGGAGTTGTGACGGATGTGACCTGTAATTGTTTTGTTCCTGTTTTAGCATCCCGCGATTGTCAGTGTCAATTTACAATTCTTGTAACAGTCCCTAAAAAGCTTAAATGTCGTCTTTGCAACGTCCTGCCAAAATAATGCCTTAAATGTTCAGGCAATTTGATTAAGCAAATGCGGATGAGTTCTGAGGGGCTGTAAGGGATTTACAGGTACTGATTCTTGTGCAACATGTCTTCAAAATATTTCACAAGACTGGAAAATTCAGATTGTTCGAAATGTTTCATCATTATGATGCTATGTTTTACTCGGTCTTGTGTGGCTTGAGACCAATATGTTGAGAGGGAGGTATGATAAATTTCTCCTTGACTGTGGCAATCGTGAATGACCGATCACATTCCCACAGTTGGTTCATTTTCTAAGTAGCCACACATAAATTCTAATCTATGCTCTAATGACCAGTTGGGAGGAAAGCAATGAGAGGATTGATGAAGCCACGCTTGTGGATGGATGTCGTTGCCAGAATTGTTAAATGTTTTGAATTTACGCGTAGTAATGAACAGCTTGTAGTCAAAATCATCGTGTCGGCGAGTCGCATATCGGTCATTGTTACGTCGTGTCCACGGTTCCATCTCGAAATTCGGTGCACCTTGCCAATTTCTTTCATAATTTCCGAAATTCCCTGTGTTATTATTTTGTGGCTTTTCAGTATTTCTAAGTCCCTCTTCACGTGTTGGAGCGCGAGTGTCCTCTGAAATATGTAATTCTTGTATTGCTTGGGCCAACCGATCTTGTACTTCCTGGATTTCTCTTTGGTGTTGCGTATTAATTTGATTCTGATTTTGTTTGAATTTCCTAATTTGTTCGTACTCTTCTGTGTCATTAAAGAGTACCGGTCTTGCGTCATTCAGATTATCATCTACCTTCGTAGATAAATTATTTAGCTGATCCGAAAGTTCGACTACTTTCTCTGATAATGAACTAATTTCCTCCGTGTGTCTTTCTGAACCAATTTTCAGAGTATCTACTGTGTCCTTTAAGTTTTCGTGAGTTTTTGTAAGTAGCGTAACCGAATCGGTAGATGCAACTGAGTCAATTTTAGCCCACAAGGTCTCATGATTTTCATGAGCAATGGTTTGCAGTTCTTTTATGGCTGCTTCGTGATTCTGTAATGCATTTTCATGCCGCGAAAAAATAGGTTGAAAATGCTCAAAAATGTGTGTTTTTACGTCATTACAGACTTTTTGACATTTCGATTCAATGTTATGTAACTCAGTTGTTAAATCTTCACGTGTTTGTTCAAGCGTAGTGTCTAACTTCCGAAGATTTTGTTCCATAGTGTCTAACTTTTGAAGCTCTTGCTGTGTTTGTCTCTGATTTTGTTCCATTGTGTCTAACTGTCGCTGTGTTTGTCACTGATTTTGTTTCATTTGTTGCATTAATTGCAATAATAATGTATTAGTGTCTGGAAACTGTTCCTCTATGCTTTTCGGCAGTGCATTTGCACCGGCAACATTCACATTTTGACAAGCAGAAAAATTGTCTTGACTTATTTGAGAAAACGGTGAGGACAGAAAACCTGAATCTACAGTATTTGCAAGATTGTGTCCTGTCATTTCGGATTCCTGAGGCGAGGTGTTGCCGACCGATCGATCGATAATGCTTCCCTGTTCACTAATTGTTTCACTGTCTACACCATTATTTGCAGCCCTTTCCATTTCCCTATGCACAATTACCAAATTACTACTTTGAACATTAGTTAATTCATTACTCGGCGGCGCTAACACACTGCTTTCGTCTTCACTGTCATTTCTCAGTTTACTTTGGAGCCTAGTATTACGTTTTTCACACGCCATTATTGTCACAATATTTCACACGACAACACAGAAAAGCACAATTTGAAGAGCAAAATAAGAAAACACATTAACATAGCATTGAAAATAATATCTACTTAATTGCAAGCGCAGCTGCGAAATACTTGGTGCAAATCTACATGCATACCACAACTGCTTTACTGTACAAGAATGAAAAACTACAACTACAAAGGAAATTCTCTCTACAATTACGCGCTAGCAATAAACAAAGGCTGCACTAATTACACAAACTACAAGAAAAAATCAGAAGATTCCAGTGAGGTATCCTCGGCTAAGGGTCGACATATGAAACGTCCCCTTAGAAAAATTATACATGGACTGTACTTAAACTGACACACAATATTTTTTTAGCGCAACGCAATCTGACTTTCAGTAATCCCTACAAAAGAATGGCCCTGACTAACATTAACCTATACCTTTCACAAATCACTTACCTCACAAAAATCTTCGTTACTCGAACTACTGCAATACAGCGAGCGCCACTACTGCCAGCTAAATAAAAGATTCAAACTACTGAAGGCACTAACTACTGATAGGCATAGTTAGCAAATGAAAGATTTTGATAGAGAACAAACAATGTATTTACCTTAAATGGTTCAAATGGCTCTGAGCACTATGGGACGCAACATCGGAGGTCATCAGTCCCCTAGAACTTAGAACTACTTAAACCTAACTAACCCAAGGACATCACACACATCCATGCCCGAGGCAGGATTCGAACCTGCGACCGTAGCAGTCGCGCGGTTCCGGACTGAAGCGCCTATGTGATCGCTGTAAGCTTGTTGACACCAGTGCCTACCAATTTAAATTACATATTACAGCACTGAAGATGGTCACTAAGTGACCGATAATCGATTTTGCGTTTAATAAAACAAAAAAATACGACCAATGCTGTCTCTCCTTCCAAGTATACCCATTATATGGTCGTGGTGCACAGGACACTCCATGGAGTCGCCAATCATTAATATGTATTAAGAACAGCAGAGGACCCAAGACCGAACCTTGCGGCACCCAATTCTTGATTGTTCCCCAGTTTGAGAAATCACCAGTTTTTAGCATATTATGTGAACTGCTTATTTCAACTTTCTGCAGTCTTCCAGTTAGATACGACTTAAACCATTTGAGCAGATCCCATTCATACCACAGTACTTGAGCTTGTCTAGAAGTATTCCAATTGATTTGCAATATCAACCGGTTTGGTGTGAGTGGATGCACTGCACACAGGTGAAGCATACTCTGCAGCGGCCACACACAGAGCAAGAGCCGAAATTCTCAGGACGGGAGGACTTGCTCCCCAGGCGGTGGATGTGAGCTTCCTCAAGATGTTATTCTGTGGACTAGCTTTCAGCCCGGTGTTATGGCAATGTCTCCAATGAGAGTTGGTCTTTTGTCAAAAGCACAGCCTCACGTTACATACGACACATCAAGTGGAATCTCCGGAGTCTAGTGTAGGGACTGAATGTTACTGCTGTATTCGGAAGGAACAGAAGAGTTACGATGTCTCATACTGCAATGAAAGCAATAAAAATTAGGTATGTGAGGGCAAAATAAGTATGTGAGGACTATATGCGAGTTGTAAACAATGATTCAGAGGGTAGAGTCGATTAAAACGGAGAGCCTTCCAGGAAAGGGACGGGGAGCAAAGAGTGCCCACACTATGCTCGCTTAGGAGAAATCGAAGAAGTGCGTGAGCGCGTCGGGGCCCTGCCTCGCGCCTGCGCACTGCGGCGCCTGTGGACGCGGCGCGCCACGGACGGGCGCTCAGTCGCGCGCGGACCGCCAAACCGCGCACATCGGCAGAGCCACGTCTCGGCTCCCCCTCCCTCTGCGCGGACGCCCGACACTCTGCCGTCGGCAGCCGATAGCTGGGCGGGGTCTGGGAGCGCGCGAACCGCCGCCGTGTTGAGTCAGGTCGAGTGCGCTTCGCCGTAGTCGCCACCTTATCCGCACGATGACTTACTCTGGATTCTGAAGTGACGGACAACAGCCATGGAGACGGAAGAGATAACGAAGCTGGTCGACGGCATCTACAAGGTAAGTGACCACTGTGCGCGGATAAACTTGTACCACTCTCACAGGACTCCGGCGATAGGTTCCATTGTTGCTGTCGACATTTCAGTATGAAATAACAGAAAAAAATGTAGTCTATGATCAATCTGGCAAGCAGCTCCACTGGTACAATGCGCGATGAGCAGATCATTGGACACACCGGTACCGGGTTCGACCCAATACAGGACCACGAGTTGCCTAGCATCTTAATATAACTCTCATCATTGTCATATACTGTTCTCTTAATGCCCTGCTGAAGGAAAAAAAAAATAAAGCAGACGTTCTTGTCGTATTACGCAAGTTCTTCTCACTTTGCAGAAGCCACTGATTACTTAATCTATGAAACACCGGGCTAAATAACAGTGCAATCTGTCTTGAAAGCGGCTTCTGGTGTGTATCTCATGAGCTGTTCATTTCATTCAGTGGCGCTGCGATTCTGTATTGGGGGACCAGTTTAATTACCTGCTTTGCCGTAAATATCACCGTAATGGCTGCCTATTATCTTTAGTTCTCTCAATTCATGATTTAAAATACCACTGTTTTGCACAAAACTTCTCTTTATGTGTACGATTTTAATATTCTTCTCGTTCGTTCCAACTTCTCGGGAACGATAAGGTAATGGGTGCTTAAGGCCTCAGAATAACTAAGATCTGATTCTCATTGGCATTTGATGCACATACCATCCAGCCAACACTACATTATATAATACAGTTTTGCACGAAATGTTAGCCTATCAGCTTCTGTTATTCTGTGTTACCTGTTCTTCTGGATGCGAAACATCATAGGTGCATCAAGGTAAATGACTGACAGAAAAGCGATTAAAGAGCAGCATTGTTAAAAATGTCGCAGAGAGGGCGGTTTACTGTTTTGAGCCGCTCTAATAAAGATCGAAAACGCAATAAAGTTCCCAGATTTTTCAAATTTCTCGCGTTAAAGCGGACGTAGTCACACGTTCTTTTATTATCCTGATCACTGGATAAAATGAAATGCTGTCTTCTAAGCTACGTCTTCAGTTTTAGTACACTTACTTCTATTCTGAATTTTACATTTAGAAACTATCACAAGCAACGGGAATGGACTATTTAAATGCAACAATCTAACGACTGGATATACATCTTCTTCAATTTTAATTTAGGAAAAACGGAAATAGTTCAGTTAGTTAAATGGGAACCGAACTAAATCATGAGAAGAAGAAAAAGGAGTAGCTTATGTGTGTGAAGATGATAATTGCTGTGTGTACTCAACGGCCCTTACACTCTCGAAGGTATGTCACGTCGTATACCTACTGTGGAAAAAAAATAGCCACACAGTTTTCGTCGACATGCTTGTCTAGCTCTTTTCATCGTTTCTGACTTATCATGAATGACGAAATGGAGCAACGCTGCAAACCTGTGGCTGTGACTGAAAGTACTTTTTAAGATATAGGAGTGCCTTCGGGTGTGTGTTTAATACTAGTTTTTAAAATATCAAGTGACGCAAAGCGTGATTTTTGTAGCTGATTTATAACAACGCCCTTCTAGTAGTTCTCATATTGAAACGAAATACGAAGTAGCCAATTCTTAATAAATTTGTGTAATATAGTATGTGGGATTCAGAATACGTTACAGCTCGCTGATGAACTATATTTCTCGCCTATATCTGGTTAATACCACAGAAGACAATGGCAACTGCTATTTTTTCCAAATTATTTTGTGATCACAACTTTTCAAACGTGTTTCTTTTATCTCGTCATAGAGAAAACGAAAGAACTGAGGGAAGTTATCCTCGAATCCTCGGCTGTTACCTAAAATTTCCTATCTGAATGCTTGTAGACCACTGTTAAACGTAGTTTGACGTCAACACCTTGAGCTATCATCACACAGCCAAACAAGAGAATCGAATTTCTATAATATGTACAAGGCCATAAGATTCGATGACCACGTAATGGAAGAGTAAGATATAAAGGTAAGCTTATTATTTTGAGTAAATGCCTTCAGCAATTCAAGGTAGGATTAAAATAAAAGGTCTGATTACTGATTTTTATTGCTTTTTAAATAAATGAAAATTATCAGTCGACAGGAAGTTTTCTTAAGGGGTACTGGAAGATCTTTACACATAATTTAATGCACAGTTTCCGCTCATTATCGACAACGCAAATTCCTGAGAAGGTTTCTCGAGAAGGAATAAAACGATAGACACAAAACCATTTAGGATATGTAAATAAATCAGAGATTTCTTCGCTGTCTCCTCTCAGTCTTTTGCAATGAAGTAGGCCCCTTCCCCCCCCCCCCCCCCCCCCCCCCCCTGCCTTTCGAAAGAGCAGCCCGAAGAATTAGTCTGGCACAATTGAGTCTCATCTTCATTGAAAGTCAGAAGTTCATTCTACATTATTCACGCTTTTCTCGGAGCTAATTTAATACCGCGAAATGTATAACACGTGCGAGGAATTCTTTATGCGACTCTTGGGAAATTTGTGGATAATAATCAGAGGCGAAACTCTGAAGAATGCATGAAGCTGCAAATGGTGCCAACCTACTATTGCAAATATACTGCGCGAAGTTCGCTGCAAGAGCCGTTAAGAAGATGTAGTTGTAACAAGAAATGAGTCCCTTAGGATCCTCGTCCAAGTTCCACGAACGACTGTGTGTCTCATAGCCGGATGTTCCCGCTGCCGCCAGAACGTGGAAGCTAATACTGCGGCGTGCTGAAAAGTAATGTCTCCGAACTTTTTATGTGAATACCCTTAAAGCATCTTAAATAAAACAAAACGCTACTAACATTTTACATCTTTATCTTCGTGTCTACATATTTAGGTTATTTGTCAACATAGTACCTCTGGCGACGAACACTTTGCCCCCAACGAGACAGTTTGTTGACACCGTCACTGTAAAATGTTTGACTCTGTCGACAGAGCCACAACCTCACGTCTCTTGCACCGCTTCATTACTATCAAAGTAAAATTATCGAAGGCGTTCTTTAACTTTTGGAAGAAAATGAAAATCGGATGGGGCCAAGTCGAGGATGATCGATGACGGTGAACCAAGGCATCGGATTGTTGCAGATGTCTCAGGCTCGTGTGTCGTTTGGGACCGCCATGGTGAAAGAGAGGGCGCTCTACGTGTGGACGATCTCTTAGAATTCGATACTCGAATAAAGGATGCTATTTTTTACGCACCGACGTAGTTACGTTAAACAGCGTCATGTCACACGCTACAATTTAGAGTCCCCTAACGGCAGAGGGTTGCGAATATGTCGACATGAAGAATAGAGGTGTACAATACTGATAAAGTTTGTTTTACTTGAAAAGCTTTAAGAGTTTTCACATAAAAAGTTCGAAGGCATTACTCCTCATCACGCATTCGTACTGTTGTTACAGCAGGGATCGTCGTTGTTCTCGTCCGAAGAGGCTCAAAGTGACCTCAGTGCATTGTCAGTCTGAATAATTCCAACATATACAAACTCAACACGAAAATGATGATAAACCCACTTGGGATGGTTGGCATCGATTAGGTTTATTTCTCATAGTGCACGTTTCAGAAAGTAACTCTCATCTTCAGGTGTGTTCAGGTGAAAAGTTTACGTTACTTTCAAGAAAAAATTGCCGAGATAATCACTATTGACAATATTTTGGAACCACAATTTATTATGACATGTTGTCGATAAGCTAAAATATTTATTTCAAGTGAAACTGTGTGGTTCCAGAGACCTTTTCAAGTCTCAGACATCTATGATGGATATATGCTGACCGAAGGGACGAATGAAAATTTGTACCAAGGCCAGAATTCGAACCTGGTCTGCGTTTCAGGCAGTGGTCCTTCCTTGCCACAGTCGTCACCATTACTCCATCTGCGGAGACAGACAAGAACACATCTGCTCTCGTTAAGAGATAACTTAACTCCGCCCGAAGAGGCCATGAAGGCCCAACCGTACCGACCGACCGCCGTGTCATCCTCAACCCACAGGCGTCATTGGATGCGGATATGGAGGGGCATGTGGTCAGAACAGCACTCTCCCGACCGTATTTCAGTTTTCGAGACCGGAGCCGCTACTTCTCAATCAAGTAGCTCCACAGTTTGCCTCATAAGGGTTGAGTGCACCCCGCTTGCCAACAGCGCTCGGCTGAGTGGATGGTCACCCATCCAAGTGCTAGCCCAGCCCGAAAGCGCTTAACTTCAGTGATCTGACGGGAAGCGGTGTTACCACTGCGGCAAGGCCGTTGGCTCTTTAAGAGATACTTTCTGCATACTGACACGAAATACTGTAAAACATCGCGCATATTGTTTACGAGTGTATAGCCATCTTACATAGGCATGATATTTTGTCTGTTAATATAAGTTCAGCCACCATATTACCATAGATGGCCTGATGATGGCGTAATGGAATGCCGAAACCGGTTGCGTCTGGCATAAACCAGAGATGAAAATAAAGCTGTTGAGTTATTTGCTGTTGAGTTATTTACTGGTGATATATATACCGGCCGCCGATATATATATATATATATATATATATATATATATATATATCGGCTGTCGTCCTAGGGTTCCTCCTAGCAAGGATTTATGAACTGAAATTAATTCGAGTATTCCCTGACAAATTGTGTCTCAGCGATTTTACAAGTTGAAACCAACTTTTTTCACATTTGCAGAAGATACAGGCGATCATGACGCGTATCGAGCATAACAGGCCATCTTCAGGTCTGTACGCCATGACTGCCGTAAGATGAATCACTTTAATCGTTGTAAATGGCCAGCTCAACACTGAACACAATATTTTAATGAGGAGCCAGTCATCAGGATTGGGGTTCGGTACATTCTAACACAAGTGGTGACTAGAACTTTAATTTTAGCGGCCGAAACTGGTCAGGCCAACAGTATTATTTCGCAAATATTATTGTAAGAAATAAGAGCAAAAGAATTCTCCAAGACACTCTACCAGGAAATATAGACGTACTTTGGCTATATAGACAGTTCAGTATTTTTAGCATCAGGAGGTTCCCCATCTATATTATGAGGGATGTTCAAAAGTAAAGGCACGGAACGACACCTTAGGTATAACCGAAGTATTTATTCAGAATGTAATTCCAGAGGTCTGATCACAACCACCCCACTATTTCACGAGCCGAAGAATTCCCAGTTTCCAGAATTTCTGTGGCTGTGACAGGAGCCATTCCTCAACTGTGTCCTGCAGTTCGAGGTCCGAGTTGAAGCGCTTACCTTTGAGATGTTGCTTTAGCGGACCAAACACTTGGGAGTCGCAGGGCGACATGTCCGGTCTGTAGGGCGAGTGCTGAAGCTGCTGCCACTTGTGCCTGGCCATTACACAGCGTGTGACCTTGGGAACACGCGGTCGCACTTTATCGTGTAGCGGGAGCGCTCCCTCCATGAACAGCGCTGGCCGTTTGCTCTCGATGGACTCGCATAGGTTACGCAGTGTTTCACAGTACACGTCACCACTAATGAATTTCCCGTGCTCGGGGAATTCAATGAGTATCGGACCTGCGACGTCGAAAGAAACAGTGAGCGTCACCTTGCCTGCTGAGGGCACAGTTCCGAATTTTTTTAGAGGGACGTGACATGCACTAGATTCGCGTCCCTAGATATCTCGCTGCGTTACCCCAGAGTGGTATATGCAAATATCAACCGGTTTGGTTGTTATGACGTTTCGTAACTTTTCATTTGAACACTCCCTTATACAGGACGAGTAACCGGGAACACCGTCTCCGTTGCATGTTGCCTATCTGACGGCTTCCAAGGGTAACAAACATGTGATTTTCAACATTTCAAATAATTATTGGCCGAATTTAAAAATTTACAATAACGTCGTAGTATCAGCATTCAGCGGTATAACCTTATTTTAAAAATTTAACACAATAAGCCAACTATTACAATTAAGCCTGTGTTGATGCTGTGAGGCAGCGTAAAGCATGGCGCACAAATTACCCGGAATATATTCGTCCATTATATGAGAACGAGAGCATATAGCTCTCGTTGACGCCCTCCAAAAAATGATGAACGGTAAAAAGTTTATCGCTTACTACATTTTCGCTGTCCTTGCACACTTCAGCATCAGACATGACGTTTTAATTTATTACTTTTTTACTGACTCTGTTCGCAACTCACGTAGCACTAAATGTACCTGCAGAATTATACAACTGAACAACACACAGGTCAGGAGATATGACGTCATAAACTTTGCTATGTGTGAAGATCTATATTTTGCTTGAAACGGAGAGAAAATTAGCCAGACTGTATCATCTAGTGGCTAATAATGCAACCACTTAGCGATTTGCAACAACCTTAAAGATAATTTCAAAATTTTCGAAATTTATGTGCTTAACACCAAACATTTAACACATTAACTCTTTTCCAGAGCAATCAGACGTTTGTAGCTGTTTTATACATGGAGGGTCGTTTATGTGATGAGCAGCTTATTGTTATGGGTTTGATGGTTCAAATGGCTACGGGACTTAACATCTGAGGTCATAAGTTCCCTAGACTTAGAACTACTTAAACCTAACTAACCTAAGGATATCACAGACATCCATGCCCGAGGCAGGATTCATACCTGCAACCGTAGCAGCAGTGCCTAGAACCGCTCGGCCACAGCGGGCGGCAATCGGTTTGAGTAAAAGTCGTTTACAGAGGGAAGCTCTTATACGAGACGTATTATTAATTCGATGGACGCTGCTGCTACATAGGCGTCTAAAAAGACTTTAAATTCAGCATCTTGAACAAAAAAAAAAAAAAAAAAGGAAACGATGTAACATACTAGAGTATTCTGAAAATTAACTGATATTACTAACAAAAATGCGCCTATGGTAAACACACATTATGTGGAACAACTGAGAATAGAAAAGAGATTGCTGCTAATGTTTACATTCAACCAAATAAACAACAAAGCTGTACAGAATAGACGAGTGAGAAAAGAATTTATACTGAATTCACATAATATTTATTTCTCCTTGGACATAATTTATATTTAGAATCAATATCAGTTACAGCTATGTAAGAGGTGGAAACACGAGTCCCAACACCTACTTGTCCGGGCCAATAATCTTGAAATTGAGTCATCCGAGCACTCGTCATGAATGCGTTCAAAGCTTCGGATTGTTGTTTGTCTGTTCCGTCCAAGGACAAACCAGGACATTCCCGTATATTGACTTTCCACTCTTGAAATTTAAGTTCGCATCTAAAATGAGATCATCTGGGATGAAGTTATAGGGTCGCGTTCGAAGGAGAAAACAACAGGGGGCTTAACATGCCCCCAACGATAAAGTCAGAAGAGACAGAATAGACACGTACGAGGGTAATCCCAAAAGTAAGATATTCTATTTTTTATAAGTTCATAAACTTGTTTATTTCTACAATGATTTGCATCAGTTTACAGCTTGAACATTTAGCTATTTTTCGACATAATCACCATTTCCGTCGATGCATTTTTGTAGACACTGTGGCAGTTTTTGTAAGCGCATGTCATACCAGCTCGCCGCCATGCTGTTCAGAAAGTTATGAACCTCTTCTTTCACCTTGTCGTCGGAGCTGAATCGCTGGGACCACAATTAACGCTGACAGGTACTGCGAGACTCTGAAAAAACTCAAACGGGCAATTCAGAACCGGAGAAGAGGAATGTTGAGCAAGGGCGTACACATTCTCCATGACAACGCTCGCCCACACGTCGCTCTTGATAAACCGTTGCTCTCCTGCGACAGTTTCAGTGGAACATAATCACCCACCCACCCTACAGTCCTGACTTGGCGCCCAGTGACAGTCACCCGTTCCCTAGGTTAAAAGAATATTTGGCCGGAAAGCGATTCAGCTCCGACGATGAGGTGAATGAAGAGGTTCATAACTTTCTGAACAGCATGGAGGCGGTATGACATGGGCATACAAAAACTGCCACAGCGTCTATAAAAACGCATCTACAGAAATTGCGATTGTGTCGAAAAATAGCTAAATGTTCAAGCTGTAAACTGATGTGAACCATTGTAGAAATAAACAGGTCTTTGTACTCATAAAAAAATAGGAGACCTTACTTTTGGGATTACCATCGTAGAAGAATGTTTCTAGAGTTAGCCGCTGGATGCTTTTCAACGCAAACATCACAGAATGACCCTCAATGGGCATACAAAATCGTGGAAATTATAAATCTGACAGTAGAGACTGCTTTTTAACCCCTGATCATCCACAAAAAAAAATTTTGTGCCTTGATTAATCCATCACCTCATTCGGTGTTTGGAAGTAATACTCACTTTAACAGGTGCAACAGCAAGTACATAATCTTAGTGAGATTTGGTCAGTATTTCGTAGACGATGCATCACAAATGGCTGAAATAGCTCTGAGCACTATGGGACTTAAGTTCTGAGGTCATCAGTACCCTAGAATTTAGAACTACTTAAACCTAACTAACCTACGTACATCACACACATCCATGCCCGAGGCAGGATTCGAACCTGCGAGCGTAGCGGTCGCGAGGTTCCAGACTGTAGCGCCCAGAACCACTCGGCCACTCTGGCCGGCAATACATCACATTTCTACTGCATAATGTCGATTTGTAGTATACAATCGTCACTGCTCTCTTTGAGACCGTTAACTCCTTTGGCATACTAACTGTTCTTTGTGCTTTATTAAACAATTAACTACAGAAACGACTTTACATTTGTCCATCTACGAAAAAAACACCTTCTTGTGTACTGACGCTTATCATCGTCTGCAGTTGGTGAATTGGTGCCATGGAAACCACAGTGAAAATCAGATGAAACCTTGCATAGAACCGGAGCAAGGTGGCGCAGTGGTTAGCACACTGGACACGCATTCGGGAGGACGACGGTTCAATCCCGCGTCCGGCCATCCTGATTTAGGTTTTCCGTCATTTCCCTAAATCGCTACAGGCAAATGCCGGGATGGTTCCTCTGAAAGGGCACGGCCGAATTCCTTCCCCATCCTTCCCTAATCCGATGAGACCGATGACCTCGCTGTTTGGTCTCCTCCCCCACAAACACCACCTTGCATAGATGTGTTGGACAGTATCTCTAGTATGTCTGTCGATCGCGTCATGTCGCTCATGAGTGGGCACCTAAAGATGCCTAGAAAATAGTGTTTCCCACCAAGTATGAGTGCCTGTGAGAGATTTCGCCTGATTTAATGCAGCCCACACAACGTAGCTGACATGTATTCGCTTCTTAGTGACAATTCACGGCCGCACACTGTAGAGCTTGAGAGATTTCGCCTGATTTAATGCAGCCCACACAACGTAGCTGACATGCATTCGCTTCTTCGTGACAGTTCTCGGCCGCACACTGTAGAACCAATAAGGACACCCCTGCAGTGTTTTCAATGGGAAGTGTTTGGTCCCCGAACGTACAGCCCGACCTTGGCTCCCTCCGATTTTTATCTATGCTCAGATGAACCGTTGGCACAGACAACAAACCGCAGATCAGCCTAGAGAATTGGCAGAAAGCACAGGCTACTGCCGTGACTAGGATATCGCAAACATGGTACAATACTACTAGAAATGTGTAATCGAGAGTGGCGATTATGTAGAGAAGTAGCTGGAAGGTGTTGCAAATAAAACATTTTTGATTTTCGCTGTGGTTTCCACTTCGCGACCATGCGGACCTTACTTTTCGAATAGCGCTCGTAGGTGGTGCCAAAACGACTGCTCCAACATTCTTGTTCTTTATGTTATGTACTCCAGTGATGTAACACTGCAGAAAGGCGTCCGCCTCTTTAGCGGAATATACAGGGTGTTACAAAAAGGTACGTCCAAACTTTCAGGAAACATTCCTCACACACAAAGAAAGAAAATATGTTATGTGCACATGTGCCCGGAAACGCTTACTTTCCATGTTAGAGCTCATTTTATTACTTCTCTTCAGATCACATTGATCATGGAATTGAAACACACGGCAACAGAACGTACCAGCGTGACTTCACTTTGTTACAGAAAATGTTCAAAATGTCCTCCGTTAGCGAGGATACATGCATCCACCCTCCGTCGCATTGAATCCATGATGCGCTGATGCAGCCCTGGAGAATGGCGTATTGTATCACAGCCGTCCACAATACGAGCACGAAGAGTCTCTACATTTGGTACCGGGGTTGCGTAGACAAGAGCTTTCAAATGCCCCCATAAATGAAATTCAAGAGGGTTGAAGTCGGGAGAGCGTGGAGGCCATGGAATTGGTCCGCCTCTACCAATCCATCGGTCACCGAATCTGTTGTTGAGAAGCGTACGAGCACTTCGACTGAAATGTGTAGGAGCTCCATCGTGCATGATCCACATGTTGTGTCGTACTTGTAAAGGCACATGTTCTAGCAGCACAGGTAAAGTATCTCGTACGAAATCATGATAACGTGCTCCATTGAGCGTGGGTGGAAGAACATGGGGCCCAATCAAGACATCACCAACAATGCCTGCCAAAACGTTCACAGAAAATCTGTGTTGATGACGTGATTGCACAATTGTGTGTGAATTCTCGTCAGCCCACACATGTCGATTGTGAAAATTTACAATTTGATCACGTTGGAATGAAGCCTCTTCCGTAAAGAGAACATTTGCGCTGAAATGAGGATTGACACATTGTTGGATGAACCATTCGCAAAAGTGTACCCGTGGAGGCCAATCAGCTGCTGATAATGCCTGCACACGCTGTACATGGTACGGAAACAACTGGTTCTCCCGTAGCACTCTCCATACAGTGACGTGGTCAACGTTACCTTGTACAGCAGCAACTTCTCTGACGCTGACATTAGGGTTATCGTCAACTGCACGAAGAATTGCCTCGTCCATTGCAGGTGTCCTCGTCGTTCTAGGTCTTCCCCAGTCGCGAGTCATAGGCTGGAATGTTCCGTGCTCCCTAAGGCGCCGATCAATTGCTTCGAACGTCTTCCTGTCGGGACACCTTCGTTCTGGAAATCTGTCTCGATACAAACCGCGCCACGGCTATTGCCCCGTGCTAATGCATACATCAAATGGGGATCTGCCGATTCCGCATTTGTAAACCTTGCACTGACTGCAAAACCACGTTCGTGATGAACACTAACCTGTTGCTGCTACGTACTGATGTGCTTGATGCTAGTACTGTAGAGCAATGAGTCGCATGCCAACACAAGCACCGAGGTCAGCATTACCTTCCTTCAATTGTGCCAACTGGCGGTGAATCGAGGAAGTACAGTACATACTGACGAAACTAAAATGAGCTCTAACATGGAAATTAAGCGTTTCCGGACACATGTCCACATAACATCTTTTCTTTATTTGTGTGTGAGGAATGTTTCCTGAAAGTTCGGCCGCACCTTTTTGTAACACGCTGTATGAGTGTATTAAATGGTACGGCAAGCACATACGAACATGCTCCTCAGAAGTACGTCAGCGCATGTTGGAGTGGTCCATTGTGGGGTACGTGGTGTTTGTAATGCAGCCGCCGCAGCAGGTGGGGCGCCAGAATGTGCTCAAGTGGAAGCCCGAGGGGGTCAGGGCGCAGGGGGGTGGCGTTAGCAGGTTTCCTCCGTCACCCTTGCTCGGGCGCCGAAACTCAATTCTGCTGAACCGCGCGACTGCGAGTGTGCAAGGAGCAACTGACATCACCGTCCCCTCGCCTCCCCCCTTTCACCACCCACATCTCATTGGTGTCAAAAGCACATGATATGCTTTGTGTTCCTGCCCGCTACGAACACCCACACCCACCTACGAAAGCACACACACACACACACACACACACACTTACATAAATTCAACTTTGTACCTTCTCTGCCTCCTCGTGCTCCTACTTCCGCGACCACCTCTCCCCGCCCCCTCAACCCCTTTACCACCATCCTCCCCTCTCATTTCCTCCCTTCCTCACCACCATACACACAAAAAATGCGAGTTCTACTCTCGGTACACCTAGTGTAGTGTCCGAACTATCCTTGACAGTTACGAAAATTTTCCACATTGTTGGTGTGACGTTTGATACCCACTACGAAATTAAAAAAAAAAAATGGCGCTGAGCACTATGGGACTTAACTGCTGAGGTTTTCAGTCCCCTAGAACTTGGAACTACTTAAAGTTAATTAACCTAAGGACATCACACACATCCATGCCCGAGGCAGGATTCGAACCGGCGACCGTAGCGGTGGCGCGGCTCCAGACTGTAGCGCCTAAAACCGCTCGGCCACACCGGTCGGCCACAACGAAATGTCTGGCGAGAAAAATATAGAACCAGAAAGCACCTCTTTGTTGTTTTGCTGTAGCATTCCGTCAATGAGAAATACTATGTCCTGCAAGCACATCAATTTTTGGCCGTAGAACCCTTACATATGTCTAAATAACTCACTTCATGGTGCACAAATACCTGCGGGTATGAGGGCAAGACGAAATTTTACAGTAGCAGAGTGTATTTACTACTATGCTGATGTTCAGCTACGTATCTGTTTCACAAACAG
Organism: Schistocerca piceifrons; assembly: GCF_021461385.2. Classification (NCBI taxonomy): domain Eukaryota; kingdom Metazoa; phylum Arthropoda; class Insecta; order Orthoptera; family Acrididae; genus Schistocerca; species Schistocerca piceifrons. The sequence continues at coordinate 22,272,390 of NC_060139.1, forward strand.
AAATGAAAAAAAAAAAGGAGAAAAGGGATTAGGCTGAATGAACAAATGTTAAACGTAGTTTTTTCACAGGAAAGGAAACATATTCGGGAGAACGGCGACTGAGATCCACATCCGGCATCCAGATAAAAGTCTTGCGTGATTTTTCGAATCCGTTTTAGGCAAATGATAGGATAGTTCGTTTCAAGCTAACGGTCGACTCCCTTTCCCTGTCCGCGCTCGTTTTCAGTCACTAATGACAGCATCGTCGACCGGCCGTTGCACCCCAGCCTTTCTTTCTTCTTTCCTTTTCACTGGACCAATTTCAGTATTGCCTTTATGTGGTTCTGGGAAGCTGTGGAGCCTTAAATTTCACTGGTCGAAAGTAGATCTGAAGCCTACTCCGAGCGATTGAAAAATTTACTGCCATAACCGGTATGCTATCCCTTTCAATTATTTAATTTATGTTTGCTATCTGAAATACGAACAGCTTCGAGAGTTGTTTCTCGTCGAGAAGTCACTACATCTTGGCCTTCTTTCAGCAACACGACGATGTTTTGTAATTTTCCAGTCTGTCACTTTGTAATGAGTAACTTACATAACAACAACGCTGAAATTTTGCTGCAGTTGTTGAGGAACAGACATCGATCCAAAGACTGGCTTGGACACAGCACAGTTTCATTAGCCTTTAACCGTATACATGCCGTCCATCGACCCGTGAACCGGCCTGGTTTCCTCGCTGGAACGTTGTTGATGCCCTTTGCTGGCCTGGCCTCTTGAGTTCCGGAGTTGTGTGAACTTCCGCGTCATCCGAAGTTTAGGGGCTGAGTTTGCTATAAACCCACACGATGCGTAACTGTGCAGCGCGTGTTGTCGTCGGCGCCTGCTGTCTCGGGCACTACGGCTGAGATGATGCAAGGAAGAGCGACGAATTTAATCATGGCATCGTTAAGTAATTGGTAAAGCTTCAGGGTGATGTTCAACTTATAACACTGCAAAAGCATTTACGTAGCTTGTACTATGAAATACCAAATTTGGTTTATTACGTAGTATGCCCCAACAGAACAATTAGTCCTGTCACGGAATAGCCACGTATAACACTACCGTCTGCTACTGTTATACCATAACCTTAAAGTTGGAAGCAGGTCGTGAAATAACACTATCTTGTTAAGGCAACTATGGTATAAAGCGACAGAGCAGTGTTACCCTCTGAGAGGAATTTTGTTATGTTGACCGTGTTGTACCTAACAGAGGTGGCCTACCGGAAATGAAAGTCAGAATTACGTAAATGTTTGAACAGTAACAAACAAAATTTTGCCTATCTACACTGTTTAACTGATAATGGAAAACGGTCGCCAGCCTAACTAGGCAAGAGAATGATTAACATTCTCGTTCAAGGAAATAGTTATTAGTAATTTTTAACGGATAAACACAACCTATACTTGGCCATACGCGAGTGCAATTAACTCTGACACACTCATATGTTTACGGTAAGATTGAAACTAACAGTTGGAGCAGCACAAACTATTTGCAAAATTATAACAGGTACAGAAAAACACTATCACTTTCAGGGCTTACACAAATTGAGTGGTCTTTATAACACTACCATTAACATTCCCTCTAGGATCATAAATTGGACATAGGTTTAGGTTAAGTCTCTCTCAGTTAAATACTTTACTATTTAAAATGAAAGTTAGTTGAAATTCACTGACAGGTTACTTATCACTGTCTTTCTAATAAATATATTATGGTTTTCATAAATAGAGATCTTTCCGTTATTTATTACCTAGCATTAGCACACTAGACAAACTGTGGATCCTGTTATACTGTTAATATGCACTTATAATACACAAGAGAGACAATCATGGACATATAATTTCCTACTACGCAGTTTTCCACTTTTACTACCATGAGACATAAAATTAACATTTATGTAAGATACTGACTCACTTTCTGCGATTAACAACAGGTAGTAATGTGATCATTTACTAAGCAAAACTTTATAAGCCTCAGTCTTGAGAAATTTTAATTTGAAGTTGGCAACAACACATTAATAATCAGTTTTACTAGGAAAATTATTTCAGCAAGCATCATTAACTTTAACTCACTCTCTTGCCACATTAACTTTAACTTTCTCTTTACTATGTTCAGGAGGCATTAATTAGAAAACTGGGTTTTAATGTACTTTCAGTAAGGACACTCGGTAATCACTTTAGTTCAAACGGAGAGGACCCTGAGAGGTGTTATGATGAGGAGAAAAATCAAGGTAGGTACATAAATTCAGATATAAATTACCTTTTATTTGAGCACAATAACACATCCATTAAGCTGATCCTTCACTGTACATCATTATAGCATTCCGATGCAATGATTGCGCAATGTGGTGGCAACTGCAAGTTGGTAGGTGGAATTGCAGGTAGAATTGCTGGACTCAGTCATTTCTTGGTGGCGATGATAGATACAAATTCCAGAATAGTTCCAGCTACTTATCCATCCATCCGAGGCATTGGAAAGCAGCAGAAAAAGCCTCTCTCGAAACCAGCACTATGCAACTTTTACATGGCAGTGCCCCGACTCGTAGCTCGTCTCCGACTGATTATTATCTGTTCCACCTTTTCCACCTAGGCCAACCACAATTTGCGCGCGCTAAACAGTTCCGTTCCCGAGGGGAACCACTACACCTTTTACTTACAAACTAACTGAGAACCCTAAGTGGGGATCAGCAGTTTATATAACAGTAAACAATCATTTTAAATAAAACAGAACATTTGTATATATAGACATTTCTACCAAAAATTATTCACACAAAATTACAATCATATATAGTAAGTTTTGTTCCCTCCAAATGGGACAAAGAGTTTAAATGAAAGATATGCTACACAGTATAGAAACAAAACATGACATCAAAGTTTGTATAAAGAAAGCAGTACACAATTTTATGTTATCGATTCAATCACAGAAGCACAGCAATGTAACATTAAATGAAACAAAAGCAAAATAAATCAGTACAGCATTAGAGCTATGGTGTTACAAACTCAGTGGGAGATGCCTAGAGGGAGGCGTTGTGGTTCATGGAGAGGTTTACTTGCGAAATTCCTAGAACATACGTTGCAAGAAGCGTGAAACAAAATATTCCTTCCTCCCAGATATGCCTCGCGAAATGATCACAATGAGCAGATCAGAGAAATTAGAGCTGATACGGAGCTTTATCGGTAGTCGTTCTTCTCATGTACCATTCGGGAATGGAAGAAGAAAACGTGATTTCAGATGAAAGAGAAGGAAATTTTAAGCAAAATGTCAAAGCCGTAGAAAAACATAAACATAAATAGGAATAGGAAAGGCTTGACATGACTTGAAAACAATGTCCAAAAGATAGTAAGAAAACAATATTAAGAAAACAAGTAGATATTATCGCACATTGTTCGCCCATGTGGAGATGTTACAAAATCTTAATAATGTGTGAAAACTGATTTTTCTCTTAGAAGGAGAAGGTGTTTTAGACGTAGAACTAATTAGTCTGGGCAAGGAACAAGCCGGAAAAAGCCTTTGCCGATTTCAAGCTTTGGGATTCGCCTTAAAATAATCTACGGAAACCGCCAGACATAGGAGACTAGGTAGCAGCCTCGGGATTCAAAAGACGCTCCTACAGTTTGCGAGTCGTTTAGCTTGACCATTGCGCCATCTCTCTGTTACTGCCTCGTATGGGGAGCAACATAATCTCTATTGGAGTCGTATATCGTCATATGACTCACAAGAGATGCGTTACGCATGACGTTTACACAACTCTGTGGGTTGGATGCGAAAGTGTACCTCATTTTATCGTTCACAAGCTATTTCCGTAAGCGCGCCACGTGAAGCGAAAAGGATATAAAACTTTTCCGAGAACTTCGAGAGGCTAACGCCATTTCATCGAACTCTGGTAGGCGGGATATTCCTTTCACCGAACGAGGATCCATTGCAGATCACACCACTAGCGCTGGGAACTGTTGGGGAGTAATGAAAGAGAGTCTAGAAGGCTCTTGCAAGTTGCGACAGCCATCCTCGAACCATTTACCGATCCTAAGGCATTTCTGTCCAAGGTCTAGAAGTACAGGACAACATCAATAAACAATACTATTTTGGGGAACACTGTGTAACTTTTATTCGTAACGGCATCCATTCTTCTAGAGATGAAAATGTCTAAAATTTGACTTACGTTTACGATTTTCATTCTCTGAGCCCTATGCCATGAAACTTATGGTATCTTGCATTTTGGGATAACTCATCACTGAGGAAAAAGTGTTTGTCTCACAGAAACTTGTATTAAAGACAACACTTGTAAGTGGTGCCCACTCTAAAATCTCTTGCAAACTGTTCTTTAAACAGTATTACTACAAGAAACTTCTATTAGGAGTCTTGAAGAGCTACTCCCTCCCAATACGTTCTGACACTGCCATCGGCCAAGAAGCATTTTGGGCTATTGAAAATGACGAAACAGTCGAAATAGATATAGCTACGGTAGTAAACAAAATATACGTCAGCATTGATTGCTAATCTCTATAGTCAAATTAAGTGATCTCATTCACGCTCTCCGCCAACAACATCGCAAATGCGAACTTACTTCGCAGCACTTTCTACATGACCAGGATATAATTGTAGTTTTGTATAGTGGCTCATCTCCACGATCAACATGCTAAAGGGCTTGGTCACAATGTGACCGGTTTGTCGGCCTATTTTACCGATCGACTTTTGGTGATAAAGTGTGGTAAAAAATGTCCTCCATCTTTGCCACATCTTCTGATATTCCAACCCAGATGGAACCGAAAACAAAGACCATATCACCGTATGTTCTTTTCAGGAGTGCTTTATGTATCTGAATTATTCTGTGATCACTTTTGTTATCCCATAGAGTTCTGCAAAAGTCGATGCGTTTGCATCTTAATGGCTTCAGAATATACTTGTGTGTGGTAGGAGCTGCAGCTTGGCACTGGACCTTGCCTGTTAGCACACTCTCAGTGGTTGGTTGTGGTTGGCCGCTTGTCAACCGTACTCATCAAAGTCATTAGACAGAGGGTCCTAACTCATTTGGACAAATATGTTGAGGGAGGGAGGAAGGAGGGAGTGGGCAAATATGCTGAGATATTCATGAAGGAACCCCTTTGGCATTAACCTGCAATTATTAATGACGGCACTGAAAAAAACTAAACGTAGGTAGCCAGATAAGAGTACTAAGGTCACGGCTGCTGAATAAGAGGTCAGATTCTCATTCACTGTGCCACCTAGCACGATGTGAATATTTGGAGCTCGTACAAACGGCTGTTGCAAGTTTCTGTGCCAAGTGAAAGTGTAGACTTCAGTGTAACACGCAGTTAGGCACCTGAAGACACAAAAAGACTAGAATGTCTGTTTCAATGCATAAGGATCATACAAATGAAAAATGAGCCAGGTGACTCAGTGGTTAATTCAGTGGACTACTACTTAAAGAGGACGGCAGCATTAATCTCCGTCCAGTCATGCAAATTTAGTTTTCCTGCGTTTTACTGCACGCAGATGTTGAGATGATTCCTTTGAAAAGAACACGGTTTATTTCCTTCACTATCATTCTCCAATTCAAAGATGAGCTCCATCTCTAATGACCTCGACGTCGAAGGGACGATAAACCCTAACGTTTCTTCCATCAGCCATCTAAAGTAGAATCTCCTCTAGGGAATGGGATGTTGTATTGTTTTTACGTTCGCGTCGTCATAACTGACATGAAAATCGTCTCAAATACACTGTCGTGTTATCTTTCCGTTATTGAGGCGGGTGAATGGACCAATAAATTGAAAAACAAGAGTACAACTGCCATTATAATTCATCGCGCCCTTGAGAAGATAGCGCTCCCACAAGACTGAAAAATTTCCGTACGAGAGCGGCAACAGGCCAGATCCGTCAGCAAACTCAATCTGTTTTAGAATACGCTAATCCAGATGCTGCTCTGCTCTTCAAAGTTCCCAGTCATATGACGTGGAACGGAATTCACCGTCGCGGTCAGTTTATGTAAAGCGTCTGCCTCAGTACTTCACACACATCCACTGAAGGAAGGTTAGGTGAATGTAATGTGACTGAAACTTTATGTAACGGGACTGAAAGTTCCGTGGCAGGCAGAATACAGCGCCGTCGTGTGGAGTGAGAGAGAGTTCCCAACGGCCTCTGAGATAACAGCAAGTGTGCCTCTGGGTTCTGTGAGAGGGCCACTTGTTTGTAATGTGTGTTAATGGCTCAACGCTAAACTTTAGGATGTTTGCAGATGACGCTGCTGCCTCTGATAAGGTAGAACCGAATAAGGCCCCCCGAATTTCCTGTCTGGTCTGTGGCCTTCAAGCTTAATGCAGCTGGTCTGAAGTGTGTGAGTAATTATGAGCGTACTTAAAGCGGATTTTGTCAAAGCCTGAACGTATCAATAGATATGCGAGGGAGAGTGAATTGAATTCGTGTATAGGCTTCTGTGATACTGAAATTCTAGTCGAGGCTTAGTGCTGGCAATACGTTATATATGCTGGATACCAACAAATTTAGTAGGGACCTGACAGTTCTCAGTGGAAAGCATCGATTAAAGTATAGCACTTAGCTTCATCTGGCGGTTTTAAGGTGTTCATAATTAGAAGAGAAGCTTTTAACTTTGTTCGGAGTGTTTCCTTCGCATGTCTTGAACATGAATCCAGCCGAAGTTCTGTTTTCGACAAAAATTACGCCTTAATTTTGATGAATTGTGTGATCAATATTTACACCCTCTCCGCAACAAACTCCTGAAACTGTGCAATGTCATCTAAGATATTCCACGTTGGTAGCCACCAGATAACTGAAATGCTAGTACATAAGGGAAGATATTCACCAGTATACAGCAGTGAACGGTCTGATGTGGGCCGCAGCAAGTCGGTCGAAACGTCGGCATTTTGTTGTTTTAGTAATTTACATTGACACACCCCAATACCCAAAATTATTTCATCCAAAGTATTTACCGCGTTTATTTATACATAGAAAAGTCATGTGGTTCAAGCACATGACGGTTTTAGAAGGAGCGAAGATCATATCCCCTTTCGATTTTCGTGCTTTAAAATTTCCCTGAATTCTTCAACTGAGACGAATTATGTTTTTTTTTTTTTTTTTTTTTCATTTGTCTTGGATCACCAAGATGACCAGGAGACGTTAAATTCGAAGCTAATTCGGATTTAATTTGTGGAGCGATTCCATTGGTGTTTCAAGAATCACGAGATGGTTCCCCATTTCTGCGTCATAAAGAGAATTAATACGTGCTGCAAATTTGACAGTATGAATTTCGTAGAAAAATTAACCGCTTTCAGTTACATGTAATGTTAAGATAAAACGTTGTGGTAGCAGACAGAAGAGAAGTCATAGAAATAAATACCTCTTCCAGGACGAGCTAATACTGACCACAGATACATTCAGAGAAATATTGATTGGACTATAATAGTGTTGGAGGAGATCTCTAATGAACTTCGCATAATATTCTAGATAAGACATCAGTTAACTTTCTTACGATTTTCTTGAACGTGTTTTCCTTGGAACGCTTTCACATTAGAATAATCGTTTACATATCTCCTTCAACTATTCCTGAAGCCCATATTAAATGATACGATAAAGAATTACGATGTCCTTGATTCAGCTCTTGCTCTGCTGAAAGAACTTTTATCTGCAAGAGCATTGTTACGCACACGCCGCTTTTAATCTTCTGGATGAGAATGTGGTACTCTGGGAAGAGACGTATCTCAGACTCTTTAGACTACCAGGAATGTAGCAGAGAACGGTGATGCAGATTTCATGTTTGAATCTTGATGGAGGGTCAAGTTTTCATCTGGTGTATATGGTCACAAACTAGCATGTTACCACCACGTTTCTCTTACGTCCTTGTTTAAAAACCAAACGTCCCCCGTCGTCAACAATGAGTGCGTATGACGCTGTTAATGGTACACAGACCGTTTAAAGGTGAAGTTAACGGCGACTGACATCTTTGTTCCGCTTAGGAATATTATCACGTTTGCCGGCAGCGTGTTTACGCTCTCCATTGCATAATATCATCGATAACTCGACGATTTACTATTTACACCCTCTTTACAGTCACCAGCACAAAGAAACACTTACGCTTCAGACATCTGGAACACATATCGCCAAAATGGTGCCAAACAGAAAAAAGTTTACGTAAGTTACCAACTGCTCTTTATACTGAGGAGATTTGTGTTCAGTCCTCGAGCTGGCACAATGTATTTGTTACAATGCAAAGTATTTTTGAGCGGTTGAGTGATTATCTATTATTTATTTAACCTGATCAGATTAGGGCCATCAGGCCCTCTCTTACATCGGGCCAGTGTTCCACACATGCAGTATTGCACACATCAGAGTTACATCATGACCATAGTTTAAATAAAAAATTTAGGTTACTCTAGTGAGAATATGAATAAAGAGTAATGACTAAGACCTAATAAAGTAAATTCTGGCAGTATTTTTACAACAGGTGCTATCCATACATATTATAATAAAAACAATAATAATGACAGTAAAAAAAACCAAATAATAATGATAAACATGAGAAAAATTGGCAATAGTAATAAAGATTTATGCAGATGTACATTAATATCTTGGTGTGTAAAGTAGATGTTTACTAGCATAGCGAGTTTTGGGGAAGGGAGATTTAAGGAGGGGGAAAGAGGGAAGTAATGAGGTGAAGTGCATTCATGTACAGAGGAAGGCATTACTGTTACTTAAGTAGATACGTCATTGTTTTTTGAAGCCGGACATGTTTTTAATTTCTCTAACATAATGAGGGAGGTTATTTCGGAGTCGGGTTCCCGCTACTGTAAAGGACTTGGAGAAGGTGACTGAGCGATGCAGTGGAACAGAGAGGATTTTATTATGATGGGAACGTGTGTTTCTGTCATGTTGTTCCGACATAAGCGTTAAGTACGAGGAGAGATATGAGGGACAGTGTACATTTATAAGGCAGTAGATGAGACAGAGCCGGCCGATGTGGCCGAGCGGTTCTACGCGCTGCAGTCTGGAACCGCGTGACCGCTACGGTCGCAGGTTCGAATCCTGCCTCGGGCGTGAATGCGTGTGATGTCCTTAGTTAGGTTTAAGTAGTTCTAAGTCTAGGGGACTGATGACGTCAGATGTTAAGTCCCATAGTGCTCAGAGCCATTTGAACCATTTAGATGAGACAGAGTATGTGGAAATCTCTGCATTTGTCTGCGCACAACGAGGACAAATTTGCATATGCTGGTGAAATGTGATCAAAAAGTCGAACGTCACAGATATATCGGACGCAGGCATTCATGACCAATTCCAGACGTCGCGAATTTTCCTGAAAGAGGCCTTGTAGGATAATACCGCTGTAGTGAATGATTGGGAGTATAGGCGTTTGTACTAATTTCTTTTTCAGATCGAAAGGGAAGAGTTTTTTATATTTTTGTAGGACATGAAGGGATGCTGATGCTTTTTTGCACACTACAATTACGTGCTCTGTCCAATTTAGATTTTCATCTATTATTACTCCCAAACTCTTTGCTGAGGGAGAGAAGTTAATATTTGTTCCATTTATGATAAGAGATGGTACGGATTCCCGATGTTATTGGCTAATGAGCTTAGAGTGACCAACAAGTACCGCTTGGGTTTTAGATGGGTTTAGTGTTAGTCCTATGTCCTGTGCCCATTTTGATAGTGCATCGAGGTCAATATTGAAATTTTCAATAGCTTTCTTAAGATTGCTTGGTTTCGCACTTAGACACAACTGAAGGTCATCAGCATACATATGATTTTTGCAATAGGTTAGAACCGATGACACATCATTGACATTCAGAGAGAAGAGTATAGGACCTAATACTGAGCCTTGGGGAACACCTGACACTACCTGCCGCCATTGTGATTTTATATTCTCGGACAGGACGCGTTGCTGACGAGACGTCATGTATGAGCGAAGCCATTGCACTGTACTTGGTGAGAAGTTTAGACCGTTAAGTTTGGCTAGTAAGATGTCGAAGTCGACAGTATCAAATGCTTTGCTGAAATCTAGGAAGCAAATGACAGTCGCTTCTTTTCTGTCCATGGCAAATGTCAGGTCATCTGTCACCTTCATCAGTGTGGATGTTGTGCTTCGATGTTTACGAATACCTGATTGGTATTCGTCTAGTAGGTTGTTAGTTGTTAGGTATTTGGTGAGCTGGACATGGACTATATATTCGAAGGCCTTTGATAGTGCAGGAAAAAGGCAGATGGGGCGGTAGCCAGAGGGTGCTGTGGCGATGTCCCTTTTAGGCAGTGGCTTAATTTGTTCCAGTTTCCAGACCTCAGGGAAAATACGTGTGGTTAATAAATCGTTGAAAATGTCTGTTAGAGAGGGCATTAGTTGATCAATAATAAGTTTTACCATCTGGATAGTGATCTACTGTATTAGTAGTTTTCATTACCACTAATGACTTTCATTCTATTTCACTGAATTTCACATAATGCGAATTCCATATTTACGTTAAGGTAAGGGCATAACATCTGCCTGGTCGCAGCTGCTTCACATACAGTGACCGAAAAATGGCGCAACACCAAAAAGAAGCAGTGGGACATCAACGAATGTTGATGATTCCTATACAATTTTCTCACCAGTGGCATAAGAGTGGCACTATTAGCACCACTGCGAGGATGTAAATCAGATTTGCTTTAGATGCTCGTTGTAAGGGTCGTGAGCGTTGGTTACCTTTGAGATTGGACGGGCTGAGTTGATGTTAGTCAAGAATACCTTTAAGGCCACAAAGACACCATTATGAGACCTCACTGAGTTTGAACGATGTCATGTAATAGGTCTATGAGAAGCTGCAGGTCCCTTCTGCGATACTTAGGTAGGATTGTAAGGAATGTAGCCACTGTACATGATAGCTGGGGTGGTGGTCACGAGAATGTACAGTCGGAAGAAGACCGGGCTTCAGACGGCCACGTGGCACTACCGACAGCGAAGACCATCAATTTCGGCGTATGGCTCTGGCGTATCGTACTGCATCTGCAGCAGCAGTCTGAGCAGCAGTTGGCACCACAGTCACAAGACGAACTGTTACAAATCGGTTACGTCAAAGACAGCTCTGAGCCAGACGCCCTGTAGCACGCATTCCACTGACCCCAGACCACTGCCATTTGCGGCTTCAGTGGTGTCAAGCTCATTGGAGAGCATGGTGGAGATATTTTGTGTTTACAGACGAAAGCTGGTTTTTCCCACGGGGCGATTGATGATCATGTGTCGGTTAGAAGGAGGGCAGTTGTGGGCTTGCAACCATCGTGTCCGCCTGGTGGACATACTGGGCCTCCACCTGGAGTTATGGTCTAGGGTGCGATTTCGTATGACTCACCCTGACTGCAAATTTGTACGTCAATCTGGTGATTCGACCTGAGGAGCTGCTGTTCGTCAACAGCATCCAAGGGAATTTTCTAACAGGATAATACTGCCGCAGATACCGCTTTCGTAACCCAAAATGCTGTACAGAATGTCGAAAAGTTGCCTTGGTCTCCTCGGCCCATCAGATCTATCTCCATTTGAGGACATATGGACATCATCGGAAGACGACTCCAGGGCCATCCACACACAGCAAATGGTTCAAATGGCTCTGAGCACTATGGGACTTAACATCTGAGGTCATCAGTCCCCTAGAACTTAGAACTACTTAAACCTAACCAACCTAAGGACACCACACACATCCATGCCCGAGGCAGGATTCGAAGCTGGGACCGTAGCGGTCGTCCGGTCCCAGACTGAAGCGCCTAGAACCGCTCGGCCACACCGGCCGGCGCTCACAGCATTAACCATCCCTCTATTCACCGACCACGTGCAACAGGCATGGAAATCCATCCCAGAAACTGACAGCCGGAACCTGTACAACACAGTGCATGCAAGTTTGCATGCTTGCCTTCAACGTTCTGGCGGTTACACCGGTTATTACTGTACCAGTATTTCCCATTCTCAGTGGCTTTTCTCGAAATTGCATTAACTTGTGATCTTACAATGTAAATCATTTAAATATGTTATCAAGACAACTGTACTCCTGAAATTTGGAACAGGAAAAATTAACCAAGACAAAAAGCTACCACCAAAAACAGCAACAAACAATAAACCAATTATACCAAAAGAAATATAATAACCCTTATCATCAAAAGAAAATCTAGAATAAAAATTATTGTCACCAGATATTGAATAATAAAAAAGACGAAAAGAATAAGAAGCAGTTAAACCGCTCTACCTTAATTATTGTTTGGTATTGCGATTTTTACCCTCTACATCTGGATATAATGTAACTTCTCTTGTTTGCTATACAGTATCATGCTGGATAAGGCTGATAATATACAGTATTTTAAAGACATCATCAGTCAGTTTTTCGTTGATATCCGCTTCTCGTACATTATACGCTGCTCTGAACTGATATCAGCTGCATGGATATCAGACGTGACGACGTCCTTAGGCAAGATCTTCAGGAGATTCCCTTTCAAACGGCTGGAATACGAACCTTCGAGATGAAATATATTGTGCCATTGTGCACCGCAACATTTACATTAGCGTCCAAAACTCAGCACGTTGCCGGTACGGTATGCCGGAAGTGTTTGACACAAAGGTAACAACAAATTCTTATCTCATGTGTGTAATTAGGAAGTTCCTCGAAACGTCTGTGTACACAGGAAGAACAAAACTGTAATATTTCTTCCGCATCAGTCAGTAGAGGTTACCCTTTACTGCCACACATACCTGGTAGCGATATTTGTTGAGTCTGTTTTAGATGTGCCATTTCATACAGGCCTCCCTATAGGACATTTTTCTAGAGTCGCAAATACTCGGGTCCTCGAGTGGTGATGGGAGGGGGGGGGGGGGGCGCCTCTGGTACTAGGAGGTTACTGCTGAATATGTATCAATAGTCGGCTGCTGACTTAGGCACTGTGACTCCGACTCTGAGGGCCTCTTGAAATGAAGGGCTGCTGCTGATTATCCTGAACGGCAGTGCTATGCCAGAGCCTATGGGCTGGCTGTGAGATCCATTTCAGCTAAGGGATAGCCCATGCATAGGTACCAGGCCTGGCCTGCTGTAGTGGGAGGTTGATGCGAATAAACTGAAGAAGCGACTTGCGTGGGTCCGTCCCAGTGGACGGTCGCTACTGGATATAAGGAACAGGTAGTCGCAGATAGGTCCACAGAACCGGGTAATTGGCCGGGGCCATCGTTGGAGAAGTCGGGTTACGCTTCTTAACTTGGGAATAACTAGCAACCGAGTTCCATCACCAACGAGCATGGCCACTATACAACCATGACAACTGTCCAGCGATTACCCGTGGAAGATGTCCTGATGCTACCAAATCCCTGTTCGCGCCTTCGAGGAAGGGTACAGGACAATCTCAGCTGACCCAACAGTGTAGTAGAAGCTCGCATTGCCGACCTCGGCGGTTACGCTGCGAGAAGAGTCTCGCAAATACAAGCAGTATGGTGGGTAAACACCATACGAACAATCGGTAAACGTTGGGAAAGCTGTTAGAGATGCCGGTTCACGTGATGGCGTGAACTAGAATCCGAAACCTAAGTGATACAAGCGATGTCCGTTTACTTACAAAACTACCAGATTTTACTCACTCCTAGTGCGAAGGATTGATACTCTAGCGAAAGGCCATTTCCGGTAAAAGAGAGATGTGTGATAAGCGCTCGCTATGTAGCCTCGACATTGACTCGTCTGACTCTTGAGATAAAGCTTGTATATCAAATAGGTAGCGGTTCTTTCGTACTGTGATTATCAGAAAGTAGAACGCGTGTTATAGAGAGAGGAATTGTGGCTGGTGTTCCGGAACACCTTCTATGATGACCATGTCATCGACTCGCTATTTGCCAGCAACGTCTCTGGTGTTCCGGAACACCTTCTATGATGACCATGTCATCGACTCGCTATTTGCCAGCAACGTCTCTGGTGTAACCGTTCCATCCTGGGGATTCATGGTCTGATCATTCAGATGTCAGCGTGTTGTGCGACATAGAGAACAGCAGTTGAGAATACGAAGGGGGGAGGACTTCTAGTTCCAGCATTTGCCTCATGACCATGAGAAACCTCCAGAATACGTTAAGGAGGAACAAGGGATGGGAACTACTAAGGGTGTTCAATAAGTAACGCACCACATGTTTTTTTCAGCCAATTTCTGTTGAAAGAATGTAGAATTTCTTGTGGCACATCGTGGAATATACCCACTTCAGCCCCTTTAGTTTCCTGAAGTTCCGATAGAGGCGGGACTATACGTAGCTTTCCAGATGGTGTCGGTAACGGAAGTGAGTTCCAATCAGAGCTGTCGGCGGAAAAGCAGAGCATCGCAGATATTCACAGGCGCTTGCACAGTGTCTGGGGAGACCTCGCAGTGAATAAAAGCACGATGAGTCGTTGGGCGAGGTGTCAGTCGCCTTCAAAACAAGGTCGCGCAAAGCTATCCGCACACGGCTGACTCCTGCAATGATGGAACGTGTGGACACTCTCATTCAAAGTGATCGACAAATGACAGTCAACACCTCCCTGCACAACTGGACGTTTCTGCTGCTAGTGCAGGCATACTCATCCACCAATTTGGATACGCAAAGGTGTGTAAAACTGAAGAAACCACTTCAGCGCGTACGTCTCCACAAAAATGCAAACGAACTTCTCCTTCTCAGTGACAGCGCGAGGCCTCACCCAAGTCTGCGCACCCGAGAGGAGCTCACAAAACCTCATGGGACAGTTCTTCCTCATACAGCCAACAGGACGCATCTCGCACCATCCGACTTCCATCTGTTTGGCCCAATGAAGGAAGCACTCCACGGGAAGCAGTACGTGGATGACAGGCAGGTTACTGATGAAGAAAGACGTTGGCTCAGACGTCGACCGGTAGAGTGGTACCATGCGGGCATGCAGAGCCTGCCAGTAAGGTGGCATAAGGCCGTTGCATTGAACGTAAATTATGTTGAAAAAATAGGTTTTGTAGGAAAAATAGTTTGGATTAAAATGGTGTACTGGAATCCTGAATAAAACCACCTGTTTTCGGAAAAATACTGTGTTGCATTACTTATTGAGCGCCCCTCGTATTAGTTCTGGGCAAATATGTCACAGACAAAAACTTCAAAACTTCGCGTATTTGTATGCAAAGTAAAATCGGTGACACACTCGAAATTTGCAGCTTACTCATACTGCTCTCGGCACACTGCATGCCCGTCGGCGCCACAGAGGCTGGACAGAGGTATACCTTATAGTTGTGCACCCTCAGTGGCAGAAGGACAAAGCGCTCAAATGGCTGAGTTATTGCCCGATACACGGAATTCCCTATGGGGCAACACAGTTTTGAGTTCTCTGCGATTTAATTATAGTGGGGGCCCGATTACAATCTCGTCCAAATCAAGAATACTAATGTGATTTACTGAATGTGTTACCAATCGAATCTCCACGGCCTCCTCAAACACAGAGACCCAAGACGGTGAAGTGGATGCTAGACTCTTCACTCTGTACTCCATAGAATGGCTCATACCTATCCAATGTTCCACCACTTCTGACTTGTTTCGCTATAGCTAGTGAGTGTACGGTTGGTGCCCATCGCGCCTCTCCCGAGTGGTTTGTGTTGTTTTGCTAATATCTGAACTACCACAACTTTCACAAGGAGTCTTTCGAAGCAACAAGTCATCCTTCGCAGTGACGAGTAGGCCTGCAGTCTTCACAGGAGGGCAGATGATCTCTTGGTGTTTTCCGAGGATACTATCTATCTTCAAGCAAAGAGAAGTCACGTAAAGAAGAAAAACAATATCAGTAAGATACTGATACGAATTTGGGTATTTTGTCCAGCACCAAACGCCTTGTGAGTCTGTTGTTGGAAATATAACAAACGAATAAACATAAACTCTATGATGAGTGTATTCTATCTATAATGGATGCAGTTGAACTCCGTGACTGTTACTTTATAGGGTGTAGAATACAGACTGCTGCTAGTCACAACTGAAGGTGGTTTTATTTAACACTTAACCGGTTTAGGACGTGTGCCCATCTTCAGCTGGTTTGCGTTCATGTAGCTTTTCCCATACTACCGTTGGGATCAGTGTGTAACTCAAAAACAAATAATATGATGATGAGTAAATAGAAACAAATGAAACATTTGGAAGTGGATAAGCGAAATGTGTTGTTAAATATTATAGTACTTACCTCTAGCTGGTGTACACATATCGTTTTCACATTACATTCATCACATTTTTCAAAAGTATTCCGTTTTTTACACACTAATGCTTCCACATTGTTGTTGTGGTCTTCATTCCAGAGACCGGTTTGATACAGCTCTCCATGCTAGTCTACCCTGTGCAAGCTTCTTCATCTCCCAGTATGTACTGCAACCTACATCCTTCTGAATCTACTTAGCGTATTCGTCTCTTGGTCTCCCTCTACGATTTTTACCTTGCACGCTGCCCTCCAATACTAAATTGCTGATCCCTTGATGCCTCAGAACATATCCTACCAACCGATCCCTTCTTCTAGTCAAGTTGTGCCACAAATTTCTCTTCTCCCCAATTCTATTCTGTACCTCTTCATTAGTTATGTGATCTACTCATCTAATCTTCAGCATTCTTCTGTAGCCCCACATTTCGAAAGCTTCTATTCTCTTCCTATCCAAACTATTTAGCGTCCATGTTTCACTTCCATACATGGTTACACTCCTTACAAATACTTTCAGAAACGACTTCCTCACACTTATATCCATACTCGATGTTAACAAATTTCTCTTCTTCAGAAACGTTCTCCTTGCCATTGCCAGTCTACATTTTATATCGTCTCTACTTCGACCATCATCAGTTATTGTGGTCACCAAACAGAAAAATACATCTACTACTTGAAGTGTCTCATTTCCTAATCTAATTCCCTCAGCATCACCCGATTTAATTCTACAACATTCGGTTATCCTCGTTTTGCTTTTGTTGATGTTCATCTTATATCTTTCTTTCAAGACACTGTCCGTTCCGTTCAACTGCTCTTCCAAGTCCTTTGCTGTCTCTGACAGAATTACAATGTCATCGGCGAACCTCAAAGTTTTTATTCCTTCTCCATGGATTTTAATTCCTACTCCGGTTTTGTCTTTTGTTTCCTTTACTGCTTGCTCAGTATACAGATTGAATAACATCGGGGATAGGCTACAACCCTGTCTCACTCCCT
This sequence comes from Schistocerca piceifrons, assembly GCF_021461385.2. NCBI lineage: Eukaryota > Metazoa > Arthropoda > Insecta > Orthoptera > Acrididae > Schistocerca > Schistocerca piceifrons. The sequence goes on from NC_060139.1 coordinate 22,289,552, forward strand.
TCCCAACCACTGCTTCCCTTTCATGTCCCTCGACTCTTATAACAGCCATATGGTTTCTGTCTAAATTGTAAATAGCCTTTCGCTTCCTGTATTTTCCCCTCTACCTTCAGAATATGAAAGAGAGTATTCCAGTCAACAATCATAATGTAAGGTAATTTTATTTAACACATGACCGGTTTCGGACCTGTGCCCATCTTCAGGAGTTTATGTTGTGTACGATTTCAAACACAACGGTAAGGAGAGGTGGACTACAGAGTGGTGTGACAACTGTTGTCGTAAGAAAGCTGAACACCAGGAGAAACGAACGAGTCATCACAGTAAACAGAAGATTTACTTGATTTGTATTTCTGCAACTGTGCGAGTACTCATTACAAATAATGCAGCAAGAGGTAGGGTCCAACTAATACAATGACAACAAGGATGAGACACTAAAGCACGAACGATGGTGTCTCTGCCGCGACTGGGCGGCGTCTGTGTAGGGTCACGTAGCGAAGTGGCTCCGAGTGCGAGTGTGCTCTGTGGCAGCCGCCGGCCATCGTACAGTATATTGCGGCGGCAGAGGCCGCCCACAGTCCTGAGCTGCTGGACGGGTGGCGCAGCAGGCGGGCGCCATTGGGTCTGCCAGATCCCACACGACTGCAGTCGACCCTATCGAAGTCTGACGGAAACTTGCACTTCTGTTGCCCACTATAAGACGCCAGTAGGGTGGTATCACTATGTGATACTACAGTTAGCATTCATGTACATGTTTCCGTACTCAGTGTTGGAGAACGCAGTTAAAATTAAAAACAAACAATGTGATAATGACGCAATAGACACAAATCAAACTTCTGGAAGTGGCTACGTGACATGTAAAATATTATAGCACTTACATGTTGCTTCCGTGTCCATATCGTTTTAACATTACACTTATTACATTTTTTTTACAAAAATAATACGTTTCTTACATGTTAATTGTATATTAGTCACCATGCTAATTGTTGGTGCTTATTTCTACGAGCTCGCGCTCTTCTGCCTTAGATGGGGCCATCAGTCGTGGTCAAAGATCACCTCTGCGTCCTTTCTCATTACACAATACTTCAAAACAACTGAGACGACGGCTGTGGTCCAGTGTTTCGCACTAGCCTTGCTCTCTTTCTCTTTCTATCTCTCTATCTCCCTCTCTCTCTCTCGCGTCGACCATGGCGTCATGGAAAAGAAACTCTTATATAGTTGTGTTAAATTTCATTTTCATAATTTGTAATATCTGTTGTGTATCTGTATGGGAAATATCTCTGTACTCCTCTGACCGAAGCTCTTTGACCATAACTTCTTTTTTCCAATGTAAAAGCGTTTGGATCTCGCGAATGGATGTGCTTCTGCAGTTACTAAAACCTTTATCGCAGACATAATATGGAAGCGACTTCAAGAAGAATATAATAATTCCAATCCACAAACAAAACAGGGGTTGACAGATGTAAAAATTACCGAACTATCAGTTTAATAAGTCACGGCTTCAAAATACGAACACGAGTATTTACAGACGAATAGAAATGCTGGTAGAAGCCGACCTCGGGGAAGATCAGTTTGGATTCCGTAGAAATGTTGGAACACGTCAGGCAATACTGACCCTACGACTTATCTTAGAAGATACATTAAGGAAAGGCAAACCTATGTTTCTAGCATTTATAGACTTAGAGAAAGCTTTTGACAATGTTGACTGGAATACTCTCTTTCAAATTCTGAAGGTGGCAGGGATAAAATACAGTGAGCGAAAGGCTTTTTACAATTTGTACAGAAAGCAGATGGCAGTTATAGGAGTGGAGGGGAATGAAAAGGAAGCAGTAGTTGGGAAGGGAGTGAGACAGAGTTGTAGCCTATCCCCGATGTTATTCAGTCTGTATATTGAGCAAGCAGTAAAGTAAACGAAAGAAAATATCGGAGTAGGAATTAAAATCCATGGAGAAGAAATTAAAACTTTGAGGTTCGCCGATGACATTGTAATTCTGTCAGAGACAGCAAAGGACCTGGAAGAGCAACTGAACGGAATGGACAGTGTCCTGAAAGGAGGATATAAGATGAACATCAAAAGCGAAACGAGGATAATGGAATGTAGTCGAATTAAATCGGGTGATGCTGCGGGAATTAGATTAGGAAATGAGACGCTTAAAGGAGTTTTGCTATTTGGGGAGCAAAATAACTGATGATGGTCGAAGTAGAGAGGATATAGAATGTAGACTGCCAATGGCAAGGAAAGCGTTTCTGAAGAAGAGATATTTGTTAACATCGAGTATAGATTTAAATGTCAGGAAGTCGTTTGTGTGGAGTGTAGCCATGTATGGAAGTGAAACGTGATGATGAATAGTTTGGACAAGAAGAGAATAGAAGCTTTCGAGATGTGGTGCTACAGAAGAATGCTGAAGATTAGGTGGGTAGATCACATAACTAATGAGGAGGTATTGAATAGAATTGGGGAGAAGAGGAGGTTGTGGCACAACTTGACTAGAAGAAGGTACCGGTTGGTAGGACATGTTCTGAAGTACCAAGGGATCACCAATTTAGTACTGGAGGGCAGCGTGGAGAGTAAAAATCGTAGAGGAAGACCAAGTGATAATGACTCCAAGCAGATTCAGAAGGATGTAGATTGCAGTAGGTACTGGGAGATGAAGAAACTTGCACAGGATAGAGTAACACAGCCGGCCGCGGTTATCTAGCGGTTCTAGGCGCTCAGTCCGGAACCGCGCGACTGCTACGGTCACAGGTTCGAATCCTGGCTCGGGCATGGATGTGTGTGATGTCCTTAGGTTAGTTAGGTTTAAGTAATTCTAAGTTCTAGGGGACTTATGACCACAGATGTTGAATCCCATAGTGCTCAGAGCCGTTTTTGATAGAGTAACATGGAGAGCTGCATCAAACCAGTCTCTGGACTGACGACCACAGCAGCAACAACATTATGACTGTTAGCGGTTATTATTCTACACCATGTGAGTGTGGAACTCGCGGAACAACAGTATACAAAATTGAAGTGAAACTGAAGAAACACAAAATGCATAGTGAGGAAACGCGGGTTCAAAAAAGACGAAAAACTGCGATAAGTGTTCTTCAGCAGGGTGGATGCACGCAGTTTACAGAAGGGTCTTTCTTTGCTGACACCTGTTTCCGAAACGACTTTTCCCCTCAACACGTCGACGGAAAATAAACATTCGTACTATTCCTCGGTATAGCACGAGGGGGGCCGAGTAAATTTAAATAGGCGCCGCATCTCAATTTAAGTAGGAGCGACACCCGACGACTCGGACTGATGGACGGCCGCTCGGAAATCGCTTTCGAGGCGGCGCGGCGGCGAGAAATAAATATTTCCAGTCGCGTAGCCGGCGCGCTCCTTGGTGCCGCCCCTGAGGGCCGCGGGACAATTATAAGAGCGGACTAAGTTGGATTGGTGGCGGCCGCCCCTCGCCACAACTCACGGCCGTGACAGCCGCCGCCTGGGGGTTGGGCGGCCCGGAGGAGGCGGGGGCGGCAAGGACAGGCGGGGGCGGACCTGCCGACGGCTGTCGGCCATGGCGCCTGCCTCTCCACGCTGAGCCTCGACAATTAACCGTGCGGCATCTGCCCATGACAACAGGGGCAGGACCGCTTCAGATTAATTATCCCGTGTGATAACACCATCACATATATCGCTTTACGATTTTAAGTAAAATTAGTAACCTAATCTTCTTAACTGTTCTCGATGGAAATACATCGTTAGTTACCTGCTCCCTTGAAAACCGTTACCACTGCTAAAGGACAACGGTTGTGGCTTTTGGGTGATGGGGCAATACTCCAGTTTCTTCAATGATACAGCATCAACGCAAACATTTAATGGCCGAAAATATCCAGTATAGTTGTCTCCCATACGCATCACCTTAAACCCTTAGATTTCTGGTTACGTGTCAGTTTAAAAGCTTTGCTACATTCCACACCTATCGATAATATGCTCACATTACAAAGCGTGTGCCACATGCATGGGGACATAGCCAAGTGTCACAAGAAATGTTGGCGAAAATTCTTGATTCATTGAGGAAAGTTGGTTAGTGTATAAGAATCAGCGAAAAGCAAATTGATCACCTCCTGTAGAATCAAAAGAGTGATTGTTGTCGTAGGTCTGGATGACACGTATCTCAACCAACATTTCTTTCTGGACATATATCTATAGGACGATCAGTTAGTTAATTAGTTACATGTTTCATACAGCATTTGGCCGATTCTTTGATCGAAATGTTGTCGAACAGGTTTGTGTACTTGATTGGTCTTAAAGAACGCATTCTTCTCTTTTAGAGCTATTCATGCAGCTACAGTTTTTGCTGTACTACCTGTCACACATTTTATGTTATCGGATAAATGACCAAATATTCCTGTTGCTGCATATGTAACTCCTTTCTGAGGCACTGATACCTGTAATAATTGGTAATAAAGGTTATTTTCCCTTTAGTGTTTTAGGTATGGGCCTCACTGTTCTTCCCAAAATGTATTGTGGCCGTGCAGTTAAAATGCCTAGTTGCTTGAAGACACACCTAGACAACATCGGCAACTGGCTGCCTCATGAGACCGGCCATCCTCCTACAACGCCTAACAAAGGCAGCGTATCTGTACTTCGTGTAAGTAACGCTGCATTCCCTGCTGGAATACGAGTGTTCGGTGGTGCAAAGGATATTGTGACTAGTACACCATGGAGCTCCAGCTCACTGCTCTTGAGTGTGGAGCTAGCTCCTTCAGGCAAAATATTCGAACTTTTCTGACGTGTTCTCACGCGTGTTCTCAATCACTGAAACCTACAGTATCAAAGGTTCTCTACGTCCACCTTCGAATGGTGTCCATCTCCCGGAACGCATTTCCGTCCACATGTCCATTTCATCATTCTTTCTCTTTATCCTATCCTGCAATTTACCCGCCATTTAGCAAAATCACCCTGCGTAAAGAATGCAGACGATGTTAATCTCAGTCTTTTTTCAGCTGTTGCTATTACACTTCATGCCAATTTGACATTCGTTGTATGCTCTCTCGATGGATTTACAGTATTAATAACAATTAATAGCGCCTTGCCGCAAATATTCATCATTTTGTTTTGCAGCTCCTTGTATTGTTTGAAATAAAGATGGGCATAATTTTATAAGTATTTAACAAAAATGTCAACATTGCAGAATAAATAAAAAGGGAAACCCACTGATGATGGTACAGTGGTGCTGAAAAATGTTTGGGTACTGAGAAACAACGGCGTTTTGCATAACTGGCGGACCTCACATCCAACAATTTTTGCTGCAAATGTTTAAATTTCTCGGACCGAAGCCAAAGGTTCGTTCAAAAGTAATCCCGACGGCACATAATTTCCTTATTATTCGTTGCATCAAGCCACGACTGCAAAATACTAACACGAATTCTTTACAGACGAATGGAAATACTGGTAGAAGCCGACCTCGGGGAAGATCAGTTTGGATTCCGTTGAAATATTGGAACACGTGAGGCAATACTGACCCTACGACTTATCTTAGAAGATAGATTAAGGAAAGGCAAATCCACATTTCTAGCATTTGTAGGCTTAGAGAAAGCTTTTGACAATGTTGACTGGAATACTCTCTTTCAAATTCTGAAGGTGGCAGGGGTAAAATACAGTGAGCGAAAGGCTATTTACAATTTGTACAGAAAGCAGATGGCAGTTATAGGAGTGGAGGGGCATGAAAGGGAAGCAGTGGATGGGGAGGGAGTGAGACAGGGTTGTTGGCTATCCCCGATGTTATTCAAACTGTATATTGAACGAGCAGTAAACAAAAAAAAAAGAAAAATTCGGGGTAGGTATTGAAATCCATGAAGAAGAAATAAAAAGTTTTGGTTCGCCGATGACATTGTAATTCTGTCAGAGACAGGAAAGGACTTAGAAGAGCAGTTGAACGGAATGGACAGTGTCTCGGCAGGAGGATATAAGATGAACATCAACAAAAGGAAAACGAGGATAATGGAATGTAGTCGAATTAAATCCGGTGATGCTGAGGGCATTAGATTAGAAAATGAGACACTGAAAGTAGTAAAGGAGTTTTGCTATTTAGGGAGCAAAATAACTGATGATGGTCGAAGTAGAGAGGATACAAAATGTAGACTGGCAATGGCAAGGAAAACGTTTCTGAAGAAGAGAAATTTGTTAACATCGAGTATAGATGTAAGTGTCAGGAAGTCGTTTCTGAAAGTATTTGTATGGAGTGTAGTCATGTACGGAAGTGAAACGTGGACGATAAATAGTTTAGACAAGAAGAGAATAGAAGCTTTCGAAATGTGGTGCAACAGAAGAATGCTGAAGATTAGATGGGTAGATCACATAACTAATGAGGAGGTATTGGATAGAAGTGGGGAGGAGTTTGTGGCACAACTAGTAGAAGGCATCGGTTGGTAGGACATGTTCTGCGGCATCAAGGCATCACCAATTTAGTATTGGAGGGCAGCGAGGAGGGTAAAAATCGTAGAGGGAGACCAAGAGATGAATACACTAAGCAGGTTCAGAAGGATGTGGGTTGCAGTAGGTACTGGAAGATGAAGACGGTTGCACAGGATAGAGTAGCATGGAGAGCTGCATCAGACCAGTCTCAGGGCTGAAGACCACAACAACTATACATACAGAATAAATGAGCGTTCCCACCAGCTGGCTGCCCGCTACGGTCCGACCTCTACTTACGGCGCAGACACTCAGGGCGTTGACCCACTGTGCAGACCGTCATTTGCAGTTCGCTGCACTGCCTTACGCCGCACAATCGTATTCTTCTCGTTCTGGAACAACGTGCTGCGGGGTACTCGTTACAGCCTGCCGTAGCTGCACCTGCAGAACAGACAGTGGCCTAGCTTGCCACAGGCGGCTGCAACGGACATGCCGCCCGCGGCTCTCCTTCTCCGCTGCTGGTGCGAGACGCCGTCCAAGGTCAGGGCCATGGGCGTGGCCGCACTAATTAACCAGGGGGTGGTGGCGGCTGTTTACGCAGCCCGCCACTGCTACACGACGCTGTTAATTAGAACAAGTTCCCCGAGAACGGGCCGCCTGCTCGGGCGCCGACTGCGCGAGACGGCGCCGCCGCCTCCGCCGCCTCCGCCGCCTCCGCCGCCTCCCGCGCTGGCGACGGCGGGTGGTGGGAGGACGCCGGGCATCAAGATTCTATTACTGCAGTAACGACGTGGCGCCAGCCGGCGACGTCGGAGGGTGGTCGCCCCTTCTCAAAACGACAAGCGCTTCTCCCCTGGACGTAGCTTCCCCTGTCCCGCGCCTTGCTTGCATTGTCGTTACCGAGAATTATTTCATCGCGAAAGGGGGGTGGCCAGCTAATAATGCCTGACGCTTTCTCCTTCCGCGTATTATGATCTCGCATTCCGAAAGCCCTCGCTCGATGACTGTAGTGAATGTTTGAGAGCTGCAAGTGTTGTGTCCCAACAGAAACTGAACGACGCCGTTGTCAGAATGGCCAATAATTCCTTTCAGTTCCTAGAAAACGCGTAAGGCGACCTAAGCACTTCCCAGCGTCATGCACTGAATTAAGAAAATAATTCATTGTCGGAAGAAAGTGTTATATAATAATGTCGTGTGACTACGGCCTGAAATTGGATTGGGCATATATTAAAAAAGAATGATGGACTGATAAAAGCAGTTTTAGAAGGTTATGTAGAAGGAAACGGAAGCGAGGAAAGAAGAGATTCCAGATACTGGATGACATGATGGACGGTACAACATACAGCAGCCTTAAGAAGGAAGCAATGGATCACAGAAAATGGAGAGACAAAGGACCAGCTAATATAGCAGATAACATGATGATGATGATGACTAGGGCCTCCCGTCGGGTAGACCGTTCGCCTGGTGCAGGTCTTTCGATTTGATGCCACTTCGACGACTTACACGTCGATGGGGATGAAATGATGATGATTAGGACAACACAACACCCAGTCCATGGGCGGATAAAATCTCCGACCCAGCCGGGAATCGAACCCGGGCCCTTAGGATTGACATTCTGTCACGCTGACCACCTTTTTTCCACTTTTCGTTCTTTTTTTCTTTTTAAGGGCCTCCCATCTCCCCTTCTAGCCCTTCCATTCGCTCTCCTTCATGCGCCTTCTTCGGCGAGCTTCAATGCCCCATTTTTTTTTTATAGGTTATGAAACTGAATTGCATCTTGAAGACAATGTTAGAAAATTGTAATCCGAATAGATTACCGTGAAAATAACTCTCTCTATAATACTGTTCACTGCATTAACGGAACGCAAAATATTCTTCCACTAGAATTTAAACAAAAAGGAGAGAGAAGCAAAAGTAAAAATTAAGAGAGGAAATTAAACTTCTTCAGTGATGCATGTCTTACGCATTAGAATAGTTTGTCCCTACTATTCTTGTGCTGTGGCATGACTCCTGTTACTTTTTGACCGCGCGACTGCTACGAACGCAGGTTCGAATCCTGCCTCGGGCATGGATGTGTGTGATGTCCTTAGGTTAGTTAGGTTTAAGTAGTTCTACGTTCTAGGGGACTGATGACCACAGATGTTAAGTCCCGTAGTGCTCAGAGCCATTTGAACCATTTGTTACTTTTTGGGAAAACATGCTTTCTCGGGGTTCTGTTGACGCCTTCACGGCTACCGTATCGGCCCCGGGGCACACGGAGTCCCCACTGTACTTCACCCTCAACAGCAACCCCCTACTTTGGCAGTCTATCTTGTTCCGTCGGTTTCATATTATTCGGGTATTAACCGATGCCTCGTTTCTGAAACAAAATTTGCATCATATTCCCGAACTTCTTTTTATGGTCTTTGTTCCGGTATATTTTGAAGTATTCGTCTTTCATATATTCTCGATATTCTTGTAGATTGTCATTTCCTTTGTTGTTGACAACATAATTGACAAAATTTCCGAATAGCCACAAGATGACATTGTTTTTTGTGGTGGCCACTCAGCTACCGGGGGCGCACGGAAGAAAGTGTTGGAACGCCTGGATAAATCCGCAGGACAGGACAGGTAGTTGTAATTGTGGAAAGGGGCCAAAAATGAGCGGCTGTCGGTTACACTCAAACACATATACCTTTATTTAGTAGCCCAAACATTACAGCGCAAATTTCCGAGCTTAACTATCGACCGAATATGTCACACAGTCGTGTGGCTTAAGGGCACAATCTCTTTAATTTTTAAATCAGCTGAAGGCCCATTATTTAAAACACAACTAAAAGCATACAAATTCAAACCATCGGCTATGAGCCATTAAAATACACAATCAAACACCAATGAGAAAAGGCAGTAAAGCCAGTGGAGCTCAGAAGTTTCCAGGGGTCGGTCTGCACTTGAAATATTAACGTTCGCTTAGGGGACACAGGTAGTCGGCCCAACTATATCTTCCCACCTGCAATCCAACAAAGAGACAGTCAACGGACCCACCGTCAAGATGATTTGCTTCCTACCCAACCAGTACACAAGGAACTCCAAAGCCAAAATGTAAAAGGCGTAGCCGCTCACAGGCATGTATACATAAGCTGTCAAAACTACACACACGTGTTGGTCAGCGACAACGCGGTGAGGAAAGGACACTGCCTGAATTTTATGTCAGAGTGCAAGGCAGGTAACCGGAACGGTAACGGCCAGAAGGCAGAAAATTCCGCTGGTGCACTTGGACTTCAAGTAACCAAAATGCAGTTAAACTCCACCGGATGGTGGCCAAACTTTCGCCAACTCGAACACTCGCTGTTGCTCACGGGAATACCCCCAACAGCGAACCACGAAAACCAACGGGGCAATCTGAACAGTCTGACTTCGGTAATTAAATCAACACTCAACCTTGACGTCCTGGGTCGGTGAGCCACGAACCTCGTATCAATCGGAGCAGCTCCGACACACTCCGACACTGCGTAGAGACCGCCAGCGGGCCCGGCCGACTGCGCCGCGCGGAGATTTCCTGGCTGATCCACACCAACCGACCGACTGCCGCACAACGGGTAGCTGGAAACTATAAGCACCAGACCAAAGATAGTACAAGGTGCGAATATCGATACACACCGCTGCTGCCACACGTAGAAAGACGAAGAACCACGGGTAACCGCAATAACCGCGGAAAACCAAATGCAGAATAACAGTCAAGGTTTAAACCAATACATCAGCCGGGGTCAGCACGGCTCAAGTGTGTTATCGTATTTTCTTATGCCGATTTTGATCCGATGACGGCATATGTCACCTGGGGGGCAGTAGATGTACTGATATTGATTTCAGCGTCGTCCGTCCACACATAGCGTGGTGGCGAAGCTACTACAGCGCCATCTGTGTCTAACCTTTGATCGGGAATGCTTACTGCCAGACGGTTCAGTGTGGAACAGATATGTGAAGCACGGAAGCAATAATGCCACGGTGGGGCACCTGTGCTTCCTACAGCCAACGGAACGAGTTTGAAAGGAGTCAAACTGTGGCCTTCCGGTTGGCGGGATGGTGCTTTCGGAGACGTGTTGCGTCAGTTGTGCAACGATGCTGGTATCAGTGGTCACATGAACATTCTCACACCCATAGACGAGCTTATGAACGTCAACGCAGCATAGACGGCCGCCAGGATCGTCATATTGTAGGGGCAGCAATGGCAGATCGTACAGCTGCCACAGCACAGATAATAGGGCTTGTGAGCTCTGACGTGTCAGTACGAAGTGTTGAGAACCGGTTACTAGCACTGGGATTATGGATACGGAGAACTTTGGTCTGTCTTCTATTCAGACCACAGCATCGATGTGCACGATTCGACTGGTTCCGTCAGAGGATCATTTGGAAGATGGAATGGCGCTCCATGGCCTTCAGTGATGAAAGGAGATTCTGCTGCACGCAGTTGGTGGTCGTTTGCGCGTACGAAGTAGGCCTCATGAACGCTGTCTCGTAGAGTGCATTCATCCAAGGCACAATGGTCCCAGTCCAGGCCTTATAGTCTGGGATGTGAGATGCTTCAGCTCTCGTTCACCTTTGATCTTTCTGGAGGCGCTTACCAGCTCTCGGCACGTGGAGAATGTTGTTAGACCCTCTCTTTCCCCATTTTTGCAACAGGAAGGTTATGTATTGTTCCAACAGGATAATGCTCGCCCACACACTGCCTGTGAAGCTCAACGTGCTCTTCAAGACGTGCAGAAACTTCTCTGTACAGCACAATCACCGGACTTGTTCCAATCGAACATGATGGAACGAGAAGTGACTAGTGTGACTCGTCAACCAACAACTCTAACAGAAATACAGGGTGTTTATAAATGAATATCGGGTTTTTAACGATTTATAATATTTATTATATTAAACGTACAGTTATAAATGATATGCCAAATGAAAGAGCAACTCAAACAGTTTTACCAAGAACCTTATAAATGTCCAATATGAGTACCTTTTGTCACGCGGCACACACCAAGTATATAGCCGAGTTCTTCCCAAACGTTGATAAGTGTGTCTTCAGTGATTGTAGCAACAGCTGCTTCAATCCGGTTTCTTAATTCAGGGAGGTCTGCTGGTAGCGGAGGCACGTACACACGATCCTTGATGAAGCCCCAAAGGAAAAAATCGCATGGCGTTACGTCGGGTGAACGTGGAGGCCTTGCAAAGCAAGCCCTGTCATTGGGCCCCTTGCGGCCTATCCAGCACTTGGGTACAGTGAAGTTCAACGAATCGCGTACTTCGATATGCTAGTGAGGTGGCGCACCATCTTGCTGGAAAATGAAGTTCTCCGGCTCACCTTCTTCCAACTGAGGGAAGAGCCATTGCTCTAGTGTGTCAAGGTGAGAAGTGCCAGTTACAGTAGTTTGACCAAAAAGATAGACCCATAAACTTTCTGCCGGGATACGGCACAAAAAACAGTCACTGTAGGGGAATCTCGTTGCGTTTGTACCACCTCGTGAGGATTTTCTGAGCCCCAGATGCGCACATTGTGAGTGTTAACATGTCCACTAAGGTGAAAGGTCGATTCATCACTGAAGACATGATCCAGAAAATCTTCATCGCCATGAAACAACGTTTCGTTTGCGAAGTTGGCACATAATCCATGGTCTGCCGGCTTTAGAGCCTGTAATAACTGTAAACGGTAAGGACGCAGTTGTACGCGTTTTCTTAAAACTTTCCAAACAGTCGACACGAGAACTTGTAATTCGCGACTAGCCTCTCTCACTCACACAACAGTCTCTTCACTAACTCTTGGTCGTCCTGTGCTCTTCCCTTTACAAAGGCAGCCGGTATCTTCAAATTGATGATACCATCTACGAATGTTATTATCACTTGGAGGATCACAACCGAACTTCAGCTGGAACGCACGTTGCACAGTAACTACAGATTCGGTCTTTGCAAATTTGCAAAACACAAAACGCTTTCTGTTCACTAGTCGCCATCTTCGCTAATACCGCTGTGTAGCGGATTGCAGCGGAAACATTGCGCGCTGCGCAGTGGTGCCAAACACAATTGTTAAGAGTTGCTCTTTCATTTGACGTATCATTTATAACTGTAAGTTTAATGTAACAAATGTTGTAAAGCGTTAAAACCCCGATATCCATTTATAAACACGCTGTACATTAATAGGTAGTGCAAGAGCATTCGCCATCTGTGTTACCGGTTCGATACCAGAGTCAGCACCTTCATAGCCGCCTCTGAAGGCTACACCACATAGTAATATGGGTGTTTCAGTGCGGGACGATACCTGGTAGCTCGGAAGTGATCGTGCTATTGAAGTGTAAATGTAATCATTTCATGTACTCGATGTGCACTGTTGCAACAATAAATCTCGAGTGAATTTTAAATCTCTGAAAGGGTGCACTATTTTTTTCTGTAGTGTGTATACCGGGGGGCCAAAACAAGGGAATGTTGTCCAATTTAATGATGTACCGCGTATGAAAGATGAATACGTAGGCCTGATACTGGGCATGGCCTAAATATGGAGCCATTATCTGACCAGTCTGTTACAGACTCATGTGTGATGAATATGGAAGTACATCGTGAGTTTGCGTGGGATGATAATCGCTGCAAGACGCATGGTTCACAGTATATCTGAGGTTATACAAGAATTCGGCATTCCCAGCGAACAGTATCCCTAGTGGATCTTGAATGCACAGAGACAGTGAGTGTTTTCACACGCGTTCACAGGAGGGTCAGAAATGAATTAGGAACGGACGTCACATGACCCCTTAATGGATGATCGACGGTCCCATACGAGTCAAACCGCCTCTGATTTTGTGTGTGTATGTATGTATGTGTGTATATGTGTGTGTGTGTGTGTGAGAGAGAGAGAGAGAGAGAAAGAGAGAGAGAGAAAGAGAGAGAGAGAGAGAGAGAGCGCCCGCTCGTGAGTGAGAAATGGTGGTGGAAGTGGCGTCAGGTTGTCAGGAATTCGTTTCTACAAGGACTGTTCGAAAATCAGTCACAACCTGTTTCTTCCCAGTACTTTTGGCCTCTCGGTATATTTACACCACACATACGTACAAACACACACACACACACACACATAAAATGTTTACGCAATACAGGGCCTACGTCTGCGTGAAAGTGACGAAACTGGAAATGGAAGCTCCGGATGGCTAAGGGTTTAGAAAGAATCTCATCTTTGGCGCGGGTACGGCGCTGCATGATCCTTTAGTGTTATTGCAGAGTAGGGAACCCTAATCCAAGGGTCGTTGGGTAGAGTCCCTGTGCAGCAACTTATTGGTTTTACTTTCCATTTTTACGTTACTTACACTGCAAATAAATCGAAGAAATGCTCAGTATTTTGTATTTATTAACACTTCATAAAAGTTTGAAAAGAAAATGAGAAGGAAAATTTGGGGGAAGAGTACATGGAAAAATAAAGGAATGTCGTCACTGCTTCATCAAACCCTAGGGCTCTTGCAGCAACCCTAAAGAAAAATTTTCTGACTCGTGTGATGAAGCCTTACGTGGAAGAGAATAAATTCCTTCTCTTGAGAGACTCGTGGGGAGAAAAGAGAAAAAAGAAATCTGTAACTATACGAAGAGATTTTTCAATTCAGTATTAAAGCGATTTCACCCCTTCGCCTCCACCACCATACGCAGTCGCTAGCGCAGCCCTTAGATATCTATTTTTATCGTCAGCTAAAGAGTTTGATCCAAAAGCTTCCAAGCTGCTCTTATCTCATCGAGAGAGAAGGAGAAATCACATACCGTGAAGACTGCTTCAGATTATATTCCACTTCCAATACTTGCAGAAATGATGCGTTACGCATTTTTTGCTGCCACACTGTGCGATGGGAGGGAACCTTTTATTAATAAACCGAATCTGTTTTTCTGTAGATACTTTAAAACCACCACGTAGTTCTTAAAACGCGGCGTGTATAACGGGTGCAAGATGGCAAAACAGTTACTTCTTTTCCTGTTTTTAAGATCAATACATACTAGCACCTCTCACCATCCGCTGTATCTAATATTTTACCCAAAGTTCTCAAGCACGCCTTACGATGCCTTTCTGAAAATTTATTTGCAATCCTATATTTCCATTGGCGTTTCCTTCACGCCTTTTATGAAAATATTAATAAATACTATATACTGAGCATTATTTTGGTGTATTAGCAGTGTAGGTGACGTAAAATGTAAAAATATGAGAAGGAAAATGATCTTTCCGCATTACTATTCTCTACTCTTTCTGCTGTGCCAACTGGTCCCTGGAAACTACACTAACGGAAACGGCTTATGATTCCCCCCGATAGCTGCCGAAACGCTATTTTTTCCAAACGCTTGGCCACTTCTGTCGCTTTTATTTAATATACCATAAATTTGGACGAAATCGGTGATGACGTGAAGGCCAGTCTCCATGTTAGTACCAGAAGACAAATACCGTGGGGTGTAAGACGTATGTAGTATCCATATTTGTGGGTGTGCCTATACAAATCTAGGGCACCTGGTATAATTTCTGTCAAATTTGGTGGCTCTAACACACTACTTTGAAGGAATATACTGTTGGTGTCAGCATGCTTTATAATTTGTAGTTGTATTTACGCTCCCAATAGAAGCATGGAAAAATCTGGTAGAAAAGGAACTGATAGTCTCTGGGATCTAATGCAGAAGATCTGGAAAGGAGAAAGAATGCCGCAAGCGTGAAGAAGCAATATACTGGTTCCAATATATAAGGGGAAAAGTGGATATCCAAAGCTGTGGCAACTATAGAGGGATAAAACTTATGTCCCACACAATGAAAATTTGGGAAAGAATAATTGAGAAGAGGTTGCGTCTAGAAACAGAAGTATGTGAAGAACAGTTTGGATTTATGCCGGGAGACGAACAACCGACGCAATATTTGCAATAAGGCGTAGAGAAGTACAAGCCAAACTGCAAATGCCCTTTACCGATCTTGAGAAGGTATATGACAGAGTACCGAGGCAAGAGATCTGGAAGTGTCTGAGAAGTAAATGCCTGCCAGAAAAATATATCAGGGTGGTAGAAGACATGTATGAAGGTGCAATGACACAAGTCAGGAGCTGTGCAGGTGTACATCAGAATCTGCTCTCAGCCCATATATCTTTGACCTTGTCATGGATGTACTAGTCAAAGGTGTGAAAAAAGGGCACCTTGGAGCATGATGCTTGTCGATGATGTGATCTGTGAACCCCCCAGGAGGCACTTCAAGACAAGCTTGAACAATGAAGAAAAGTTCTAGAGGAAAGGGGAATGAGAATTAGCAGAGTGAAAACAATGTGTACAAAGGATGCCAAAGACCTATATATTAACCTGCAAGGAGAACAACTGACGCTGGTCAAGATATTTAAATACCTAGGCTCTTATATGCAAAGCGATGGAGGACTGGAGGGCAAAATACATTACAGGATAAATAGTGGATGGATGAACTGGAGGAAACTGAGCGAAATAATGAGTGATAAGAAGTTTAGCGGCAGAGTGAAAGGAAAGCTTTACAAGTCTGTGGTGAGGCCTGCGATGCTGTATAGTGCAGAAACTTGGCCAATTAGCAAAGCCCAAGAGAAAAAGATGGAAGTGGCAGAAATGAGAATGTTAAGGTGAATGAGTGGGGTGACACGAAAGGATAGACTAAGGAAAGAGTACATCAGGGGAACTGTGAAGGTGGGGCCCATAGGGAAGACGATCCAAGAAAGTAGGCTAATATGGTATGGACAAGTGTAGAGAAGAGGGGAGTACTACGTGGGGAGAAGAATTGAAGACCTAGAAGCAGAAGGATTAAGGAGAAGAGGAAGACCGAAACTGAGGTGGAAAGACAAGGTAGCAGCGGACCTACAGGAGAAAGGATGACTTAAAGAAGAACCACTGGAGAGGCATCTATGGAAGAGAAGGATCCAGCGAAGCAACACCGACCACGCATGACGTGGTAAAAGGCTGAGATGATGATGATTTACACTTTTAAAAACATATAAACTAATTTTACACTCCTAACAGATATCCTATCTAATTTAAGATTTGAATAGGTGAGTAATTTCTAACAACATTTAAGTGCAACTTATTTCAGGTTAGACATACTTTAAACAATATTAAGTCTGCTTCCAAATTAAATCTTCAAGTGTAAAACATTTAATTGTGAATGAATTCAATATTAGAGTAGATCTTTTGTACCTGGTGGCCAGATTAGAATCGCGCACGGTTCCATACGCGACACTTCTGCACAGCTAATGGGCAGTGATAAGTACACGTATTTCTTTTTATTTTAAATTTTAAGTTAGTCGAAACAAGGCCGCAGACTGCAGGTTCTCACTCGCCTGACCTAGAGCAAGCAAAAAGAAAACAGAACCACACAAGTTATATAAAATGTCATAAAAGCATTAGTTTCGCAATTAAGTATTGAGAAGAGCTCAATGATCGTATGAAATCACCAGTTTTTTGTAGCAGTTTCTTGACGATGAGCAGTGGAAAGCACGACACATTCAGGGTGTAAATTACAATCGAATAGCATGGAATCACCATTATCTCTTTTCTTTTTGTTCAGACCATGTGCAATGGAGAAGTGACTGCAGGATCACAGACAACAATACTCGCTGTGCGTTCTTACGATACTCGCTAACGCAGTACACTCTGAGCCATAAAACGTGACAGTATATAACGAGACGTTGTACCAGGTAACCAGTTAACTGAAAATAAGACAGGCAACAATAATCGCTGGAGCCTGATGCCAGATTTAAGGGCCAGAGCTGTAAAATGACCGGCTTTATACTGAGTTGTCTTTGGATGTCTTCTAATATCGTGTCGGAGCTCTTTTTGACCAACGTAGTTCAAACGTCAACGTGTTATGGACTCAACAAGTCGTTGGAATTCCCCTTCAAAATACTGAGCAATGTATTGTGCGGCCGCTGTGACCGAGCAATTCTACGCACTTCAGTCCAGAACTTTGTTGCTGCTACGGTCGCAGGTTCGAATCCTGCCTCGGGCATAGATGAGTGTGATGTCCTAGGATTAGTTAGGTTTAAGCAGTTCTATGTCTAGGGGACTGATGACCTCAGATGTTAAGTCCCATAGTGTTTAGAGCCAGTTGAACCATTTTCGCCTCTGTAGCCGTCCATAGGTGCGGAAGTGTTGCCGATGCAGGATTGTATACGAACTGACCTCTCGATTATATCCCGTAAATGTTCGAAGGGATCAAATTCGGGCGATATGGGTCGCTAAATCATTCGCTCGAATTGCTCAGAAAATTTTTTCAAACCAGTCGCGAACTGTTGTGGTTCGGTCACGTGGTGTATTGTCGTGCGTAAAAGTTCCATTGTTGTTTGGGAACATGAACGCATATATTGCTGAATGGTCTCCATGTAGCAGGTGTGCCAGAGGACCCAATCTGTTCAATGTAAACACAGCGGACACGTTTACAATGCCATCACTAGCTTGCACTGTGCACTGATGACAACTTGTGTCCACGGCTTCGTGGAGTCTGCGTAAAACTCGAACCCTGTCATCAGCTCCTACTAGTCGGAGTCGAACCTCATCTGACCAGGCCACGGTTTTCCAGTCGTCTAGAGTCCAACTGATGGAGTGACGAGTCCCGAAGAGGCGTTGCAGGATGTAAGCAAAGGCACTCGCGCCGGTTGTCTGCTGCCGCAGTCCATGAACACCATATTTTGCTGCACTATACCAACAGATACTTTGGTCGTACGTCCCATATTGATTTCAGCGGCTATTTCAGACAATGTTGCTTGTCTATTAGCACTGACAACTGTGCGCATACGGTGCTGTTCTCGGTCGTTAAGCGAAGGCCGTCGGCAATGCGTTGCCCGTGGACAGAGGTAATGCCTGAAACTTGGTATTCTCGGCACACACTTGACATTGTGGATCTCGGAATATTGAATTTACTAACGATTTCCGAAATGAAATATCACATGTGTCTACGCTCATGCTCATAAATTGAGGATAATTGCAGAATGTGGTGCCAGACAACGCGGGACTACACAAAACTGGCGCTAATAGCATAGGCACATAGGGAACACACACGGCACAGATCTGTAAGTCCACGGTATTGGTGATAAGTTGAGGAAACCGTCCTGAAACACATACGCTACAAAACGCCACTGTTTCCTGCGCGTGTAACCCGACATCAATATTGGATATGATCACCATGCACACGTACACAGGCCGCACAACGGGTTGGCATACTCTGGATCAGGTGGTCGAGCAGCTGCTGGAGTATAGCGTCCCATTCTTGTATCAGTGCCTGTCGGAGCTCCTGAAGTTTCCTAGGGAAGACGTGCAGCGATACGTCGACCGAGAGCATCCCAGACGTGCTCGATGGGGTTTAGTCTGGAGAACAGGCAGGCCACTCCATTCGCCTGATATCTTCTGTTTCAAGGTACTCCTCCACGATGGCAGCTCTGTGGGGCCGAGGAGGACGGTCGGACCCACTGCAGCCCTGAAAAGGCGGACATACTGGTGCAAAATGACGTCCCGATACACCTGACCTATTACAGTTCCTCTGTTAAAGACATGCAGGGGTGTATGTACACCAATCATAATCCTACCCCACACAATCAAACCACGACCTCCATACAGGTCCCTTCAAGGACATTAAAGGGTTGGTATGTGGTTCCTGGTACACGCCAGATGAAAACCCGGCGAGAATCACTGTTCAGACTATACCTGGACTCGTCCGTGAACATAACCTGGGACCACTGTTCCAATACCATGTACTGTGTTCTTGACACCAGGCTTTACGGGCTCTCCTCTGACCAGGGGTCAGTGGAATGCACCTTGCAGGTCTCCGGGCTAATAAACCGTGTCTGTTCAGTCATCTGTAGACTGTGTGTCTGGAGACAACTGTTCCAGTGGCTGCGGTAAGGTCCTGAGCATGGGTACCTGCAGTACTTCGTGGCCGTCTGCGGGCACTGATGGTGAGATATGAGTCTTCTTGTGGTGTTGTACACTGTGGATGTCCCGTACTGTAGCGCCTGGACACGTTTCCTGTCTGCTGGAATCGTTGCCATAATCTTGAGATCACACTTTGTGGCACACGGAGGGCCAGTGCTACAACCTGCTGTGTTTGCCCAGCCTCCACTCGCCCTAATATTCTACCCCTCATAACGTCATCAATATGTGTTCTTTGAGCCATTTTGAACACACACATCTGAAAACGTCTGCACACTTACTCGCTGCGTCGCACTCTCACATGCACCAACATACCCCTCCGTATGTGGAGTGCTGCCAGCGCAACCGTGCGACAACCGCAGGTCAAATGCACCGCACGGTCATACCCCGAGGTGATTTAAACCCGCAAACCGCCCACCAGAGCGTTGTTTCACCATGTATCAGCATTATCCTTAATTTACGAGCATGAGTGTAGCTCTAGGTCCCATTCCGGATTCAACATCTGTTAATTCCCTGTAGCACGGCCATTATCACGATGGAAACAGTTTCACGTGGATCACCTGAATACACATGACAACTCCTCCAATGCATTGCCCTTTTATACCTTGTGTATCGCTCTATTACCGGAATCCGTATATAAGCATATCGCTATCCCATGACTTATGGTTCAAATGGCTCTGAGCACTATGCGACTCAATTTCTGAGGTCATCAGTCGCCTAGAACGTAGAACTAATTAAATCTAACTAACCTAAGGACATCACACACATCCATGCCCGAGGCAGGGATCGAACCTGCGACCGTAACGGTCCCGCGGTTCTAGACTGCAGCGCCTAGAACCGCTCGGCCACCCCGGCCTGCTGACTTTTGGTACCTCAGTGTACAAAATTGAAGTTGGACCGGCAACGAGCTGTTACTGCAAAGTGTTCGTAGCTTCTTCAGACAAATTCCGTGACAGTCTGTTGGTAAAGTGTAGGGCTTGATCAGCTCCATAAGCAAATTTCTATAGACGATGCAGTTTCAGTGGTTGGTTTGTGTGAGCTCGCTATGTGCCGTTTTATTACAGTGCTATCTTCATCGACTGATTCTTTGGTCGAGGCGCTGTATCAGTATATCTTCAGGTGTTCCATATTTTTCTCGGATATACTTGTGGACGCTCCTTGTAATGAACTGTCAAAGGTAATCAGTATACCGTTCGTTGCATTTCAGAGTGTGGATCATATCCTTCGACATAATTAGATGATTTAGTTTCGGTCGTTCGCTAATGTCTGGTAGAATACTATACGTACGTTGTACCAGTAAAATGCATTTAAAAAGTCATAGTTTGTGAGGTATAACAGGGACGAAGTCGAACGTGTTGTAGTGCACAGAATATGAAATGCTAGTAGATTTGCCGGCCGGAGTGGCCGAGTGGTTCTAGGCGCTACAGTCTGGAACCACGTGACCGCTACGGTCGCAGGTTCGAATCCTGCCTCGAGTATGGATGTGTGTGATGTCCTTAGGTTAGTTAGGTTTAAGTAGTTCTATGTTCTAGGGGACTGATGACCGCAGCAGTTAAGCCCCACATTGCTCAGAGCCATTTGAACCATTTGATAGTAGATTTGGTTGAGACTCTGTGGGAATCTCAAAATCTATGGATCCTAGACGAAATGGTAATTCATAATTCTCTAATTTAGTTCATGACATACACAACGTTCATAGAGCGATACCCACGTTTAAATCCTGCTTGTTTCTTTCGTGTTGTTAGGTCAATTTTTTTGTTTGTCGTATCACATCCAAAGGTTTACTTTTGAGAACCGTGTCGTTTAGTGCAAACAATAAACTCATCGATGATAGATTCAGTGCTCATCTCAGCATCATAGAACTTGTGTCGGGTTCTGAATCTATCGCTTAAAGCTGCTTATATAGGTCAAACAACTGATTTTCGGAAGGCAGATCAGAGTTTGCTTACATAAAGCGTTGACAAAGTTTAGCGTTTGTTACCAAACGTTTTGGTGTTCTGAAAGGGCAGTTAGCTTTGTGTTTTAACACTGTGCAAGACTTGCGTTCCAGCTGTGACAGGCGCTCTGTTTTCCAGGAAACTGGCGCAATGAGAGCGTGATTTCGCTTTAATGTAACGTCGTGTGCAGCGGCACCCGCATCACTCATTTCGCCGGCGGGGCCGTTTCATTTCACTTTGGACCGCCAGAAGCTATCAATTCGGGCTGACAGTTACTGCTCAGTGATTGACAGTTGTGCCACGCAATTTACTTCCTGCTGGTTGGACGCAAATTTGTACGCCGCTGTCTGTTTTAGGAGACAGGCCCGGACGCGACGTCACGTGCAGCCTTTGAAATTTGATTTTTTTTTTCATTTCGTTTTTTTTCCGTTGGTTAAGAGGGACATTTCATATTTGGTGCCCAGCACGCGTGCACATTTTTTTTTATTTCCAAAAGCGCAGCAGTACTGTATGTAAAATTGAGTTACTGGATGCGCGTGATGCAGAGCTATTACGAAGAAGCGGATTTTGCCTGTCTGGTATTATTATGCCGGGGGCCGTGAGATGGTGTTCTAACTCCAAAACAGTTCCAGAGCCACAACTGTGTGTTTAGTTGCGAGAAATGCGGGACAGTGTCTGTGCATCAACATCACTTCCATCTCAGCTGCGAAAACATTCTGTTGGCACGATAAAATAAGAGAAACCAGGGTTCGCACAGAAAAATTTAAGTGCTCGTTTTTCCCACGTGCCGTTCGAGAGTGGAACGCTAGAGAGACAGCATGAAGGTGGTTCACTGAACCCTCTGCCAGGCACTTTATTGTGAATAGCGGAGTAATCACGTGATGTAGAGCTCATGATCGACAGCTTGCAAGGTCTCGTTCTTGATCAAGTTATTCTTCTCTGCACAATAGTTCATGAACAGGTGATGAATGTCACCTATCGTACAAAGCAGAGGAATTCTATAGTTCTACTATTCATTGAAAAGTTAACGTTTATGCCGAAACATTGGTCGTGGTGCCATAAACAAGGGAAGTATTGCCATACAGATACAAGTTCGCAGTTATTGTTGAAAATGAGACGATTATAATTTAGCACGACCACCAGAGTGCGATATATAAACTATTTCATGCAACATGAAATTGGGAAAGTAAGATTTACCTCTTCCAGTTGTTAAACCTGCTATGCTTCCTTTCTCAGGAATAAAATAAGTATGATAGCCTCCTGCACTGTGCCAAGTAACGGAAATAACCAAATTTCTCCAGCCATTCAAAAAAAATCATTAGTAAAACTGATGCGTTTATCATTTTCGAAAGTCTGTCTTATGACTCAATTGAACAGAAATTGAAACAAGAAATTTATCGAGTTGTGGAAAACTTATAAGCGGGAGGTCCGAACATGGGAAAATAAAATTTTGTGACATACAGAACTAGAATAGGACGGAACAACTAGCACACGTTTCCCTGAAAATCGCAGACAACAATGTATCGCTCACTAAGCTGTATGGATCCCTAGACGAAGCACAGCTTTTTGTTGAAAGGCCCTGCATTTCTGAAAGCCAGAAAAAATTGTGTAGGTGTTATGGGGTCAAAAATAACAACGATTTGTCTTATCGTCTTCAGTCCAAAGACTGGTTTGATCCAACTCTCTATATTACTGTATCCTGTGCAAGCCTCTTCCTTTCTAAATAACTATTACAACCCACATCATCCTGAATACGCTAACTGTGTCATCTCTTGGTCTCCGTCCAAGATTTTTACCCCAGAACCTTCCCTCCAGCACTAAATTAGTGATCCCGTGATCTCTCACAATGTGTCCTACAAACCGATTCCTTGTTCTAATCAGGTTGCGCCACAAGTATTTTTCTGCCTCTTCATTAGTTACGTGATGTTATGAATCTACCCATTAAATCTTCAGCATTCTTCTGGAGCACCACATTTCGAAAGCTTCTATTCACTTCTGATTTAAACTGTTTATCGTCCATGTTTCACTTCCTTACATTGCTGAGCACCATACAAAAACTTTCAGAAAATAAGAATTTTAAACATTGCAGAGCGTCAGAAGTCGTGAATAATTTAATGATTATAAAGAATCCGCCTCGATTGCAAATTGAAACCGGTTGTCGACCTAGGTTTCGGTGCGGATAACCACGCCTTCTTCGGAACACACTTAAACTACAAACTGCCTAAAGAGGCATGGTCCAACATTAACGTTCTGTATTAATGTTGGACCATGCCTCTTTAGGCAGTTTGTAGTTTTAGTGTGTTCCGTAGAAGGAGTGGTTATCCGCGCCGAAACCTAGTCAACATCCGGTTTCAATTTGCAGTCGAGGCGGATTCTTTATAATCATTTCAGAAAACACTTCCTGACACTTAAATCTATATTCAGTGGTAACAAATTTCTCTTGCACAGAAATTCTTTTCTTGCCATTGACATTTATATCCTCTCTACTTCAAACTTCATCAGTTATTTTTCTGCTTAAATGTCAAAACACGTCTACTACTTTAGATGTCTCGTTTCCTAATCCAATTCATTCACAATCACTTGGTTCAGTTCAATACATTCTATTTTCCTCGTTTTGCTTTTATTGTCTTTTCAAGACACTTTCTATTCTGGTGAACTGCTCTTGCAAGGCCTTAGCTGCCTCTGACAGATAACGTATTATAAAATATGTTGTGCAGTTTTATAGTAATCAGGTTTGTAGAAAATGCTGGTAGGAGATACTGGTTTTAAGAATGTCAGTTGCAAGTATACACGCTGTAGGTGTGGCAATACTAACGCCACTGGCTCTCCTATAGAGAACATCGACTTTTGTTAGTGTAGTTAGATTCGTCACACAAAGCAGTAGAGGGGGACTGGGTTGTCGCAGCATGACAGGAAGGGGGGTGGGGGTGAGGGGAGCACATTGGGATGTGGGACCGCAGCCACCGGCGGGCCGCGGTGGGGGGGCGTGGAGTAGAGTCGTGTAGGGCCACGCGCAGCAGAAATAGATTAGCATACGAAATTGAATTTCAGATTGATCGCCAACCTGACTTGCGCAGATTTATGCGGCAAAACTTCAAACAATCGTTTTCATCACATGTAAATTTTGCTAGTGCCGCTGCAGCGCTGGCACCCACAATTTGTTTTTCTGCGCAACAAACATTACATAGAGATGTTCCTCCGTGGAACCCTTTCGCTCTGAAATGCATTGATTACCACGACACAGGATAGCGGAAAAAAACTGAATTACCTCCACTGATAGAGGTTCGGAATATATACATATACTAAATTAAGCAAGCTTTGCGTACTGGCCGAGCTAAGCGGACATCGATTGAAATATCCAGACTCAAACTACCTACAAAATATATATTTTAGTTTCTTTCCTACTTTTCCTCTTCTCTATTTTGCCATTAAGTGTGTGTAGAAACATGCAACCTCAGTCAAGAACTAACCTCTTAAACTTAAGCCCCATCAATAAATGAGCAACCATACTTGTGCATCGTTATTGGCATTACTGGAAAAAGAAATTGCAACACCCACAAGGACAAGACCATTTTAATTACAAGTGATGTAACTGGCAGTTCTTCAGTGTAGGAGTAGGTGATAAATGTAGACCAAATGAAACAGACAGTAAAGGGTACCCAAACAATGGCATCAGTACACAAGGTACACAGGGAACCCCCCTCTGGCGGCATCACTGGAGTGTATTCTCGCATGCAAACAATCGTAAAGGTGTCGAATGGCTCCAAGAGATAGATTGTCCCGAGCGCCTTACACCTTTTGTTGCAATTCGGCAGTGGTTCTTGCAAGCTCTGGATAGCTAGTAGTCCCCGCTTCACCATGTAGAGTACCTGTTCAGCTGGCGAGAGATCTGATAATTTTACTGGCGGTTGTTCTGCACCACGAACAGCACATCGCATTGCACCAGCCGTACGTGGACGTACAGTGTCCTGCTAAAACACACATCACCTTCCTTTCGAAGAAATGGAAGAAGCATGGGGATAACAACCTGTGCAATGTAGCTGTCACTTGTTACTGTACCCTTCATAAACAGGAAATGTGACCGCGAATTGTAAATGATGCCCCCCCGCCCCAACACCATGAAGCCTGGGATGGTGTAATCCCTGACACAGTACTCGTTAAAGCCTGTGCTATGGTAAGTGAGCGGGATTCACCTTATGAGAAAGGATTTTCGTACAGTTATCGACCGCGTATGCCTGAATGGTGGCAAATCAGACTTACATCCATTCTTTAATAACAATTATCCGTCAAGTAAGTTCGAAATGCAATGACACGTCAGGATGGACCAAAAGCAACCCAGAAGATGCTACCAATTAGATAATAATATGGTCGCCAGCCTAATTAGGCATTAACTGAATTTCTTCCCTATACAAGTTGGTATATACTCATGCAAAACAACAAGTTGTAACACTGCATAATATAGTAGAATTTTAGAACCAGAAAATCTATTGAACTGATAGTTTCACGTTCTGTACTGATGTGGATGAATACATAACACTACACTATAATGTATACTACAAAACTTTATACTGTCTATTAACCTGATTAAAATCGGGCATAGGTTACCCTAGAAAATGCACTTTCGTGCCACACACAAAATGTCAGTTTTGATAAAGATAAAACACTGATAAATTTTGACTTTTGTATTGACTTTAACTTTTGCTGGTCAAACCAATTTAGAACACTTCAGAATTCAAATGTATGAGGGGGGACCCTGAAACTATTATGATTGCTGTGTTTAAAAAATTGCTAACTGAGTTTATTATGCGTTCAAGATTTCCAGAGTATAAGTTACTACTCTTTTCATCTTATTTACTGCTCATTTAAATGCCTTTAAATCTGTCTCGAAATAATAAACTTCATTACTATATCAATACACAAAGTTATCTTTCAACTTCGTTAGACCTTCGTTATTCATTTACTGGTTCATTAACAAAACATTTCTTTAAACACCATTCTAACATAGCTAGTTCTGAAAATAATTAATATTATCACAAATTTTAATTTTCATTTCGGGACACTCGGATTGCGCAACATTTGGAAAAGACCCTGTATAGGTTAGTTGTGAGGATAATTAAATGATGGGAAAGTTCTGGTAAAATTTGAGTTATTATTGCACCAAACAAACACAGTGCACTCTGTGATCCACACGAATACAGTACTAAAAGTTTTAACCTGCTAGTATCGATGCGGCGGTTGGCGGGCGGCAAGATGGCGAGGCACAGAGCGCACATACAACCACAGCTATGGCTCTTGATGAATCGGCACTTTAATTCTTCTTAGCGTCGCAATACTATTCCATTTAGTGCCTATGAAATTTTGCCATGCTGTGTGGGCGTTGGAACAGCATACTCGAGGCTCAGTGAAGCTATGTCTTCCAGGAAAGCCTCTTCGCTTCAGAAGGTGTTGCTCAAAGCAGTGCCAAACTCCAAAAACTACTGTGCCCGTTGTGCCGTGCAGTGCCCGTGCGCATTTTCCCGCGCTCGCCTGCCATCCACCTTTTACCGCTCCCTGACTGACCGGGTATTTACCCGATGTTTTGCATTCTACATATCCTAACACATTGCCTACGTATGGACCAGA
Source organism: Schistocerca piceifrons (assembly GCF_021461385.2). NCBI lineage: Eukaryota > Metazoa > Arthropoda > Insecta > Orthoptera > Acrididae > Schistocerca > Schistocerca piceifrons. Next base: position 22,316,381 of record NC_060139.1, read on the forward strand.
CGCACAGTTACAAATTTAAACATCTTTCAACAGTTTCAACATTTGTTACATTTCAATTGTATTACAATATTACTTGACATTTAACATAAACATTAATATTCACATTGAAACTTGTTTTCAGTTTTCTAAACACAATGGCATGAAAAAAAATTGAAATCAGAACATCAATTACACAAGCTTATCGAAAAATCAGATGGAAAAAATTACTTATATGTACAATAGTACAGCGTCGTTGTTGTTACCTTGGGACTTGTGTGCCGCTGGCGAATGCACTCCGGAATACGCCACTCAGCAGGTGAACGACCATCGCCCGCATGTATACAGAAACCTACTCCCATCACTGAAGATAACACAGTGCCATTTCATTCCCTAGTCGGCTCTCTCTCGACACCAAGGTAGCCGTACCTGTCACGGTGCCAGTAGTAGCCTGGCTAGATCTTAGTAATGCTGAACCAGACTTTCAAAAAATGGTTCAAATGGCTCTGAGCACAATGGGACTTAACATCTGAGGTCATGAGTCCCCTAGAGTTAGAACCACTTAAACCTAACTAACCTAAGGACATCTCACACAGCCATGCCCGAGACAGGATTCGAACCTGCGACCGTAGTAGCAGCGCGGTTCCGGACTCTAGCGCCTAGAACCGCTCGGCCACAGACGCCGGCGCAACCAGACTTTGCCCAGTGGTCCTCGGTGACACATGAGAAGCAACATGTGCCCACATTTGTTTCCCTGGTCACTGCTGCTCTCGTAACGCTTCGATATTGATATGCATCTGTTCTATTCGGACGCCCAGAATCTGTCTGTATGTGCTGAAAGCGGCGGCACACCAACGATAGAATGTGCTCAATATGTGCCGCAACCCCTTGATACGCCCATCCAGATGTGGCAAATACGTAATTTCTAACAAGTTTGTTTGTATGGCCATCCTCCGCAGCAAGCATATAAATACTTGTTTTGCAAATCAAACTGCCTTTTCCTGCTGCTAGTTATTTTATTTATTCCATACGCGTTTCGCCTTCTCCTGTTCTAAGGCATCATTAGTGGGATGATTTGCTGATCTGCGTTTCCTCACATCTGATCTGGAGGTCGCACTACCACTTTTATCACTGTCCTACATTCATATCTTTGCGTTTTCGCCATCCACACACTGTTCACCATGTTTCACACTCTTTTTTGAGGTGGACTTTTGTTCTTCTTTCACTCGATACAACTGTTTCCGAAATAGTTGTATCGAGTGACAGAAGTGTATGGTGAACAGTGTGCGGATGCCGAAAACACAAAGATACGAATATAGAACAGTGATAAAAGTGGTAGTGCGACCTCCAGACCAGATGTGAGGAAACGCAGATCAGCAAATCATCCAACTGATGATGCCTTAGAACAGGAGAAGGCGAAACGCGTATGGGATAAATAAAATAACTAGCAGCAGGAAAAGGCAGTTTGATTTGCAAAACAAGTAGGTAATTTCTATTTTTATATACGTACCGAGGTGATAAAAGTCGTCAGATAGCGACTCACACACACACGGACGGCGGTAGTGTTGCGTACACAAAGTGTAGAAGGGCAGTGCATTGGCGTAGCTGTCATTTGCACTCAGGGGATTCACGTGATAAGGTTTCTGACGTGATTATGGCCGCACAATGGGAAATAACAGTCTTTGGATGCAGAGTGGTAGTTGTAGCAAGAAGTATGAGACATTCCACTTCGGAAATCGTTAGAGAACTGAGTGTTCCGAGATCCACAGTATCAAGAGTGTGACGGGAATACTCCATTTCAGCCATTACCTTTCACCACGGGCAACTCAGAGGCCGACGGCCTTCTCAAAACAACCGAGAACCGCGGCGTTTGCATAAATTTATTAGTGGTGGTGGTGGTGATTAGTGTTTAACGTCCCGTCGACAACGAGGTCATTAGAGACGGAGCGCAAGCTCGGGTTACGGAAGGATGTGGAAGGAAATCGGTCGTGCCCTTTCAAAGGAACCATCCCGGCATTTGCCTGAAACGATTTAGGGAAATCACGGAAAACCTAAATCAGGATGGCCGGAGACGGGATTGAACCGTCGTCCTCCCGAATGCGAGTCCAGTGTGCTAACCACTGCGCCACCTCGCTCGGTATTTATTAGTGGCAAGCAACTGTACAGTAGGGGGGCAGTTACTGAATGGGTTTATTAATATAAAAATTTGATTTTCATTTTTTCACCTTATGTTCGTCAGAGCCTTCTGCCTGGCGGTAAGCTGCAGCGTCTCAGTCACGTTGCCCGGAACCGGATAGAACCATCCTGAAACTCACGTGCTGAGCCATCAGCAGCTAAACTCACGTGTTGCTGACGAGGTAACGCTACCGAACTGCGCGTCTTACGATCTGACCGACCAATAGGGAACCTTGGAGGTGGTCAAGTGGGGGTGGAACCGCGACCAGATGCCGGGAGAGGGCACGGAGTTCGGTCTCTTCTGCTGGCAGCTTCCAAACCGACCAGACGTCCTCTTCTCCTGCTCTCTTGGACGGCTGCCCATTCAGTCTCGGCGGCTTCTCCAGGCCTGCCTTCCTTTACGGCATCAAAACTTCATACACTTTAAACTATGTTTTATTCTTCACCTCAACAGGTGTCTACTGCTTTCCCCTCCTGGCCATTCCTGACGCATTAACACAACACTGCGTCAAATCAACATGGCACGTACGACGAACGTATCGGTTACGATAATGCTGCGAAATCTAGCGTTAATGGGCAGCAGACGACCGATGCGAGTGCCTTTGCTAGGAGCACGACATCCCCTGCTGCACCTCTCCTAGGCTCTTGACCATACCTGTTGGATCCTAGACGACTGGAACCCCGTGGCCTGGTAAGATGAGTTCCGATTTCAGTTGGTAAGAGCTGATGGTAGGGTTCGAGTGTGGCGCAGACCCCACGAAACCATGGACTCAGGACGTCAACAAGGCACTGTGCAAGCTGGTGGAGACTGTGTTTACGTGGAATGGACTGGGTCCTGATTATGTTGGCTGCTTGGAGAACGTTTGCAGCCATTCATGGACTTAACCTCGCCTAACAATGATGGACTTTTTATAGATGACACCAAGCCACAGTTATTCGCGATTGGTTTGAGGAACACTCTGGGCAATTCGAGAGAATCATTTGACTACCCATATCGCTCGACATGAATCCCATCGAACGTTCAGTCAGTTTCCAAAATGCTGCAGCGAAAACGCTTTCGTAATTATTGACGGCAATATAGGTAGCACGGCTCAATATGTTTGCAGGGGACTTTCTATGATTAGTTGAGTTCATTGTACTTCGAGTCGCTGCACTATGCCGGGCAAAACGAAGTTCTTCGCGATGTTAGGAGGTATCTTACTACTTTTGTCGCGTCACTGTAAACCGATCTAGGTCAAACAGGAGTACGTGCTCATCGGCTGGTCATGGTTGTACCCTAGGATGAATGGTGCGAACACTGTTCACCTCGAAATCCAGCGCTGTTACCGCCTGCAAGGTTAAAACAGAGGGAGCACAGACATGCCTCCAGAGCGCCATGTGATCATCGATGACTCTCAAAATGAATCATTAACACTATAGTCCATCAGAATGCCACTGAACACAGTTATTGAGACTGTTGCAGTTTCTTCCGGTGGTGTAGAAGGAAATGCAGTCACAGTAACGAAATTATAATCCAAAGGAATAGCCATTAAAGTACACGTACCTCGCCATCAAAGTTAGGACGACTAGAATATGAAAAATAGATTACTGAAAATGTTGTATGCAATAATTTGTTTGACATGAAAATTTTGTAAGGTAGTAAACTATAGGCAGCATCAAATCACATGGAAAATAGCCTTCGTTTTCTATCGACCGTCTGGTTCTTATCGGAGTCTCTGCAAGGAACATGCTGGCTGGTACCGGGCGAGATCTCGTAGCGTTAAGACGCCGAACTCACATTTCGGAGGACAGTGGTTCAGATCCCACTCCGGTCATCTAGGCGTGGTTTTTCCGCGATTTCCCAAGTTCATCTAGTCATATACTGGTGTAGGTTACACTTCATCCAACTTTGCATCAATATATTTTGTTCACCTTCACTTATACCAATCAATATTGAAAGGTAGAAAGCATGAAAGTGATGTAATAAATGCAGTGAAAGGGTCAAATATGAATTTTGGTACACAAACAAAGCGTTACAGATGTCACGAAGCAGTGTAAGTGTTTTTAAAGTTTATGTGGTGTTTCCCCACTTCGAGGAACAACAATATGGCATTTTCAGTGTATCATTTCTCTTAATATCGAACAGAACGTTGTCAATAGTTTTGCCTTTTTTTATATTTTCACTTTTAGTATTCCGTGTACAACCAATATTTATTTCGAATAAGAATAAATGTTTTTAAGATATTTTCCAACTATAATTCATAACTTGTTCGATTGGTAGATTTAATCGTGAGGATACAATTTCGGATAGTTGAACAAAGAAAGGTTGTATCCGTACTCATTTTAATAATATAAAGAGCTGTACTTTATGCAATGTGTCCCGAAAAACACCAATGTTCAGCGCTTAGTTGAAAGTTTACCGTCTAACCTCCTTGCCTAGGGACGCCAGATGAAAGTTGATGTCGTCAAGCCCTGAGTGAAAATTGCGCAACGGATAACTGGGGAGGGGAGCTTGAGAGCGCTACCTAGAGAGCGTGCCCTTTCTATACGATACTAGGCAAGGGGCTGGAGGGCTCACGCGCTGATGTGTGGGTCCCTGCATTCTATAGCTTTTATTTTAAATAAATTCCTTTGACTTGACTTCTTTGTGATTTTTTAAGGTATGTTAAAGATTGATGACAGTTGGTTTCCTATTTATTTTAAACATTATCACTCGACTTTACAGCGATTCCAGCAATTGTTTCAGTTTACAGATATTACAATTTTACAACTTATATCTCGGGTCTATTATATACTAATCTGCACGCACATTTCTACGGGTAAGACGGAATTGCGTTGGCCAAATGTATACCACCAAAGCCTCCCAATATTTTACATAGGACATCCACTACGTGAGGAAGATAACAGGCAAACTGGGGACCAGATACATTAACACAGGGGGTCAAATTTCCGAAATTAAACGAGAACATTCATTTCCTTACACAATCCGAAGCTGGAAATAAAAGAATTAGTACAAATATTCAAATACCTCTCTTCCATGCTTGAACATTGAGACAGACGCACTGAGGGCACGTCTGCTCACTTACCCGTCTTCTGTAACACTCCTTGAATATGGCGGGCACCCAGAGGTCTTCCTGGGCCCCGGTGGACGGCGTGGTCGAACCACTTGGCCGTGACCAACCTCTGCACCCCAAATCTTGTGACACAGGAAAGTCTTTGACTTTTACCTGCCTGTGCTGTCTCTCTGATCCACTACCCAGGAGTAAGGTTGGCACTACTATACTACAGAACTACTTCCCAACAAAGGTTTGGCCACGCTTTACGGAAAGGTGTGAGGAGGATTAGGAAAGTTTATGTGCAGATTCACATTCACGTACAAGAAATGCATAATACACGACACATATAAATACGAATTATGAAGCCTGACACATTTCTTTCCACCCGTCCACATGGGTTCTGTTGCACCCGCGGCCGGCCGCGTCGTGTAATAAAATTGGCTGCGGAGCCGCCTCTGTTTCTATTTCCCGGTGCGAGCGAGCAACGAAACCTGCTGCTTATAGACGTGGAAACTACTGTACCGTTTCATAGTACGTCGTGCAGGAAGGCACATTGAATGGTTTTCGAGAAGGAATCCGTATCCCGTAAACGCACTCCTTGGGAGCTGGATAACGTCGAAGTCTGAGAGCTGTGACGTTGTGACGATTTGTCCAATTCGTTTTGGTATCTGTATACGGAAGGTATGCAACCCTTTAGGCAACTGTGTATTGGGAATGGTCTACCTGAGCATAATAACAGTCCTGCGGCGCATGCGCTACATTCCTCCTTACAGCCCTTGTGCACATCCTAAGGCGGATCTTCTGTGGTGTGCCAGTGCACTAACGTTGCTGTAAATGTAAATGAGCGTACGGCTTTGTGGGCCGGGAGTCCCCACTCGGGGAAGTTCGTCCGCCGAGGGCCAGTACTTATTGCATTCGACGCCATACTGGGCGACTTGAGCGTCGGAGATGGGGATGAAATGATGATGACGACAGCACAATACCCAGTCACTTAGCGGAGAAAACCTCCTGCCCCAGCCGGGAATCGAACCCGGGCCCCTTGGCGTGGCATTCCGCCGCGCTGAACACTCAGCTAACGGGGGAAGACTGTGACGTTGCTGACAGAAGTATATAGCTGCGAAAATGACCAACATAGTGCTTGCATACGGCGAAGTGGATTGCAGTGGGAGATTGGCTGCAAGATTTATGCGGAAAGTTTTCCAAACAGACGTAGCAAACATTATAGCACGTGCGCGGCCATCGAGATACGTCTCAGAGAGACCAGAATGTTGCACGTAGATATTTTCTGCCTGGGGTGTGTCTGTTGTACATTAAAGTAGTAGCAATTTGTGTTCATACTTCCGAATACTACCCACAGTCTACTGTTTGTTGTCCGGTAGCTGCTGATACGAGATGCGAGTCGCCCACGTTAGGCTCGAACACTAAAGGAGGAATCGCTGAGGACTCAGCCACCAGTACCCGACGGGTGCCACAGGGGCTGCAGACGAGTAAAAGTGTCGTGTGCCGTATTGTCCATGAACATCGGCTTCACCCATACCAGAAAGCAGAAAGTCCTCGAAGGATACAGTTCGCGCAATGGTATTTACAAAAACGCATACTCCAGCCACAATTCCCGAACTCGGTGCTATTCACGGACCATCACAGGGCCGGTGCTAAAAAGCGAGGTGCAGTGTCAGTACTAAAAGCGTATACCTACAAGGTGCATAAACTAACGTCTTAGCTAACAAATTTTACAAGCAGAAAGTTTTAGCCGCCACGCTGATTTATTGTGGCGAGCGTAACCTTCTAATTCTTTCATTCTTTCTTCTTCGCGGATGGATCACTTAGGACCACGCGTAATCAACATTTGTTGGCCTTCCTTTTCGCCCAGTATTCCTTCATAAACAACGAATGGGCTAGCTTTCGTTGCGTAGACCATATATGTCGGTTAGTTTTTCTCTCTCCTTCCTCAAAACCCCGTGTGTTCGTGATTTTTCTGATTTAATTTCTATCATGTAGATTTGGAGACCCTAATTCTCTCAGGTCTTTTTCCGTCTGTTTGTACCAGTTCGGTCTTGTAATTTTGTTCTTTAAAAATGTATGGATTTTGTGCGTTAACCTGTTTGAGTCCATTCTTTCTAAGTGCCCCATGAATTGAATTCTTCTCATGCGCATTGTGTCTGTTATTTTGGAGATATTTTTATATATTTCTGCATTGGGTTTTGGATAATGTACCCCATCTTTAGTTCTTGGTCCTAGGATTTTCCTCATTATCTTACGTTCTTTCACTTCTAATTCCTCTTTTAGTGTTCTGTGCTGAAGGTTTAGTGTCTCAGATGCTTAGAAAGCTTCGGGTCTAATTACTGTTGTGCAGTGTCGTATTTTGCAGTTCCACGAGAGACTCTTTTTGTTGTAAATGTTTTTTGTTAACTGAAACGCCGTCTCCAATTCTATTTATTTTTTATCTTCTTTTTTCCCCCTCGTACGCGTACTTACAGAACGACAGATCGTTAAGTCTTCCCACACTCACAGGGAATATGGTATATGCCGGCCTTCCGCAAACCGAGATGGTCTTTGACACTTCCCAATAATGTTCGTGTTTTATTGGGCGGGCAAAAGACAGTTCCTACTCGGTGTTTCCTCAATATTCGTCCTATTTTCCCCGATAGTGTGCCAGTATACGGTATATAGGCGGTGGCTATCTCTTCCTCCGTGACTTCGTCCATCTCCACACGCTGTACTGTAGAGGTGGGGCGCAGAGCGCGTCTGATCTGCCATTCCGAGTACCCGTTTTTCCGGAATACAGTTTTGAGGTGTTCCAACTCATGGGGAGACTCTCTGCGTCCGAGATAGTGCGCGTCCTGTGCACCAGTGTTTTTAGTACCCCATTCCTCAGCGAAGGGTGGTGGCAGCTGTTTGCATGCAAATACAGGTCGGTGTGCGTTTTCGTCCTGTATACCCCATGGCCCAAGGTGACATCCGCTCTTCTTTTGACATGACGTCCAGGAATGGTAAACTTCCTTCTGCTTCGGTCTCCATAAGTTGGGTTGGGTTGTTTGGGAAGGAGACCAGACAGCGAGGTCATCGGTCTGATCGGATTAGGGAAGGACTGGGAAGGAAGTCGGCCGTGCCCTTTCAAAGGAACCATCTCGGCATTTGCCTGGAGCGATTTAGGGAAATCACGGAAAACCGAAATCAGGATGGCCGGACGCGGGATTGAACCGTCGTCCTCCCGAATGCGGGTCGAGTGTTTAACAGTCTCCATAAATTCTCCATTAAACAGAAAATACGTGGAGGTCAGGATGTGCCTGCAAAAAAGGTCGGTCGTCTTCTCGTCAAATTTCTGTGCAACGGGCTCAACTGACTCTCGAAGAGGCACCCTGGTGAATAACGAGACGTCAAAAATCACCAGGATATCTTCTTCTTTAACTGACAAGCTAAAAATGGGATTATTGTCGGACTAACAATCACGAGCCTAGCCCTGCAGTTGCTTTTGCGCTATGCTAGCGAATTTTACCTTTAATTCCAGTTTCAAGCATAGTTAAGCCATCTAAATCTCTCCTGGCTATGTAAATGAAATCAGGCACTGAGTGTGGTAAGATCTCCCATCACCGAGGTGAGGGCAGCGTAACACGTCTTCTGTCTCAGAGCTCTCGACCGAGACTGCAACTTCCACTCTCGCGAACAGACCCCGTCTCACAACAAAGCTTAGAATCACACTCCCATGTTTCGCCCTCAGATTGTTACTATCGATATCTGAGTGCTTACACCATCCAAAGAATAACGTTAAGTTGGGTATATTGTTTTCAATGTAATGGAGAGTTCTGACACACTCCTTACATTCGCCATATATAACATATATGCAATATTTACAGCCAATGTTGTCTATGTTCGTCTGTGAAAATAGATTCGATAAGCAACCTGAGCTGTCAGCAAACGGAAACTAACTTGCCCAACACTGTGTGCGTGTTGTTTGAGCGTCAGTTTTGTTTACGACTTGTAGAATCACTATGGGACGGGGGCGCGAGGAGGAAGTGACACACACACACACACACACACACATATATATATATATACAGGGTGAGTCACCTAACATTACCGCTGGATATATTTCGTAAACCACATCAAATACTGACGAACCGATTCCACAGACCAAATGTGAGGAGAGGGGCTAGTGTAATTGGTTAATACAAACCATAAAAATGCACGGAAGTATGTTTTTTAACACAAACCTACGCTTTTTTAAAATGGAACCCCGTTAGTTTTGTTAACATATCTGAACATATAAACAAATACGTAATCAGTGCCGTTTGTTGCATTGTAAAATGTTAAAATGTTAATTACATCCGGAGATATTGTAACCTAAAGTTGATGTTTGAGTACCACTCCTCCGCTGTTCGATCGTGTGTATCGGAGAGCACCGAATTACGTAGGGATCCAAAGGGAACGGTGGTGGACCTTAGGTACAGAAGAGACTGGAACAGCACATTACGTCCACATGCTAACACCTTTTTATTGGCCTTTTTCACTGACGCACATGTACATTACCATGAGGGGTGAGGTACACGTACACACGTGGTTTCCGTTACCACTCATGGTAATGTAATTGTGCGTAAGTGAAAAAGGCCAATAAAAAGGTGTTAGCATGTGGACGTAATGTGCTGTTGCAGTCTCTTCTGTACCTAAGGTCCATCACCGTTCCCTTTGGATTCCTACGTAATTCGGTGCTCTCCGATACACACGATCGAACAGCGGAGGAGTGGTACTCAAACATCAACTTTAGGTTACAATATCTCCAGATGTAATTAACATTTTACAATGCAACAAACGGCACTGATTACGTATTTGTTTATATGTTCAGATGTGTTAACAAAACTAACGGGGTTCCATTTTAAAAAAGCGTAGGTTTGTGTTAAAAAACATACTTCCGTGCATTTTTTATGGTTTGTATTAACCAATTATATATATATATATACTACTGGCCATTAAAATTGCTACACCAAGAAGAAATGTAGATGACAATGACAAACGGGTATTCATTGGACAAATATATTATAATAGAACTGACATGTGATTACATATTCACGCAATTTGGATGCATAGATCCTGAGAAATCAGTACCCAGAACAACCACCTCTGGCCGTAATAACGGCCTTGATACGCCTGAGCATTGAGTCAAACAGAGCTTGGATGGCGTGTACAGGTACAGCTGCCCATACAGCTTCAACACGATACCAGAGTTCATCAAGAGTAGTGACTGGCGTATTGTGACGAGCCAGTTGCTCGGCCACCATTGACCAGACGTTTCCAACTGGTGAGGGATCTGGAGAATATGCTGGCCAGGGCAGCAGTCAAACATTTTCTGTATCCAGAAAGGCCCGTACAGGACCTGCAACATACGGTCGTGCATTATGTAACACGCCCGGAAGTACAAATGGGTGGGGTACTTTATACTGACTTCTCGTTTCGTGACCATTGCTTTTCTTGACCGTGCGCCCTGTCCACACCACGTACCTGATAATCCCGCGGCGGTCGTACTGTTCTGCTCCACACTGCTACTGGCTTGCCTGGAATTATCTATCGAAATATGCAAGCGGGTTTAGGGGAGCCACTCAACCTGAAAACTCAACACTGTCCTATGTCTGGTATGAACATCTATATTCTGAGACGATATGGAAATCACAGGTTGCACTGTTTACACTGAAAATCGTAAATGTTTATACCAATTAACAATCTTGATGATTAACAGTCCAAAAAGATCATTCGGACGAGCGTAAGCGTAACCGACACGACGCGGGTGATTGTTGATGATGTGGAAGCCGAATGATCGAACGAAAGTTCTTACGCTCGTCACACATACACAGATATCTGGTAATAGTCTTCCTTGTGACTAGTAATGATATAACATTGTTCGTAAAGCTAATTTTTCAGTTCTCAGTTCTCACTTGTACGAGCGTGTGCGTAACCGTCGCGGCGCGGATGATTGTTGATAATGCGGAGACGCGATGAACGAACGCACGTCCTCACGCTCGCTACAAGACGCTGGCACTTGACTGTACTCTTTTATGGTAACTAATTTCTACTGATTCACATCAGTTCATTCTGAGAGGCCGAACACGGCGCGGATGATTGATACTGCACGGCACGACACGCAACGAGAGGATACACAAGTACGTTATCGGTGGCACTGCTCATTTTTAATTACATCTTGACGCACTTTCCTCTGAATCACTTCCATATTTCATCACTTTACTGTAGTAGCACTTGTTGCAACACTTCATCCTGAATACTAACAATGCTTCTTGCATGCAGAGCTACACGCTACACAACATAACAGTTTCGTGTCCCGTCCTAGACTCTCTACAGACGCGGCTTACCGCAAAGATACTCCACAACTAAGCCAGCGATATGACAATACGCTTACAATTGTTGTTTTTGTTGTGGTCTTCAGTCCTGAGACTGGTTTGATGCAGCTCTCCATGCTACTCTATCCTGTGCAAGCTTCTTCATCTCCCAGTACCTACTGCAACCTACATCCTTCTGAATCTGCTTAGTGTATTCATCTCTTGGTCTCCCTCTACTATTTTTACCCCCCACGCTGCCCTCCAATGCTAAATTTGTGGTCCCTTGATGCCTCAAAACATGTCCTACCAACCGATCCCTTCTTCCCTTCTTCTAGTCAAGTTGTGCCACAAACTTCTCTTCTCCCCAATCCTATTCAATACCTCCTCACTAGTTACGTGATCTACCCACCTTACCTTCAGCATTCTTCTGTAGCACCACATTTCGAAAGCTTCTATTCTCTTCTTGTCCATACTAGTTATCGTCCATGTTTCACTTCCATTCATGGCTACACTCCATACAAATACTTTCAGAAACGACTTCCCGGCACTTAAATCTATACTCGATGTTAACAAATTTCTCTTCTTCAGAAACGATTTCCTTGCCATTGCCAGTCTACATTTTATATCCTCTCTACTTCGACCATCATCAGTTATTTTACTCCCTAAATAGCAAAACTCCTTTACTACTTTAAGTGTCTCATTTCCTAATCTAATTCCCTCAGCATCACCCGATTTAATTTGACTACATTCCATTATCCTCGTTTTGCTTTTGTTGATGTTCATCTTATATCCTCCTTTCAAGACACTGTCCATTCCGTTCAACAGCTCTCCCAAGTCCTTTGCTGTCTCTGACAGAATTACAATGTCCACGCTTACAATTATCCTGCTGAAAAGTACGTTTCGCAGGGATCAAATGAAGGATAGAGCCACGGGTCGTAACACATCTGAAATGTAACGCCCACTGTTCAGAGTGCCGTCAAGGCGAACAAGAGGTAACCAATGGCACCCCATACCATCACGCCAGGTGATACGCCAGTATGGCGATGACGAATACACGCTTCCAATGTGCGTTCACCGCGATGTCGCCAAACACGGATGCGACCATCATGATGCTGTAAACAGAACCTGGTTTCATCCGAAAAAATGACGTTTTGCCATTCGTGCACCCAGCTTCGTCGTTGAGTACACCATCGCAGGCGCTCCTGTCTGTGATGCAGCGTCAAGGGTAACCGCAGCCATGGTCTCCGAGCTGACAGTCCGTGATCCTGCAAACGTCATCGAACTGTTCGTGCAGATGGTTGTTGTCTTGCAAACGTCCCCATCTGTTGACTCAAGGATCGAGACGTGGCTGCACGATCCGTTACAGCCATGCGGATAAGATGCCTCTCATCTCGACTGCTAGTGATACGAGGCCGTTGGGATCGAGAACGGCGTTCCGTATTACCCTCCTGAACCCACCGATTCCATATTCTGCTAACAGTCATTGGATGTCGACCGACGCGAGCAGCAATGTCGCGATACAATAAACCGCAATCGGTATATGCTACAATCTGACCTTTATCAAAGTGGGAAACGTGATGGTACGCATTTCTCTTCCTTTACGAGGCATCGCAATAACGTTTCACCAGGCAACGCCGGTCAACTGCTGTTTGTGTATGAGAAATCGGTTGTAAACTTTCCTCATGTCAGCACGTTGTAGGTGTCGCTACCGGCGCCAACCTTGTGTGAATGCTCTGAAAAGCTGTTCTTTTGCATATCACGGCATGTTCTTCTTGTGGGTTAAATTTCGCGTCTGTAGCACGTCATCTTCGTGGTGTAGCAATTTTAATGGGCAGTAGTGTGTATACCCTTTCTTGTTTTCTGTGTCTGTGCAAAGCCCTGTGAGAATACAGCAAAACTGTAAAAACGCTTCAGCCATTTAAAATAACCTTGAACTTTGAGGAAAGTATGGGGAGTGGGATCAGAATTTGGTTGGGGTTGATCCGGCAGAGAGTTGTGTGCAGAACGATAGAGACAGGATGGAGTGGGAAACAGAGACGAGAATACTGCAGTGGGCGTGGCGCGCTCAGGTAAACGGATCGGCCGGTGGGGAGCGCGGAGACTGCGGCCTGCGGCGGCCGCTCCGTGTGGTGTGTGTACTGCACGGCGCTGGACGGGACGGGGCATATTGATGGCGAGGCGGCCAGCCCCTTTCTTAGCAGAGGACAGCGGCCGGCCGGCGGCCATTGTTCCTGCGGGCATTATGCCGTGTCTGCCCACAGCCCGTCCCGCAGGCAATATCTGGCGTCACGGTTGTTTGCCTTTCGCATTACTGGCACGGTCCCGCCACGCATGCGTGCGCCAGGGCCCACACTGTGCAAGTACAGAAGGGGGCGCGGGTGGGATTGGAGGTTACTGCCTCTGTCTCAAGGGGGAGCGCGCGCTACGGCCGTGTCGCTGAACGCTGAAGGATCTGTGGTTCCAAACGAGGCAGTACAGAAGAAGCCAGTAGCCTCCTCCGTGGAAAACAGTGTAGGCTCCTGGATCATTTTTATCACGCAAAACTTGGCGTCCGATTTTCTAACTTGCTTGGTTTTTTTGAGTCTTTCAAGAGTTTCGAAAAGCTTTCGATGCAGTACCTAAAACAATAAATCCCTATGGAATATCTAATTACGTTTGTGACTTGATCGAAAACTTTGGTTTTCGACGTAGATAGTACAGAGAAAGCTAATAACCCTCTCCAACGGAATCATCCCGAAAACACCAATCATGCGACACTCATCAAACGGTATCCAGAGTCCCATAGTTAGAGAAAACCCGATTTCTTCGGTCGCAATGGGACCATTCGAACTGCCCGTCACCGACTGAATTCACATTGACATGATATGTAGGGCACGGCTAGGACTTCAACATATGTATGCAAATTTCACCCCTTTTCGAGGGGAGGAAGTTCAAAAATTTTAGAGGTGCTTATATACTTTGTGTGGCCTCTAGCATTCCATAAGTCAAAAACAGCGCGAGTAAGCTCTTGGATTCATAAGTGGGAGTTTGTGGTTCAAATCTCACTGCCGGTACATTTTCCTTTTCATTCCTACAAGTGATATGTTTACTTGCGTTTAAGTCCTAATCGTGCCCCAGTCATCTTGTCAACGTGAATCAAATTTCTGAGTGGAAGTTCGTACGGCCTCCTTTCAGTTATCACGGCAGTAGCATCTAAATAAAATACGTTCCTTCGGGATAGCTAAACGGATTTGCTACTGAATCGAACGTTTCCTGGTACGCTGGGCGCAGCACCTCATTTTGGATGGATGGTCGTCTACGGTCAGTGAATTGTTGTGTCCTCAATGGGACTGTAATAGAACCATTGTTGTTCATGAATACGCTATTAGTGGAGAGATCTTTTCGTCATCAGGCTTCTGACTGATTCCGTCCGATCTGCCACGAATTCCTCTGCTTTGCCAACCTCTTCACCAGAGTGTAGTTCTTACACTACACCCAATGTCCTCGATTATTTGTTGATTACTTTCCGATCTACGTCTTCCCCACAGATTTTTGCTTTTATGGCCGCCTCTAGTACTGTGGAAATTACCCCCAATATCTTATCACATGTCCTATCATCATATCCCCTGCATTTATTTCCTCCCTCGATGACACTGTGGAAGATATCCTCATTACTTAACTAATTTTCGGCATCATTCTGTAACACCGTAACTCTTTTTTCCACAGTCGTTAGTACACATATGCTGTGCTACAGACTTATTTTCCGAGGAATTTCGTCAAAATTAAGCACAATGATAACTAGTGGATTTCTCTCTTTGAGGAGCGCCCTCTTTGTTTTTGCTAGTTTGTTTCTTACATCTTCTTTCCTTCGTGCTTCATGCACGTGTTTGCTTCCAAGGTAGCAGGATTTCTTCGTCTGTTTCGAGGTCCCCAATTCTGATTTGAAGTTTATCACTAATCTATTACTTTTATCTTTCTTTGGTTTACTCTCAGTCCATATTCTTTGCCAATTAGATTATTCAATCCAATCATCAGATTGCTTCTTCGACGTGTAAGGTGAGCAGTAGAGGAGAATGATTGCATGCCATCCTTAATACCTCTTTAATCCGAGTACTTCGCCTTTTGTATTCCAGTCTTATTGTTTCGTCTGTTTGTCACACGTTGTATGTGCTAACCGCATTTGCTCATAGTTTGCCCTTGTGTTATTGCACGCTGACCGACCCTTTTTCAGGACGACAACGCGACAGCAGAAGCCTCTATGTGAAGACGACACAAGCGCCGCGACCTACTGGTCGCGGCTCAGTCGATGAGTAGCTTCAAGGCTAGCGATCTGAACAGAAGAGTGAAAGCTCATTACTTCACCTGTATTAGAATTGTTATAGTGAAGAAGCTTGTTTATTTCGGATGTCGCCCTTTGCTTGCGACACATCTATGTAATTCTCAAAGTTAAGTAATATCTTTTACTTTTCGTAATGAAACTCATTAATTCGATTTGCTTGAAATGTTGTCTAGCGATCTGAGAAAGCAGGTTTCCTAGACACCCCATATTCGACTACTAGGCAGGATTTAACTGTTCCTACTTTTATGAGAATTTAAAACATATTGTACCATTCGAGTCGCGGAAACCTGTTGTCTGAAAGCTTCGACAAGTTTCATACTCGTCACCTTCGTCTCAAGAGCAGGAAATCCGTCTAAACGTTGTGACAACACGACGCTACGATTCGGCTGATAGACAGAGGAAATAGATGAAATGTTACCACTGATCGACGAAAGAAGGTAGCACACAGAAGTTGAGGGAAAGGTAAGCAATATAAGTCACTTAAGGATGAAATAAAGTCAAGGCAATATGGCTGAGAGGAAAAAGAAATCCAAAATAAAAATGGTTATCACAAGAACTGATTCAGCATGCGGGAAAGTTATAGCACCCTACTGCGAAATTAAAAACTAGGGCATCAACATTGAGAATACAATGTGCACTCCGCAGTTAGGTGCAGAGGAGAGAGCCGGTTGTTGGAAAGAGTATACTGAAGGCCTCTTCGAGGGGGAGGACTTGTCTTACGACGCAACTGAGGAAGAAATTGGAGTAGATGAGGGAGACATAGCGGATCCAGTATTAAAGTTTAATACGGAAGGAATGGAAGATTATCGACCAAACAAGACGGAAAGGAAAGACAAAATTCCTCCGAAATTTCTAAAATCATTGGAGGAAGTGGGAACCAAGCTACTATTGAAAGTGGGTTTGAGGAACCTATGGGGCTAGAGACACCAGATGCTCGGAAAATACCGGTATCTTCCACAGAATCGCAAAAAGTAACAAGAGAAGATAAGAGCGAGAACTAACGCACAAGCAGATTAACAGCTCATGAATCCAAGTTGCTGACAACAATAATACACAGGAGAGTGCAAAAGAAAATTTAGGATATGATGAATGACGACTAGTTTGGCTTTCGGGGAGGTAGCGGCACTAGAGAGGCAGTTCTGACTTTGCTATTGTTAATGGAAGAGAGACTTCAGAAACATCAAGATACGTCGATCTGTGAAAAGCACACGACAGTTTGAAATGGTGCAAGATGTTCGAAATTCTGAGAGAAATAATAGTAAGCTGTACGGAAAGACGGATAAGATAGAATCTTAACATCTAAACCTGAGACCACGAAGCTGACGAAGATCAGAAATTCTGCTACCTTAGAAGCAAAATGACACACGACGGACGAAGCAAGGAGAACCTAAAAAGTAGACTAGCAAAGGGAAGGAGCGAATTCCTGACCAAGAAAAAACTGCTAGCATCAAAAATATTCTTTAATATGAGGAAGAATTTCTTAGAGTGTACCTATGGGACACAGCATTTTTAGATAGTATATCATGGATTGTGAAAAAAAAAAAAAAAAAAAACAGGAAAGTAAGAGAATAGAGTTTGAGATGTGGTGCTACAGACGAACGTTGAAAATTAGGTGAATAGATAACGTAAGGCGTGAAGGAGTTCTTCGCAGAATCGGCGAGGAAAGGAGTATATGCATAACACTGACAAGAAGAAGGAACAGGACGATAGGTCACATATTAAGATACCAGGAAATAACTTTCACTACAGCTGTAGAGGGTAATACAGGACGCTAATACGAGATTGGAATATATTCAACAAATAATTGAGGACTTGGATTGCTAGTAATAGTGAAGTGTAAAAATTTTTGTGATCAAGACGGACCTGTAAAATAAAGTGACAGTCTCCTGGCGTCGCTACCTTCTTACTGACACGTACATCATCTTTGAACAGCCTCACGGAACTTCCGACGTTATCGACGACATCTTTTACATACATTGTAAATAGTAGATGTCCTATGGCACATCCCTGTACTCCTAAAAATACCTTTAGATCTGTCGATTTTGTTCCGTTAAGATCGACTTGTTGAGTTCTATTTGCAAGGAAGTTTTGCACTGAGTTCACAAATTCGCTCTGATACTCAGTGATCTCGCATTTGTTTTACTAAGTGACGTCAGGAAACACGGCATCAACTTGCGATGTGTACTGCCCTCAGTCTTCATTGGCGAACAGAGAGAACAGAGTATTGCAGGATCTCTGTTTGTAGAACCCGTGTTACCTTTAGTTGAACATATTTTCGTTCTTCAAAATCTTCACACAATACGTGAGTGTAGAACGTGTTACCTAAAATGTGTCGGATGGCTGTGAAGGAAGGTTGTGGGTTGTACCTGCGTAGCACCGTCGATAGACCTATGTCCATGAAAGTTTTAAGCTTCTACGAAATTTCAACAAAAGTCTCTTCAGACAGCAACTGGCATTATAACACCAGTATTGGCGAACTTCTAGTAGCAGTACGCATTGCTTTCGGAAGAGATTCACTTCAAAGAACTTTAAAATGATAGCATTAGCTGCCCCAGTTTTTTTGAGTCATCAGTCTTGTGACTGGTTTGATACAGCCCGCCAACCTCTCCATTTGATCTGTCAGGCTGTAAGATTTTATTTTATAGATGTTTTTAATCTTATACTTTTTTATACTAGCATTTATACAATTGTATGTTTTACCTTGCCAGCTAGGAGTTTCACATTACTAGTATTTGCACTTTTTACGTGAATTTTAAGTACGGATCCAATTCCACGTGTAGTATGTCAGTACATGTTTTATTGTCAGATGCTCGTTTTGCTTTGAGAAGTAATTTTAATTAATGAGTACGCATACCGCTGTTTAACCATTACATTTGCGACACTGCCCTCTGCTGGCCTCGGTTTCCTTGTATAAATACCGGAAATACCAGACGCATTCTGATCATCACCAGCACTTACTGTATACGTACATGCTTAGTTTGACGTTGATACTACAGCAGAATATTTTATGAGATGTATGGCTGGTACACATGGCTGTTAATCATGTAAATACTTTTTATCTTTATTATGTAGCACCGGGACTTTTATAGATTTAGCGTCAGCAAACTGAACTTCGTTGGTTACACACTGTTTTCGTTTGTAACAAATCTGAAGATGGCAGTAGCCGAAACCGGCAATAGTGAAGTGTAAAAATTTGTGTGATCAAGACGGACCTGTAAAATAAAGCGCCAAAAATACGATCACAGACTCATTTTCAGAATTTATGTCTTCAATTGACAAAGGGACTGTAGCGAGTTGCTGGCCGAAGTGGCCGAGCGGTTCTAGGCGCTACAGTCTGGAACAGCGCGACCGCTATGGTCTCAGGTTCGAATCTTGCCTCGGGCATGGGTGTGTGTGATGCCCTTAGGTTTGTTAGATTCAAGTTGTTTTACGTTCTAGGGGACTGATGTCCTCAGAAGTTAAGTCCCATAGTGCTCAGAGCCATTTGAACCATTTTTGAACCATTCGTAGCGAATTGCAGAAATATCTCCAGAGGAGCGACGACTTGTGCAGGGTCTGGCAGTTGACCCTGAACATATGTAAAGGTAAACGTACTGCGCGTTAATAGCCGAATAAATCCACTGCTTTGCGATTGCACAATTGGCGACGAATCACTGGAAAGAGCAACCACCGTAAAATATCTAGGAGTAACCATCAGGTGGGAATTAAAATAGAATGACCATATATTACGCCGGCCGTAGTGGCCGAGAGGTTCTAGGCGCTTCAGTCTTGAACCGCGCAACCACTACGGTCGCAGGTTCGAATCCTGTCTCGGCCATGAATGTGTGTGATGTCCTTAGGTTAGTTAGCTTTAACTAGTTTTACGTTCTAGGGGAGTGATGACCTCAGCTGTTAAGTCCCATAGTGCTCAGAGCCATTTGAACCATATATTACGTTGCTGCGTAAGTTCGTAGCGTTATTTTTGCTTGTTGGTGTTCGG